>NC_137126.1:13269252-13291752 GCF_949319135.1 Squalius cephalus
TCTGATCTCCACACACACACCCACCCACACACACACAGACACACAAAAACACACACACACAAAAAAAACATACACACACACACAAAAACACACACAAACACACTGCACAGGTCAAACAGACCTATATTAAATCAATACAATGGTTGATACAACACAGTATCCCACCGGTCACAATTGTGACCGATCATAAAACACACTTTTTCACACACTTTTCCATGAAAATTTAAAAAAATGATGATTGATTGTTTCAAAGGGATACTAATGACACATGATTTGGATATTTTTGTGTCTGGGAAAAATTTGGGATTAAATGGGTTAAGTTTTCCTTGCTTTCCCTGGTCTTAAAGTGAAAATAGTATTTAATTAAATACTGTTTATGGTGAGATTACTACATATTATTTAATTAATCGCATTTATGGTGAAATTACTACATTTTTAGGTCAATCTGTGTTCATTTTGACCACGAAACATGCGCTGTCACTTTAATTCAGCGTTTGCAGCACAGCAGAAATAGACTCGGAGTCGGTGCGGAAACGATCGCGTACCTGGAACGGATCGACGGACTTCAACCGCGTGCAGTGTGAAAGCTCTAACCTGTTAACATGGGTACGGAAAAAAATACGCACCGCTGGCGCATAGCCTACACACTGCAAACGGAGTATGTGTGAAACGGGCGTTAGATGCTGTCGAATCAAAACAACGTGGGACTACAGTGATTGGATGTCGTGCAGGCAGCGCGCGCTCTCTCTGCATGCATACAGGTGGTGCACATTTTTTTCACAGATGCAGAAACTGAGAGCGGCGCGGCCGTGTGGACATTTTTTCCCCAGTTTTCATGGGAAGTAGCAAGTCTTCTCGAGTCAAAAGGCGCAAGTCCAAGTGAAGTCACGAGTCATTGATGTTAAAGTCCAAGTCGAGTTGCAAGTCTTTGTACATTTTGTCGAGTCGAGTCTGAAGTCATCAAATTCATGACTCGAGTCTGACTCGAGTCCAAGTCACATGACTCGAGTCCACACCTCTGCTTCGCAGTACGTCTAACTTTCGGCTGTAAAAGCAGTCCCAAAATATTTGACATGCTTTCAGAAGCACTCTGCTGGATCCTACAAAACAATTATGCAATCCCATATCTCATCCATCTCCTCGACGACTTCCTCGTCATCTCACCAAGTAATTTTCCCCCAGCAAAACACCTAACCGTCATCCAAACAGTGTTTTCCAAACTAGGAGTTCCCCTCTCTCTTGAGAAAACCGAAGGCCCATCTACATCATTGGAATTTCTTGGAATCCTCCTAGACTCTGTCAAATTCCAAGCTTCTCTCCCCAAAGAAAAAATAGATCGCATAATCACAATCGCATCAAATTTGCTGGAAGCTAACCATTGCAGCAAGCGTGATCTGCTTTCTCTCTTAGGCCACCTAAATTATGCAATGCGCATAATTCCCCAAGGCCGGCCTTTCATTTCACACCTGCTAACTCTCGCTACCTCAGCATCAGGTCTAGAAAACATAATTTCACTAAGCCAAACATGTCGGGCAGACTTGAAATTATGGATCACGTTCCTCAAGCAATGGAATGGGATTACCTTTTTCTACAACGACTTTTTGTCCCGACCTTGCGACATCACCCTGTTCACTGACGCCGCCCCCTCCACAGGTTTTGGAGGTTTCTACAGAGGACGTTGGTTTGCTTCAACCTGGCCTCCTGAGCTCTCTAATACACCTCAAACTGCCGAATCAACTGCCCTGTTCGAGCTATATCCCATAATAGTAGCAGCCTATCTATGGGGATCCGAATGGTCAACAAAAAACATCCTGTTCCACTGTGATAATTCTGCCACCGTTCACTGCATCAACAAGAGCCGTTCTAATGCTCCAAAAATCATGCCCTTTCTAAGACATCTCATTTGGATCTCTGCCTGTCACCAGTTTGTCATTAAAGCTGAACATATTCCAGGTCACCAAAATCAAATAGCTGATGCTTTATCCCGTTTTCTTTTTCAGAAATTCAGAACATTGGCTCCGGAAGCGGACTCCGATCCAACTCCAGTTCCACCTTATTCAGAACTCATATTCCTCTAGACCATCCCCTCAGATATCTCCATACCCTATCCACGAATACCATCTTACAAGCCGTTTCTCCCAGAACACTCCAAACCTACTGGACAGCTTGGGGTTCCTTCAAAAACTTCCACAGAGCTCACAACATGGTTTTTCCTGAGTTTTCCCTCCTCTCAATATCCTCATTCATCACATACCTCCATCACACCAGTTTAATTCAACCAGGATCAATCAAAGTCTACCTTAGCGGAATTCATTTCTTTTTCAAGCTCCTCCACGGCCAACAGTGCCCCAACATTTCGAATCCTCAGATATCCCTCCTCATCAAAGGTTTACAAAAAACCAATCCCCCTCGTCCAGACTCTAGACAACCTTTAACCATCGACATTCTTAGCATCTGCCTAACCACTCTCCGCTCAGGTCTTTTTTCTCCCAACAAAACAAGAACCCTAGACGCCATGTTCAATTTGGCTTTCTTTGGTTTCCTCAGAGTCTCAGAATTCACCACCAACTCAAAATTCAACCCATCCATCCATCCTACATTCTCCGACCTTCAAATAATAAACCATGACACCATACGTTTCAACATCAAACAAAGCAAAACCGATCAATTGAAACATGGTCATTCGATTTTCATTTTCAGTGAGAGCTCTCCCTTTTCAGATGCGTGTGACATACCACTCCTGGAGTGGGGTCTCCCATCTGAATCGCCGTGTGGGCTCCCCCATCCAGATGCATCGTAGGCTCTCCCGTTCGACTCGCTGTGTGGGCTCCCCCATTTTGATCACAGAGTTGAACTCCCTATTTATAAACATGGGGGAGGGCTCTCTCCGTCGAAATGCAGCGGGAGCTCTCCCGGTCGAATCGCAGTATGAGCCTTCCTTTCGGGCGCCGCGGGGGCTCTCCCTTTCCGAATCGCTGTGTGACCCTTCATGTTTTTTTTTAACCATGGAGGCTCTCCCGTTTGGATCACAGTGTGGGCCCTCCTATCCGAAAAGAGGACTGGAGGTACCAAGGATCGCACGTCCCTCGAGCGTGACTGGCCATTTATGTTTATGTGATCTAAGCCCCCTGCGTCAGTAGGACGGTAGTTCTGCATTTCCTCTGTATACCGTAGGCTCCCTCTTGCTGCGTAGGGAGTTTCACTTCAGATATTGGTGGCCCGTTTGCCTTTAGGGACGAGGACCCCTTCCCTCGTTCGTGACATCTGGAGGACCTATGTTCTTTAACTCCATGGGGCTCCATGTCATGGATGCGGCAGGGCGTTCTCCAACCTCGTACTCAAATCTCCAGTCCCAAGATACTCCCGCAGGAGTAATTTCTGAAAGTCACTGCCGCAGCAGTACAGCGGTGAGATGTACCCCAGTAAAATTTCCACAAGCTCATTTCGTTCCAGGCACACTCTTTCATACACAGCTCCCGCCGGAGCTCCACTCATAGCCCCACATGGTGGGCATAGTAGGGAGACGCAGTCCAGCCAGAGTTACCACAGGAGCCCCGTTAAACATCCCTGCTGCAGCAGCGTCCATCCATGCCCCATATAGCTTTAAATTTCCACTTTTTTTTTGGGGGGGGGGGGGGGGGGGTAGAATGTTTTAAAGCTCTTAGGCATACTGTATTTTCTAAGTTTCTTAATTATTTGATCATGCTATTCTAACTTGCTGTCCCAAATTTATTCGACACTTTTGGGGGGTATATCAGAGCTCGAGTTGAAGCTGCTTCATCGAGCCCCTCTTCAGTGGACAGCAAGCCAAATAAGTTTAACCTAATATCTGAAAGATTTTATGGGCAAACAAACTCGTTAAATGAAGTTCCTAAACGCAAGTTAGGGAGGAGTGAGCCCATCTAATCTTTCAATCAACAGCCTGAGTATATAAGCAGCCGCTTACCTCTCTCTAGCATCAAGCTGTTCCAGTATCCCTCCACCTCCCCAAACTCCACCTTCATCTCCGGTACCTTGCCCTTCAATTATCATATCCTACATTTAGCCACTGGGGGGTATATCAGAACTCGAGTTGAAGCTGCTTCATCGAGCCCCTCTTCAGTGGACAGCAAGCCAAATAAGTTTAACCTAATATCTGAAAGATTTTATGGGCAAACAAACTCGTTAAAGAAAATGATCGTCAAAAAATCAGTTATTTTCTGTAAAATTTGGATTTTTTTTTACAGTGTATAAAGCCTATAAAAAAATAGGTCTTCATGTATTTTACTACACTTCAGCTTGTGATTCTTATTAAGAGGGGGTACATTTTTAGGATTCTTTACCTAACCTAAGTCTCTGAGATCCTGACACATTGCTCTTCTGGAGACTCCAGGTGTCACAAATCAGCACAGAACAAGACAGGTAAGTTGCAATGTTGTTTATTTACACAGTGAACAGTCACGGCAGGTGAGTTTGAAGAGATATGAATAACGGTTGCAGAGTTTATGGATGATATGGATCTGACAAAGTCTCTTATCTGTTTCAGGTTGGTAGATGACCAGATGAGGTTTGATGACGGCAGCAGGATGGCAGATGAAGACGGAGGTTCCAGAGAACAGGCTGATGGCGGGTAAGTAGATGAAGGTAAGTAGGGTCTTTGCATAAGCATGAGTATCGGAGAGTCAGTAAGTTGAGTTGGTATCAACGAGACCTGACGAAGGACTGAGGGAACTGGTGGTGAATATAAGGAGTGAAGGAAGTGGCAGGAGATTGATGACAGGTGGTGAAGACAGGTGCAGGTGATTAGTATTCCGGGGATGCAGATAGGGTGGGCGGAGTGTAGAGAGCTGGCGCTGACGCTGATGTATCCGTGACAGTACCCCCTCCTCCACGGCCAGCTCCTGAGGGCGGAAATGACCGACGACGGGGACGACCACGACCTCTCGGCGCCGGACGATTGGGGTTAGCTGAGTGAAAGTCCTGTAAGAGCGTGGGATCGAGGATGTCGTCACGGTGTCCTCTCCTCAGGACCAAAGCCTTCCCAGTCCACGAGATATTCCAGTTGGCCGCCCCGTCGTCGAGAGTCGAGAATGTCTTGGACACGGTATATGTTCTCGACTTCGGGATCCACTGGAGGAGGAGGTACGTCATCAGCGCCAGACTCTGTGGAAGAAGGAAGAAGAGGATCAGTGTACGGTTTTAACAGGGAAACATGGAATGAAGGTGAGATGCGGTAGTGAGAGGGTAGTGATAACCGGTAGGTGACATCGTTGATCTGCCTCTGTATCGCGAACGGACCTATGTACTTGGGACTCAGCTTGCGACAGGACTGCCGGAGACGGATATCCCTGGTTGAGAGCCAGACCTTTTGCCCAGGTTGGTATAATGGGGTAGCTGATCTTCTAGCGTCGGCCTGGCTCTTGTGTCTCCGAACAGCCCTTTGCAGATGGACGTGTGCTGAGTCCCAGACCCTCTCGCTTTCCTGGAACCAATGATGGACTGCTGGAACATCAGAAGGCTCACCTGACCAGGGAAACAGAGGCGGCTGGAAGCCGAGTATGCACTGGAAAGGCGTGAGACCCGTGGTTGACTGTTGAAGAGAATTTTGTGCATACTCGGCCCAGGGTAAATACCTGCTCCAGCAGTCTTGATGATCATGGCAATATGACCGCAGGTATCTCCCGATTTCTTGTATTTTCCGCTCAGTCTGGCCGTTGGACTGGGGGTGATATCCAGACGTTAGGCTGACTGAGACTCCCAGAAGGTTGAAGAATGCTTTCCATACTCTGGAGATGAATTGCGGACCCCGGTCTGATACGATGTCCTCTGGTATTCCGAAATGTCGAAATATCTGGGTGAAAAGAGCTTCAGCCGTTTCAAAGGCTGTAGGTAGACCGGGCAGAGGAATAAGTTTGCAGGCTTTAGAAAACCGATCGACGACGACTAGTACACAGGTGTGAGAGTCAGAGGAAGGAAGGTCTGTGATGAAATCTACTCCTATATGAGACCAAGGCCTGGTGGGTATTGGAAGGGGCACCAGTTTTCCTTCTGGAAGACGTCGAGGAACCTTGGCCATGGCACAGACTGAGCAGCTCTTCACGAATCGGGAGACATCCTGGGTCATATTGGGCCACCAGTACCGTTGTTGTACAAGCGAGAGGGTCTGTTGGCTGCCTGGGTGCCCAGAGCCCGGAGATGTATGGATGGAGTCCATGAGGGACAGACGCAGGCGAGTGGGTACGTAAGTCCGTCCCTCAGGACCTCCCGGCGGAGCAGGTTCTGTACGGGTAGCATCAGTAATGTGATCATCTAAGCTCCACTGGATGGGACTGACGATCATGGCTGGAGGGAGTATGGATTCCGGAGTAGAAGTGACGATATCGGGTTGATGCAGACGAGAAAGAGAGTCAGCTTTGACATTCTTGTCCCCAGGACGATAAGTTACTTTGAAGTTAAAACGTGTGAAGAATAATGACCAGCGGGCTTGTCGAGTGTTGAGTCTTTTGGCCTCACGGAGATATTCCAGGTTGCGGTGATCAGTTATGACCTCAAAGGGGTGTTGTGCTCCCTCCAGCCAGTGTCTCCATTCTTCAAGAGCTAGTTTAATCGCCAGAAGTTCCCGGTTACCAATGTCATAATTCTGCTCCGCCGGGGACATCTTCTTGGAGAAGAAGGCACATGGATGGAGTCGAGGAGGCTCCCCCTGCCGCTGTGACAGCACCGCTCCTACCCCGGTGCGTGAAGCATCCACCTCTACGAGAAATGGCAGATCTGGGTTGGGATGAACGAGAGTAGGAGCGGAACTAAAGGAGTGTTTCAACTTCTCAAAGGCTAGTAGGGCTTCGGTGGTCCAGGACAGAGACTTGGCCCCTTTTTTCAGAAGAGAGGTGATGGGTGCGCTGATCTGACTGTAACCTTTGATGAACCTGCGGTAGAAGTTCGCGAACCCCAGGAAACGCTGAAGTTCCTTTATGTTGGAGGGTTGTGGCCAGTTGGTGACGGCATCCACCTTCCTCTGGTCCATGGTTATTCCATTAGAAGTAATCACATACCCCAAGAAATGGATAGTTCTTTGATGAAACTCACACTTCTCCAATTTCAGATACAAGTGGTGTTCGCGCAGACGTTGAAGGACAGACTGGACATGGCGTTGGTGCTCAGACAAGTTGGTGGAGTAGATGAGAATATCGTCTATATAGATGATGACAAATTGATGCAGGAAGTCTCTGAAGATCTCGTTCATGAACCCCTGGAATACTGCGGGAGCGTTGGACAACCCGAAGGGCATGACCCTGTATTCATAATGGCCTGCAGGGGTGATGAACCCAGTCTTCCACTCGTCTCCTTTTCTGATCCTTATCAAATTGTAGGCACTGCGAAGGTCCAGTTTTGTGAAGATCTGAGCACCACGGAGTTGTTCCAGGGCAGCTGGAACCAGAGGAAGGGGATACCGATACTTAACAGTGGAGTTATTGAGGGTCCGGTAGTCAATACAGGGGCGCAAGCCTCCGTCCTTCTTGCCTACGAAAAAGAAACTGGAAGCGGTAGGGGACGTGGATGGCCGGATGTAATCTTGACGTAGGGCCTCCTCAATATACTCCTCCATGGCCTTCTGTTCCGGGATGGACAGTGGATAGATCTTACCACGCGGCGGAACCGCCCCAGGCAGCAGGTCGATCGCGCAGTCCCATGGCCGGTGTGGTGGAAGTTTGGTGGCAAGTTGTTTGTTGAAGACATCCTGGAACGCCCGGTAGATGGCAGGAATTTCATGGTGTTGATCAGTGGCTGGACTTTCGATGGACGTCGAACACATAGGAATTTCCCGAACTGAAGAAAAGGAGTGACGACGTTTCTTGACTTGAGTCAGACAGTTGGAAAAGCAGCTACTTCCCCATTGGCAAACCTCTCCCGTAGACCAGCAGATATTGGGGGAATGCAGTTCCAGCCACGGGCGTCCCAGGATGATTTCTGCCGTAGAGCCCTCCAGCACCAGAAATGACAACTCCTCTTGATGAAGACAGCCAATTTTCATAGTGATGGTTGGACTGCTGTGACAGATCTTCCCACGACCGAGCGGTTTCCCGAGGATGGATTGGACCTGAAGAGTCTGTGGAATAGATCGCTGGCGGGTTTGAAGTTTTTGAAGAGTGGAGAGAGAAATAAAATTTCCAGCAGACCCAGAGTCAATTAACGCTTGCGCTGAAAGAGATCGTTTGAGGTAAGTAATCTGGACAGTAGTATATTTCATTTGAGAAATGGGAGAATGCAGACGTACTGTACTCACCGCCGGTCGTGGGGGACGTACTGAACAGGTGATGAGCAGATGACCAGCGGATCCACAGTAGAGACATAGGTTCTTGTCCATGCGACGCTTACGTTCAACAGATGATAGATGTGTAGAGCTGATATCCATGGCTTCTGGTGCTGAAGGGCTGTCAATAGTTGCAGGTCGAGGAGGAGGCAGTGCAGGGAGATCGAGCTGACATGCGGTGCGTCGCTGATCCACCCGGATGGAACGTTGAATGAGATTTTCTAACCCAATGATGTCCTCATGAATGGTCAGCTGCAAACGAATCTCGGGCTCTAATCCTTGGCGGTAAGCGGTAATGAGAGCCGGCTCATTCCATCCACTGGACGCTGCCAGGGTGCGAAATTGAAGTGCATACGAGGAAACAGAAGATTGGCCTTGTCTTAGACGAAATAACTGATCATGAATGGTTAGTGCATTGGAGACTGGAGAAAACACTTCTCGGAAATGGCTGATGAAATTGTTAAGTGTTTGAGTTACACTACCTTTTGCGTCCCAAAGCGCACGTGCCCAAAGCAGAGCACGTCCAGTGAGAAGAGAGATGAAAAAAGCGACCTTCGCTCTCTCAGTGGGAAATTGAGAAGCATTCATTTCCATGTATAGCTCAAATTGAAGTAAAAATCCGCTGCACTCCCCCTCCTCGCCTGAGAAGGGCGCTGGCCGGGCCATGGGACTGACAGAGGCAGATAAAGAAGAATGGATGACGGGTGATGGTGGAATGACATGTGAAACACCGGCGTTCTGAATGGGGATTTCCTCTTCGCCGTGATCTGTTGGTTCGTGCATGTTGGTCAGGTCTTCTGTCACAAATCAGCACAGAACAAGACAGGTAAGTTGCAATGTTGTTTATTTACACAGTGAACAGTCACGGCCATAGGCGCCGATACCGTGGGTGCTCCGGGGCTCGAGCACCCACGGAAAATACCGAGCACCCACGTGTGCCGGACTGCCAGTAGGCTACATTCATTTAAAATTAAACATAGCAGTTGGTGCTATGTGAAGCGTCTGTCACACTGTGATTGGTTATGTCGTTGTCAGTCGCCTGCTCCATATCCTTTCCACCAATCACAGCGTTTCTCGGATGAAAACGCCTCTTTAGTGACCCCGCTCTGTACGCAGAGACACGTTCCTCCTGAAGAATTAACCACAATGGTGAGTCAACAAATCAAATTTATACTGTGTGGACTTGTGTGACAGAGTCCTGGCTGCACTGGTTCGGGTACCCGACGGGTGACCCGCAAATTTTACTCAAATGGGTGCAGGTCGGGTCGGTCACGGGGGAAACACGGGTCTAAACACGGGTTTAAAACAATCACGTGCAAACGTAAAAATATATGCACATTTTTAGGAACACATGTACAAAAATATGCCTGTATTTCAAGTTAATAAAATAATTTAAAATCCACATCAGTTTATTTGAGCCTTGAGCCCACGCCCTCCCAGGAGTCTCTATACCTACTTTCACTTTTAAAAAGTCATCATAACCGCGCGCGCGATCTGCTTGCAGTCGAGATGGATGCTGAGGAGTTGAAGAAAATAATAGCTAGTGAAAACTGAAGAAAACAATGTTGTGAAAGGCTTAGCTGATCGCGGTTACGAGTCAGTTAAACTTTTCATCTCCAATCCTGTCTGTATAGTGAGAAGTGGTGCTGTCCTGAGTTGAAAGATAGCCTAGGCCTACTTTACGGCTTTATTATCAAGTAAATAGGTGTGTGTAGTGTTCGTGTCGGCCGCTGTCCATTTCCTAAGGTTCTGAAATGCAAACATTTTTTTTTTTTTTTTTTTTTTTAAAGGGCGTGCTCCCATGAGCACCCACGGAGGAAAACATAAATCGGCGCCTATGGTCACGGCAGGTGAGTTTGAAGAGATATGAATAACGGTTGCAGAGTTTATGGATGATATGGATCTGACAAAGTCTCTTATCTGTTTCAGGTTGGTAGATGACCAGATGAGGTTTGATGACGGCAGCAGGATGGCAGATGAAGACGGAGGTTCCAGAGAACAGGCTGATGGCGGGTAAGTAGATGAAGGTAAGTAGGGTCTTTGCATAAGCATGAGTATCGGAGAGTCAGTAAGTTGAGTTGGTATCAACGAGACCTGACGAAGGACTGAGGGAACTGGTGGTGAATATAAGGAGTGAAGGAAGTGGCAGGAGATTGATGACAGGTGGTGAAGACAGGTGCAGGTGATTAGTATTCCGGGGATGCAGATCGGGTGGGCGGAGTGTAGAGAGCTGGCGCTGACGCTGATGTATCCGTGACACCAGGTAGGTTGGAGTTCTGGAAAATGGTGGCACTGGAGACTAAAGGGTTCCTGATGGTTTCACACTTAATTCTTCACCTTCATTCTTAATTCTTTTGCAGTTAACATGTGTCTTTTCTTCTCCACCTGTTTTTGTCTGACCCTGCTGACCCAATGAGCATTTCACTGTCCAATGGTCATGCCTTAACTGCTCTCTCTGGTGAGTATTGCATTAGTATTGCATCCTTCTCATGGGCATTTAATAATTTTGGACTTTTCAGTCTTAGTTAAATCTCTTTTTTGGCTTATTTTATCTGTAAAAGAAAACGTGCCTAATAATTCTGCACACATGAATATAGGGCATTTATCATTTCTAGCCTTCATGAACAAGTATATATCGCTTATAAATGATTAAATACAAAATTAATAATTTGTTTGGAATTGGTAAAGTGTATGTTGTTAAAAAAATATGATCAGAAAATCAACCTGCCTAATAATTCTGCACGCACTGTAGGTTGGAGATGTGTGTTCAGTTGCTCAAACGCTCAAGTTTTATTCCGTTTTCCAACTGTTGGTTGAGAATGAAATGAATGAATCCTCTACTATTGAATCCAAGGTATCATCAGCGCTCGGAATTGCTTCCATGGTGTTTTTTTTTTGTTGTTTTTTTTTTGCTTCCATGGTGATGTCAAGTACGACTTGCAGTCTGTGAGGTAAACTAAACGCTATTGGCTATTTGAAAAGGGGGAGGAGCCATTCAATATGTCCCGCCTTAGCTTCCTGTTTCAGTGGAAATCATACAATACATACCGGGAAGCAGACACACTCTGTCAGTTCAAAGCTAGATTAAAGACACATCTCTTTGACATAGCATTCACATAATACATTATAGACTTCTATAATTCAGTGTTAGGCTGCATAGATTAGGTCAGCTGGAACCGGGAACACTTCCCATAAATCCTGATGTACTTGTTACATCATGAGAAGAATGGCATCTACGCTAATTTTAGTGTCTTTGTTTATCCCGAGGTCTTCCCGCAGCCTGCCGGATCCAGGCCGTATCCAGATCTGACGAAGGCCCTTCGCCTGGACCCGATGACAACGCAGCGCTGAAGTGCCAACTAGTCTCTCCCTATGGAGGATCCCTTTCCCACTCTACAGATAAAGCGTTGTTGGGAAAACTCAATTTGCGTATCTACCCCGAATTGATAAAATAAAATTAAATTCTGAATCAAAACTATAAGGAAACACCAGTAATTTATTTAGGCTTGGTTTGTAGGGAATAACAAACCTGCACACATATATTCAAACGCACATAACTATAGAACCAATTCTTAATGCGCATGTGAACGCCATCAGCGTTTCTCACAGGATCGCGTTTAAAGTTTGTGTAGAGAGAATGGTGTCTTCTTGGCGGCCCCTAATTTAAAAACAAATGATCGTTGCGACGGAAGCGAATCAATCAAAACTAACTTTAGCTGTAAAATAACTTTATTAAAGAACCGCTATAAAGCCAAAACATTCTCTGTTACCTTAAATTATACGTTTATCTCTGTAAAGCTGCTTTGAAACAATCTACATTGTTAAAAGCGCTATATAAATGAAGATGACTTGACTTGACTTGACATAGCTGCACCTTCCAAGGCACTACAGTTGGCCTTTAACAGTCGCATCCGTTACTGTAAACCTTTATTTTTGCATGATGCTGTGCGGAAGCACTCCGGTAGGTGTCAGTATAAGTAAGTGTAACACTGACCAGCGCAAGATTCTCATCCGTGGCTTTAATATTTCAAAAATAATTTAATGGAATTATGTATAATTAAAATAATAATAATAATAATTTGTACACATTAACTCATCGATGTAATAAATCATGTTTGACAGCATAAAGCGAATTCTTCCGTAAGTGGCACATGGCGCAATCCATTGGCACATCACAAGTTTTAGTGACACATGCCACTGTCTACTAAAATTATTTTTGAAACATTAAAACTACACTGAGGAAGGTCCTGTGTGACTGAAACGTTTGTTGAGTTTTAAAGCACTTTTTTGCAATTATAAATCTAAAGAAGATTGCTAGTATCTCGGCATGTAATCCTTTGTAAGCAAATGTAAACAAATGATTTTCAAGAATGGATTTTTTTAAACTCTTTTTGGAAGGATTTGAAATATTAAAGACACAGATGAGAATCTTGTGCTGGCCACTGTTACACTTACTTATACTGACACCTTCCGGCGTGTGTCCGTGCAGCATCATGCAAAAATAAAGGTTTACAGTAAGGGATGTGACTGTTAATGCATTATTCGTAGTGACCCATGATAGATTTATTTCGTGTCTTTCCTATAGAATGGGCAGTTTGCGACTTTGCGTGATAAACGACATACAGTAGCACTGGTATTACATAACATTCTGTCAGTCACTACTGGAGGTGTCACAGCGACATGTTCCACGACTCGGTGTCATTGTCAGTGTTAGTGTCAGTGTCAATCAGTGTTTTGCAACAATGTCAGTGGCACATGCCACTATTTACTGGCACATGCCAATGAAGACCAAATGTGTCACTAAGCATAGCGACATGTGCCATTGGTTTCTGTGTGTCAGATGCCATGTCAACATCGCTACTGGGATTTGGAACACTTCTATATGTAGCTCGTAATCTAATAGTTATTTTGTTACTGACAATATCTGGTCACTGGTATTCATTAAACAAACAGGCAGAAAAGTTATCTTATATGGGTTATACAGTAAGTGCTACCGTGGACATCTATACCTTGCATCTTGATGATCACAACTGCATGACCAACGCATCCCACACATAGATTTCATCTTTGTTTTATCAGACAAAAACTCAACATGCTCACCTGCTCAGTTTAAACATTATTTCACTCAAAAATTAAACTTTGCTGAATGAATTTTGGAAAATTAATTTAAATAAATTGTGCATTCTTACAGGAAATCCTTTTTGTATGTATTGCTTGTCCTTGTTTACTGTGCAGCTGTAACTTAAAGAATAATAATTCTGCAAAGATAAACAAATTATTTAATTTAACTCAATCAAATTAAATCAATTGACTAGCCATATTAATATAGCAATCGTTAAGTGCAATTAACTTTTATGGGCTTAAAGTGACCTGTTAATGCTGTACCATTTCAAAGACATTCTATAGAATTGTTTGATTTTGTTTCCTTTCTGTTCTAGGATGCAACGGCTCTTTGCACAAAGCAAGCAGTATCTATAAGACAATTTGTAAGATCTTGAGTGGTCTGCACAAAGCCCAGACCTGAATAATGCCTGTTTACTGTTGTCTTTTTAGAGCTGCTTTACAGCAGTTTAATTCTGTTTGCATCATTTAATCATTATTTTCATGTTTATCACTGTAAAGATGCTTTGAAACAATCTGTATTGTCTAAAGCGCCGTGTAAATAAAGGTAACTTGACTTGATCTAAAAACCTGAGACAGACCTCATCACCCAACATCATGCCTCACCTCACTTATGCTCTTTATAGGAACAGCCTATATTCCTAATTCCATTAATTGTAAGGGATGTGCATTTTGATATCAATTATTCAATAAATTAATTAATTATTAATCGTTGTTTAATCGTCGTTTAATCATTGTCAATCATAATCAATTTATATATTTTTGCTTGCCATCCCATATGAAATGAAAGTCCCAATTTTTAATGGGGACACTGCTGAAAAGGAAGTCCAGTTAAATTAAGTTTATTTTTCTGTTGTGTGAGCATGATGAGGAGTTGTGATAGGCGCGTTCGAAACACTGCTTTACGAATGTTCAAAACACTCTCTGTTTCTTGAGAGCTTGTCAAATTGTATTTATTCATTCATTCTTTATTTAGACCCTTAGGTCCATATCATAAAGTAAAAGAAAAAGAAAAGAATAACATACAAACATACATTTACATACAACAAAAATTATTTAAAAGACATACAAACTTGAATTCCAGTGCTCGCAGAACCATGAGGAATACCTTTCACTTAAAGTAGGATCATTTAAGAACATTATGACTGTATTTCTTGAATCACCTAATCGACACATGAAATTATACTTAATTAACACAGCATGCAACGTATAGGAACATAATTAAATATGAACATTTACTTGTCCACCTTGAGAGCATCATTCTTAATGCATCATTAAATGCCACCTGAAGCTTTTTTCATTAGCTTTACTAAATCTACACCATGTATGTGCCACATAAAATTAAGTACTGTAAGCTCTAAAAAGTGCTATTTTAATCATCTGTGCACTTATTAATTTACGAGCCAACACATTTGCCTGTCCATATAACTTACAACACTGACGCTGCACATCATCATCATCATTTAGGTCATTTCTAAATGTGACCCAAGTATTTTATTTTTATTTACCACATTTAATACTTGGTCACCTAAATAAAAAGATGGAAAATGTTGCTTAAGGTCCTCTTTAGTTTGAACAAACATTCAGTAATCACACTCTTTTTAGTAGGCTATTAAATTAAATATCATACTGCACACCATGGCTTGAACGAAGCAACTTCTTTATTTAATTTAATAACATTTTATATTAAATTTAGTAGATTACACTTTGCACCGAACACAACTGAACTATGGTTCTCGTTCACGTAATCCATTAACTCATATTTCTCGTTCACTGAAATTCCTCCCTCCACAGCCGCGCGGCGCTATTGCAGCGCATGCGCAGCTCAGTGAACCGGGTAAGCTCTGTGTTTTCAACCTGTCAAGAATTTTTTACAGTCTATGGTCAAGAACATAGACTGTAAAAAGGTCAAGAATGACTAAACCTCAAGCCAATAGCGTTCGAGTATGAGATGTGACGGAGCATGCATGTGTAATCACATGTGATTTGTTGGATGTAGTGAACGAATAGGCTACGCCCTTCACTGACTGTGACCGAGTTGCTTTTGAGTCTGAACGAGAGAGAGAGAGAGATCTTCTCGTGAACGAAAAGAACCAGTTGTTTGAACGATAATTATGGCGAACCGATAGAGCTGGGTTTGTGTAGTCAGCATATTTGCATCAAAGAAGGAAATTTACACTTTACCATTGTAATGAATACAGTTTAATAACGCAAGCATGGTTAAATATAGGCTAACAAAGACAAATTAACATTGTCATTTTGTACTTGACTGTTTACTTGATTTAAATTGACACTTCTCTTTACCTGCTTTTCTTTTCTTTTGTTTGTGTGTTTTAGACTTAGTTTTGTGGTATTTTGCACTTTGAAAAATTTACTTTAGCCTACTACTTGTGTTCATTTTGTATTATCAAAAATGAATTAATTACGTTTTATTCATGTCATATGCACAACACATCGAAATGTAAAAAGCAAACATAAGTTCACAACACAACGGAAACAAGCCACAACACAACGAAATTAAGCCACAACACAACGGAAACAAGCCACAACACAACGGAAAATCTACAACACAACGGAAATAAGCCACAACACAGCGGAAAATCTACAACACAACGAAATAAAGCCACAACACAACGGAAATGCTCCCGACCACTTGAGGGCTCTCGGAGTTAGTTTTCCTAGCCATTGTTCTATAGAGTCAGCAGTCTTAATATATCAATACCACGATTAGTTTTAACAGTGTATATCGACATAAAATATTACTTCAAAATAACCTACATGAATTATAGCTGTGTATTTGATTTATAGCCTACTCGAGAATGCTTGGACGCGCTACCACAGCGCATGATCCGTAAGGGAACGTCCGGCAATTCCACCAAGTGGTTAAAACGTATAATTTATTATAATATAATTTGATAAATAAAAATAAAAGCCATTTGGTGAAATAGGAAGGTATTGGCACAATTCCACCTATAATAAGTCAGTCTGGTCACTAGGAACCACAAGCTTTGTGACATGAAAAAAAAAAAAAACCTTGATTTAGGCCAGTGGTTCTCAATTCCAGTCCTCGTGACCCACTGCTCTGCACATTTTGTATGTCTCCCTTATTTAACACACCTGAACCAGATCATCAGCTCATTAGGAGAGACTCCATGAACTGAACTGAGTGTGTCAGATAAGAGAGACATACAAAATGTGCAGAGCAGCGGGTCATGAGGACTGGAATTGAGAACCACTGATTTAGGCCTAATGTTTGCATAAAAAACAAATCTTGTACTGTGCATACAGGGAGCTATTGGCACAATTTCACCTGTTGTAAGTCAGTCTGGTTAATAGGAACTACAACCTTTGAAACATGATAAAAGAAAAAAATCACTTTTACAGAAATTTCCTAAAAAAAAAAATTCTTTACTGTAAATACATGAAGGGTATTGGAAAAAAAGTCACCTGTATTAAGTCAGTTTACTATCAAATACAATAAAGCTTTGGATTTTGAACATGTCTGTTTTTGAATGTTAAGAGTAATTTTAATTAATACAAATTATACGTTTTAACAACTTGGAGGAATTGGCAGACGTTCCCTCAGGGATCAAGCGCTGTGGTAGCGCGTCAAACTAACTTTATCGCGCTCCGAGAGCCGTCTAGTGGTCGGGAGCATTTCCGTTGTGTTGTGGCTTTATTTCGTTGTGTTGTAGATTTTCCGTTGTGTTGTGGCTTATTTCCGTTCTTTGTGGCTTTATTTCGTTGTGTTGTGGCTTATTTCCGTTGTGTTGTGGCTTTATTTCGTTGTGTTGTAGATTTTCCGTTGTGTTGTGGCTTAATTTCGTTGTGTTGTGCACTACTGGGCCATCGTACACTTCTCTAAAAACTAAAACAAACCAAAAAATATGACAGTATTGGTTAGGTCTCATTTGCGTAACGTCAGCAAATAACATTTCAGTTCGGGCTGTGAAGGGGCATGTAATTGGTTGGATCTACTGAACGAATACGCCCATCACTGACCGAGATCGCTCTGTTTCGAGTCTGAACGAGAGAGAGATCTCGTTCGTGAACGAATTGATCAAACTGGTACATTTCGTTCGTGAATGAGACTGAGAGTACTGGGTAGATCGGTCATTTAGCATTTGATTCAATCTCATTCAAACCGCAGTTATAGGTGTGCATATAATTGTTTATCATATTTAACATACATAACATAACTCAACGTTTAATATAATCCCAGATTTATGAATGTGTATGTCTGACCAAACAATTAAAATGTTAATTATGCAAGAAAACCTTGGTTTGGTCATCTGAACCTCTTATTTAGACTTATTTTATTAATTTAGTAAATAAGGCACAAATTTTAGCAAAGCCAAATCAGTTTTTTTGTATCAAGTAAATACGTTCGTTAAACCATATCATAAAATACACTCTTTTTCGCCACCTGCTGCAGTATTTATGTAATAGGAAGAAATTGTCACTGAACGAATCAGTGAACGAATCATTTTGGTGAACGAACTGAAAATGAGCGAGTCTCTGGAAAATAATCAAAATTTCCACCACTATCTTCTAGGGTTTATGTAAGGAATAATTGACGACAGGCCGTTGAATTATTAGAAAAATAATGCACGCGAGGTGGTAATGCGGTCACGACGCGAAGCGGAGTGGCCGTTCACCTCGGGTGTGCATTATTTTTCTAATAATTCAACGGCCTGAAGTCAATTATTCCGCTTATACTACAGTTACCACACCTCGAAACATTGTTCAGATTATGTATTTCAAGACGTTTGTAAAGTTTTTGTCATTAAAACGCTCTTGTATGTAGGACTAATTTCTTACGCATCTAATCCAATGCCTCCGTTGCTAATTGCTAGTTAGTAATGGAGGTTTGAGCCACTGATAGCAGACTAATGCTGGGGACACACTACTAGCTGACACATTGTCTGACTGTTTTCATCGACTGCAGCAGATTTTAAACACCGACTTTGAACACAGACTGAACGCGCTGAACACGCGTTTGGGCATGATCAGTCATACATATCAAATTACATTCGGCCTTAAAGTGTGTCCCCAGTTATTAATGCAGATTAGAGAGAGAGATGTTGCAATAATGAGACAGAAAAGCATGTGCGTCAATATTATTATTATTTATTAATTCAATTCCTTTTAATTAATTCGAATTCATTCTTTTTTTCTATTATTGACAGATGACAGACTAGCCAAATAAATGAAACACAAAGCCCTTTTAACAAGTAGGCCTCTCAATAATTATTTATTTGTTATATTATCTGCAATAATAATCCGTGCTGCAGGACTATCCATTTATTTAGCCTATATTCAGTTTAATTTTCTATTGATTAGATAGGACTATATACTTTATTTATTCAAATTAAACTGCATGTTTCCATTGATTGTGAAGCTAGACATTGAAAATTGCAGATCAAGCGCATGCGGCAAAAAATTTTTTTTATTGTTATGAATTGTATCCTATTTTCCGTTATTACCGTTAACTACGCAAAGTGATATGGAACTGTAATGCGGTCAAGACCTGCCTGGAACTACTTTAGCTGTGCGTTTCCCTGAAAATAATGCACACCTTAGAACGTTCGTCAACCAATCAGATTCAAGCATTCAACGGCCCTGTAGTATAATGGCAGTTAGCAAACAATGTATTGGTGCATTACCGCCACCAACTGGTGTGGATCAGAATGTCTATTACATTGTTTTTAAAAAAAATATCTACATCCACATAAATTAGTTTCTCTAAAATTTTGAAACAATAAATTGTAAATGTCTAATATCTTTTGTCACTTTCCGCAGAGGATTTATTAAATCAAAGTGTATTATCATCTCTCTCAAATGTCTTCTTTCTCTGTCTCTTCCTGCAACAACCCCCCCCCCCCCCCCCCAAAACAAACAAAACAAAAACACACACACACAAAAAAACATTATTTTCCCTGTGTTAAGTTTACCTATTTTGAACTGTGTTCCAATAGGTAATCCAGTAATAATCCAGTATTATCTCACTGTAAAAAATGAATCATGAGTCTTGTAATTTTCATTAAAAAAATTGAGGTGATATTATTTTATTAAGAAAATTGTGGTTCAGTGTTTTATTGAAAATTTTGAGAACATTTCACCAATAACACCAAGAGATGCATTTTCCTATTTTTTTTTAAGGAAACATACACAATTTTAAGGCTTGAATTGAGGAACTGATAAACCTCATAAAATTAAGGAAAAGGGGCCTATTTATTTTAAGAGAATTAGCTCATTTATGCAGTTTTATTTAGAGACACCATTGTTTGTTCCCAGCATGCTTTGCACATGGCTGGAAATGGAGAGTAAATCTTGAAATTAAGTGTTATTTCATGTGTTTTTGAGTAAAGGGAAACATCTGTTAATGTTTAATGTTCAGGTATGTTTGACATTTGAAAGAGTTTCTATTATGTTAAAGTTTTGATCGTTACCATTGTGCAGAAGAGTAGGGCTTATGGTTAGGTTGTGAATAACTGCATTATTTACATATTCTGAAGCATATTGTTGTATACATGTAGCAATAACTCTTCTAATGATAGTGCAGTAACAAGTTTGATTCCTGCTGTCCTAGCAGCATACAGTTTTTTTATAAAACAATATATCTCAAAGTTAATTATAAACGAGTCATATCCATTCACTTGACTTCACACAATTTTGAGAATAAAAACTACTTCAAATAAAAAAGCACATTACACTAAATTCATTATGTTATAGACTAAATAAATTAGGGCATTTTACATGATTTATTCAGGTAGATTCCATGAATGAAATCAAGCTTTAACTACTCAAAAATAGTATGTGTAATATTGTTATACCATAATTTTTTTTAAGTAAATAGCATTAGCTATTTAAGTAAATTTAAGTAAATAGCATTAGCTACAAAATTTTAGCAGTAACATTTTTTACAGCATCCCTCCAATTCCTTCCTGTATACCTAATTTCTCCCACTTTCCTTCACCCTTTTCTCTCAGTCCCTACTTTGAATCCTGCGAAACCATTGCCCCTTTCTTGTTTCTTCCCATTTTTACTCCTAATCTCTTTTTAATAATGCTCTTGATTATTGCCTTGCTGATGCTAACTGTAAAATCAATGTGATTACTTTTAATAAATTCCTTTGCTATTTTATCTACCATTTAATTTCCTTTAAACCCATTTTGTGCTGGTATCCACAAAAATACCACCATAAGCCCCATCAATTTTTATTATGTATAGTGTTTCTCTCATCTCTATCAAAATGTCTGGTCTGCTGTTTGAATTACTGCACTGTAAACTGGTTAACAATGAAGAGTTCTTAGTTCTAGCTCTTATATCCTTTATCCACAGTAATGGTAACAAAAATGCAAGCAACAACAAATGGAACAATAAATGATACTCTGATTCTATCAGCTTAATTATTTGATTCATATGGTAATTATTACCAATGTAGCCTATTCTTGTAAGAAATGTGAGTTGAACACAGACTCCCTGTTTCTTTTCTAATATTGTGAAATCTACTGTAGCGTCAGGAAGTATCCATGGCTGAATTGTTGGCAGTTCACCACACATCCATGATCTAGTATTGATCTAATTAGTCCCACATATATGGCATTCGAAGCCATTCTGTCTTCTTCCCATTCACTTCCAACTAAGCACCTAATTACATTTAATATTTTCTTACATTTGTCTATTACTTTTTTCATCAAACTATAATGCTTAAAAGTTAAAATTTTTCACCCTTTCTAATTCTTGATTATATAATTGTAAATGTATTATTTTAAACGGTTTAACAGATGTCATTATAGCGCGCGGGCTTCGAAACAGCAATGTACACGCCACTTCACCTGGGGCGCTGTTACTTTGTTCATACGTCATATTTACAGCAGATTGTACGACCTCGGACCTGAAGAAGAGACATCTTTGTTGGAATAACTCTCGCCGTCTCTTTCCCATTTGGGTCGCATTTATACAAAATTTCAATACCAAAAAGGCTCGAATGGCAACAGAGAGCGAAGAGAACGGCACGGAAATGCAAACTGAGGTCTGAATATGCTGTCACATGGAGCCAGTGAAATATTAGCGCTGAAGCTATTGCTAGCAAGCACTATGACTGATTAGTTTGTCAGTGCCTTTATTAGGATCACATTTTTAATCAAATACTTTTTGTTTTCAAAATGATAGATGATTGTTTTTTGAAAAGAACAATTATATGTGGCTAAATATTTTGATCCCATTGAATTGGATCAATATGTTTTACCTATTGTTTATTGATGTCAAACATGTTGTGTCTCAGGTGGACGAGTCTGCTTATTCGCTGGCTCGGTGCAAGCTAGAGAACCTCCTCAATAAGAGCATGAGGATTCGTATGACAGACGGGCGCACGCTGGTGGGGCTCTTCCTGTGCACAGACCGAGACTGCAACGTCATCCTGGGATCTGCACAAGAATTCCTCAAATCCACAGGTACCCAGTGCACCCCAGATACACACCTAATGCTTTATCAACACTTAATCATTATTATTCTTGTCACTTTATTTTCAACTATTGCTTTATTGCTTTGGCTTTTGGCTTGCTTAGTTGGGGACATTTAAGCCTAATATTCAACAATATTATTGATCTGCCTTACTTAAAGGTCCCGTTCTTCGTGATCCCATGTTTCAAACTTTAGTTAGTGTGTAATGTTGTTGTTAGAGTATAAATAATATCTGTAAAATTATAAAGCTCAAAGTTCAATGCCAAGCGAGATATTTTTTTTAACAGAAGTCGACTACATCGAACGGCCCGTTTGGACTACATCCCTCTACTTCCTTCTTTAATGACGTCACTAGAACCATTTCTTGACTAACCTCCGCCCACAGGAATGCTCCCTCAACTCTACCAAAATTCGTTTATGTACTTGTGCACTTCTAATAACTTACTGTGTTTACTCAGCTCTTACGGTGATTTTCTGAAGTAAAACTGACGCTTTATCTTTTGTGTGATGTACAATAAACTTTATTAAACTCATCAGTATATGTTTGATCATCATTCAGACAGCAGACTTGTAGGCTATTAATAAATAATGGATACATACAAGCAGATGACAAATACGTT
>NC_137126.1:13296752-13656752 GCF_949319135.1 Squalius cephalus
TGATGCTGGAAGTTATGACTGTTCAAATGCAAATATTTGGGGGCTTTTATCTCTGGAATGCGCAGGACAAATTACACCACATTTGAATCGAAGCTAGCCAAGGATGGGCCCTTTCCAACGAGCTCTCACACAAGGTTCGGGGTGGTCTGGATCGGGAGTTACGGCCGTTCAAAATTGGGGGTCCCGCGGACTAGATCCGCGCGGGGGGCGCGCTCCCGAGGCCCGCGACGACACGTTTCGATCAAGAGCCTGGAGAAGACCTTACCATCAAAATTTGAGCGCGAAACGACTTCCCGTTTTCGAGTTATGAGTGAATTTGTATTTGGGGGCGTGGCTTAAATGCCCGTTTTACTTTCGTTTCATTTCATTAATTAAATTTAGTCCATTTCCATATCTCAGTGTGACACAATTGTCAAGTAATACTCCAATAGAGAATAGATACAAAATATGATTTAAAATGTTAAAATAATGATTTTATAAAGTCTAAATATGAATTATATGACAATATTAGGGAGCAGTATGATGAAATGGCAGCAGGGGGCAGTAAAATACCACTTATTGGCTTAATGACATGTTATATAATTTTTACCTTTTTAACTGTTATAGAGGCAAATTTTGTCTGATCTGTCTGAAATGTTTCATGCTTATTAAGAGTCATGAACATTATTATATGAGAATTATATGAACATAGATAGGAATAGGAATTTGTCCTAGGAAAAGACCATTCACAGCCAATACAGGCAATTTACCATAGGAAATATATGGTTTTAAAGCGTTTTAACAGTTATAGCGCCACCTTTGGTCCGATCTCCATACAAATTTCCAGGCTTCTTTAGCATGTTATGACAAATATGCGCATCAATTTTTGTGAAGTTCTGTGTTTTCGTTTAGGATTTATAGGCTTTTGAGTGCATTTTGCCACGCCCATTTTCTTTATGACCCAATATACCCATGCGAAAAATGCAAAAGTTCGACTTTTTTTTGATAATTATTTATCTAGAGAGTCCATAGAATTGTCTTAGACTCGTTTGGTTCCGATCGGGCGAAAAACCAGGGACTAGTTCGCAAAAGTAGGTTTTTAACATAATTACGAATATTTAATGAACGGTTTGATTGACAGCAATGGTTCTTGAGGCAAAGTTGTTCTCCATGAGAAGGTCTATCAAATGATATGCATATTGTGTGGATATTTGTAACACCACGTGATTACGGAGCTGTAAAACTCGTTAGCGCCAACTAGTGGCCGATATCTTTCAAAATTCTTACAGACCTCTAGGGCCATGAGTCGAACATGCCTACCGAGTTTTGTTCCGATCAGCCTCCGTTAACCTTGTCTAATAGGTGCTCAAATTTCATTGGCCGATGGCGGCCATGTTTTTTGAGATACGCCAATGTCCTCATAGACATACAAGGCACCTTGGACCAAGACACTGCATACCAATTTTCAAGTCAATCGGACTAACGGTCAGGTCGTCATAGCCCTTTTCATGTTTTTTTCATGTTATAGCGCCACCTAGAGTTTAATCGTCGCGATTTTTTTACTGTGACCCCAGATTGAACTCCTACACATGTGGACCGAGTTTGGTGAAGATACCTCATTTACAGCTTGAGTTATAGCCCTTTTAGTAAAATAGGCTCCTCCCACAACATTAGTTTTGCGCCCCCTAGCGACTGTGAATCGAAATTTCAACTTTTTTTCGATAATTATTGATAGTCAGACTCCAGAGAACATTTCTGCACTGGTTTGGTTCCGATCGGACGAAAAACCTAGGACTAGTTCGCAAAAGTAGGTTTTTGACAAAATTCAAAATGGCGGAAAAATTTGCATACCGGAAATGAAATCGGAGATATACGTTTTGTTCTTCAGGGCTCCAGCTTTCCAATGATATAAGACACTTGAGTCTACGACATACGGTCTAGGAGTTATGAGCAGTTTCGCGCTTTTGGTCGCTATAGCGCCACCTATGGGCCAATCGGAGTCATACTCCCTGAACCTCTCCTCGATTTTTGTACTACCATTTGGCAAAGTTTCAAGTCTCCAGCACTTACGGTTTAGGCTGCACGATGCGTTTTACGGCAGAAGAAAAATAATAAAAATCAGCACAATTACAATAGGGTTTCAGCACTTCGTGCTTGAACCCCTAATTATTAAAGTCCGCGTGAACCGGAAGTTGCAAACGACATTTCTCCAGTGTTGTGACGTATTTCCCAGTGAAAAGGAATATTGAACAGAGGGCAGGGTTTTACTCTAGCGCTTCTCCTCTCCATCTCTGCTCATAGCAGACTAACGGTTTGAGGGGAGTGGTTAAGCGTTTCCCAAACCAAGCCGTCAAACCTACATCATCAGAGAAGGAACGCCATTCCAGACCGGAAGTAACTTTTCAGACTTTGATTAAAGATTACGACGGCAAACAATTTGTTTCTGTGTATTAACTTGCACGGATTAATTGTTCACCACAAAACTAGTAATATGCGCTAACAAAGTAAATAGGGTCAGTTTTGATTTCAGTTGGACTTTAAAGACACACTATGTAAGATTTTTGGATCAAAATATCCAAAAACCACTAGAACAATGTATGTTATTTATTTTGGTGACTTATGTACTTACATTATCCCAAATGTTTCTAAGAATGTTTAAATCCAGAGAAATAAGCAGTTTTAACCAGGACACGGACCGTGTCCGTGCGTCGCCCATCAATGGCATTATTCCCGCGTTACCCTCGATTTCAAGTTTTATTTTGTAGGAACCATGGAAACATCAAAGACGCTTTAATATATTATGTGTTTTATTAGACAGGTGAGCAACTGTTTGGATAAATTTATTGACCGAAACGAATAATTGTTATACAGCTCAACACAGTTAGTCTTTTTGTTTAGGCCTAATATCGATCTAGCTCACTGCAGTATCTCATATAGTAGCCGCCAAGCAAATGCACAGAGTAGCATTATAACAACTTTCAGCACACTCAAATGGATCTAATATGATGAAACATCGCTGCGTTACCCCACTATACGCATGACCGGAAAAAACGGAAGCTTCTGTTGCATAATAAAAGCTCCGCTTCTCTCGAGCCGAGTGTTGTGCTTTTCTCTCATTAGCAATCGCTCCAGCGGCCTCGTTCCGCTCCAACGGCTTTTGTAATGTTAATAAATCTTTAATACATTACCGGTTATGCATGAATATGATTCCTGCCCGAGTCTCGTCGTATTCTCCACTGGCTGTAGAGGTGAATACAACAACTCCCACTATTGCGCGAAATCAAGTTGTCATCAAGCTACGACTTTGTTTTGAATAAACGACCTCTAGTGGCAAAAAATTATATAGTGCTTTTAACCCCTTAAACCTGAAGTGTACCGCTGGCAGTACACCCCCCCAGCCCCCCCACCCCGCGAAAAAAAAAATTCATAATCAAATTACTATGGAACAACACAAAATATGTATAATTTTAAAGCTCAAGTCCAGTCATCTTCATTTATATAGCGCTTTTAACAATGTAGATTGCTTCAAAGCAGCTTTACAGAGATAAGCGTATAATTGAAGGTAACAGAGATTGTTTTGGCTTTATAGCAGAGTTAAGTTATTTCCAACTAAAGTTAGTTTTGATTGATTTGCTTCCGTCGCAACGATCATTTGTTATTAAATTAGGGGCCGCTAAGACGACACCATTCCCTCTACACAGACTTTAAACGCGAACCTGTGAGAAACGCTGATGGCGTTCACATGCGCATTTAGAATGGGTTCTATAGTTATGTGCGTTTGAATATACGCAGGTTTGGAATTCCCTACAAGCCAAGCCTAAACAAAGTACTTGTCTTTCCTTATAAATTTTGATAAAGAATTTTTATTTTATTTTGTTGCTTTGGGGTAGGAACGCGAAACGAATTTTCCCGACAACGCCTTATCTGTATAGTGGTAGTGGGATCCTCCATAGGGAGAGACTAGTTGGCACTTCAGCACTGCGTTGTCATCGGTCCAGGCGAAGGTCCTTCGTCAGATCTGGATACGGCCTGGATCCGGCAGGCTGCAGGAAAACCTCGGGATAAACACAGACACTAAAATTAGCGTAGATGCCATTCTTCTCATGATGTAACGAGTACATCAGGATTTTTGGGAAGTGTTCCCGGTTCCGGCTGACCTAATATATGCAGCCTAACATTAAATTATAGAAGTCTATAATGTATTATGTGAAAGCTAGGTCAAAGAGATGTGTCTTTAATCTGGCTTTGAACTGACAGAGTGTGTCTGCTTCCCGGACAATGGTAGGAAGACTGTTCCAGAGTTTTGGTGCTAAATAGGAAAAGGATCTACCGCCAGCAGTCGATTTTGATATTCTCGGTATTAGTAACTGGCCGGAATTTTGAGATCGCAATAGACGTGACGGACTATAATGCGTTAAGAGCTCGCTCAAGTACTGCGGAGCTAAACCATTTAGTGCTTTGTAAGTGATCAGCAATATTTTAAAATTTATGCGATGTTTAATAGGGAGCCAATGCAGTTTTGACAGAACTGGGCTAATATGGTCATACTTCCTGGTTCTGGTAAGAACTCGAGCTGCTGCGTTTTGGACCAGCTGTAGTTTGTTTATTAAGCGTGCAGGGCAACCACCCAGTAGGGCATTACAATAATCTAGCCTTGAGGTCATGAACGCATGAACTAATTGTTCCGCATTTGTCAATGAGAGCATATGGCGTAATTTAGATATATTTTTAAGATGGAAAAATGCAGTTTTACAGATACTAGACACGTGACTTTCAAATGAAAGATTGGTATCAAAGAGCACACCCAGGTTCCTAAACGACGACGAAGACTTAACAGAGCAGCCATCAAGTGTTAGACAGTATTCTAGGTTATTACGTGAAGTTTTTTGTCCAATAATTAGAAACTCTGTTTTTTCAGAATTTAGAAGTAGGAAACTCAGCTTTCTAATGCATCTAACCCCTTTGATCAACTCTTAACGAGTGCTGAGTAGTCCCTCTAAACCGGAGTGTACCACCCGTGGGTGCCACCTAGCTGCGAAAAAATTTATAATGATTAACTCCTAAGTAGTGCTGAGTTATTTGCTTTAACGATTAAAAAGAGCCCAAATTCATCATAATCCATCACTCAGATCTAAAGATATTCCTCATGGACTTCTAACACATGAACCTGCACAGGCGCACATCAAACGAAGTATATAGATGGTGCACTGATGTGACATTTTAGCTCATAACTCCATGAAACATGCATGAATTGTGGAAAATCAAACATCTTTATTGACAGCAGATTCTCACGATTACAAAGAGCTCCTCATTGATCACGAGATATTCCTCACGAATTGATGCATACTTGGCTAAAAAAACATGTCTCTCATCTTTCCGGGATGAAATGTGTTTTCAAATGTTCCCGGAACCATCCGTGCTTGTTTTCCAATGTGAAATAACACAAAATAGGTATCTTAAAGCTTAGAAATTTAGCTTTCTAATGCATCTAACCACTTCGATTAACGAGTGCTGAGTAGTCCCTCTAAACCGGAGTGTACTGCACCACCTAGCTGTGAGAAAATTCATAATCATATTTTTCAAAAATACTGCATTGATCAAGACAAAATAGGTGTCATTTGAAAGCTTAGAGACTGAACTTGAACTGAACTGAATGTGATTAACTCCTAAGTAGTGCTGAGTTATTTGATGATAAATAGAATTTCTTTTTTTCACAATCCATTAAATACTTTTTGTACAAAGTACTGCAATGTGTCAAAAACATCATACAGCTCATGAAACATTCACAGATCATTAATAATGGCACACATTTTTTTACAGTATATTATTATGATTAAAATGAGCCCAAAATGAACATAATCTATTGCGTTGATCACAAGATGTTCCTCATGGAGGAACAATTTAAAAAATTCCCATTAGGGGGCGTCAAGGACTGAACAAAAAGGCTATCTTGGTTCCAAATGCTGTAACTTTTGATTACTTTATGCAGTCTCCACCAAATTTAATCCAGTTGCAGCTCACATGTACAGCTCACAATTTTCATCCTACCTTATTTTCTTCCCGAGTTATTGCATGTCAAATAAGAAAGATATACCAAACAAAAAAAAACAAAAAAAAACAAACAAAAAAAAGTTTCCTGTAGTTTTTCACCAGGTTTGCACACACTGTAGAAGGGATTTTGGCCCACTCCTCCACACAGATCTTCTCTAGATCAGTCAGGTTTCTGGGCTGTCGCTGAGAAACACGGAGTTTGAGCTCCCTCCAAAGATTCTCTATTGGGTTTAGGTCTGGAGACTGGCTAGGCCACGCCAGATCCTTGATATGCTTCTTACAGAGCCACTCCTTGGTTATCCTGGCTGTGTGCTTCGGGTCATTGTCATGTTGGAAGACCCAGCCTCGACCCATCTTCAATGCTCTAACTGAGGGCAGGAGGTTGTTCCCCAAAATCTCACAATACATGGCCCCGGTCATCCTCTCCTTAATACAGTGCAGTCGCCCTGTCCCATGTGCAGAAAAACACCCCCAAAGCAAGATGCTACCACCCCCATGCTTCACAGTAGGGATGGTGTTCTTGGGATGGTACTCATCATTCTTCTTCCTCCAAACATGTTTAGTGGAATTATGACCAAAAAGTTCTATTTTGGTCTCATCTGACCACATGACTTTCTCCCATGACTCCTCTGGATCATCCAAATGGTCATTGGCAAACTTAAGACGGGCCTTGACATGTGCTGGTTTAAGCAGGGGAACCTTCCGTGCCATGCATGATTTCAAACCATGACGTCTTAGTACCAACAGTAACCTTGGAAACGGTGGTCCCAGCTCTTTTCAGGTCATTGACCAGCTCCTCCCGTGTAGTTCTGGGCTGATTTCTCACCTTTCTTAGGATCATTGAGACCCCACGAGGTGATATCTTGCATGGAGCCCCAGTCCGAGGGAGATTGACAGTCATGTTTAGCTTCTTCCATTTTCTAATGATTGCTCCAACAGTGGACCTTTTTTCACCAAGCTGCTTGGCAATTTCCCCGTAGCCCTTTCCAGCCTTGTGGAGGTGTACAATTTTGTCTCTAGTGTCTTTGGACAGCTCTTTGGTCTTGGCCATGTTAGTAGTTGGATTCTTACTGATTGTATGGGGTGGACAGGTGTCTTTATGCAGCTAACGACCTCAAACAGGTGCATCTAATTTAGGATAATAAATGGAGTGGAGGTGGACATTTTAAAGGCAGACTAACAGGTCTTTGAGGGTCAGAATTCTAGCTGATAGACAGGTGTTCAAATACTTATTTGCAGCTGTATCATACAAATAAATAGTTAAAAAATCATATATTGTGATTTCAAGTTTTTTTTTTTTAGATTATGTCTTTCACAGTGGACATGCACCTACGATGACAATTACAGACCCCTCCATGATTTCCAAGTGGGAGAACTTGCAAAATAGCAGGGTGTTCAAATACTTATTTTTCTCACTGTATATATATATATATATATTATTATAATTTTTTTTTTGCTATAGTTCTCCTTGCTATAGTTTTGGAGTTATGAGTCTTTATTTTTGTGTGTGTCACTCAGAAAAAAACAACTCTAAAAATAGAGGTTACATTTACCATCTTACCACAAACAATTTGTGCTATGGGTTATTTGTGCTAAGTTCTAAATTTACCAAAGTAGGGGTGATATTTCATATATTGTATCTACATTCATACATTTTATTTGTAGTATTACTTGAATAATGATAGGAACACGTCCTTAAAATTTGACAATTTGCCCAAAAAAATTCACCACTTAGTTGGGACACTATAGCCCTTGATTGATAGTAGTCACAGGTAAAACCATGCATGTCTCCTCAGTACCATGGTTTAAAGTTAAAAAAATATATTTATATTTTTTTCCACAGATTCTTTCTCACAAGGTGAGCCCAGAGTGTTGGGACTGGCTATGATCCCCGGCCATCATGTGGTTTCTATAGAAGTGGAATCTGAAAGTCTTCAGACCACCACCCATGGACTCTGACAACTTTAGAGACATTTGGGGTCACCATATGGACTATAGAGAATGTAGTTTCCACGCACACTTTGTGTCTGAAACTACGGAGATGGCAGTAAAGATCCTCTAGAGCTGGAGTTGTAACCCAATAGGATTTTTCAGGTTTTTTTTTTTTCTTTTCATGGAAATGCAATACACAGTGGGTTGGTCCTCTGTGTTGAAACAAAAATAATGAATTACAGTGTGACTTGTAAACTGTACCCTTTTGCTTGTGTGTTTGCTTCTTTGTGAGCAGTACACATTGTGTATGTAATTATGGACATTGCCAGTTTTCAATAAGAGTTTAATAATCAATCTGATATTTGTATGATGTCATTGCACCATTTATTAATATTTCCTCATAACCTCATATCACCAGCAGAGGTCATTCACATACTTTATTCTTTTACATGTTGATTATTATTGCACATATATAAACAAAATGGCATATTTCAACTGTGCTAAAATTGAGATCGCAAATAATTATATATATATCAATGCATTACAAAATTAAAAGGAAATGTTTAGTTTTGTACTGAATTCATATCTATTTGTAACAACGTTATATTAACTAATCTATGGATATAGAAAAATATTGACTAAACATCTTGGTTATTTAGTTATCCAATATAATTGTCAAGTAAAATGTAAAATGAAAAGATATACAGTATATTTTAGTATTATCAAAATCTCACTGCTCTTTTCTTGTAAATTCTGGTACACAACAATTATTTACTGCATGCAAATACTTTTATCATTGACCAAATATACAATTATAACTTTAGTTTACAGTGGATATAAAAAGTCTGCACACCTGGTTTACATCACAAAAACTGCAAGATAAATCATATCAAAATCTTTATGCATTTAATGTAAAAATTACAGACTTTGCAATGTCGCTGAAAAACAAAGATATTTTATTAAAAAAAAGGATAAACACCAACCTAACTGCATACGTGTGCACACCATTTTATAATTGTGTATGAGGCTGTCTTAAGAATTAACTAATCAAGCTCATGTGAAATAACACACACCTGTCTTCACCTGAAGTGACTTCAAATAAATCTCAGCAGTTCTTGTAAGATTATTCTGACATGTTCTTGGTTGCATGCTGCTACAAGAGTCATGGGCCACAAAGAGCTTACAAAGTATCGCTCAAGTGATGGCTACAAAAACATTCCAAGGCATTAGAATAGATATACCATGGAACACAGTGAAGACAGTCATCAACAAGTGGAATAAGTAGGGCACAAGGGTGACATTATTAAGAACAGGGCTTCCTTCTAAAATTGAGAAAATTGAGGCCTACAGCAATGTAAAAAAGAGATGCTAACTCCAGTATTTATCTGTCTGGACAGTGGAGCAGGGTGGCAAGACGCAAGCCTTTTTCTGTCAAAAAATAACATCAAAGTCTGTCTAAACTCTGTAAAAACACATTTCTAGTCAACTATTTGGAAAAATGTGTTATGGTTAGATGAGCAAGATTATTTGGCCAAAAAAAAAAAAAATGTGTTTGGTGCAAAAACAACAGATCACATCAGCAAAAGAACACAATACACACAGAGAAGCATGGTGGTGATGCTTTTGAGCTGATTTTTTTTCTTCAAAAAAAATATTTTTGCTTCTCAATATTGAAATTGATGCTTCCTCACTCCTCTGCCCTCCAACCTGTGACCCGGAAACCGATCAAATTCAGCCATATTAAAGGACATCTCAATCCTCTAATTGCATCACAAGGAGGCGAGGAACGAGGAGGCGAGGAACAAGGAGCGAGTAAGCTTCCAGAGGAGCTATGAGCGAGGATGCAAAGGTGTATCCTATACAGAAGTCTTTCTTGTCGAGAAACCAGACGCACGTATAAATTCTCCTCCACCTTCACATCTGTCACAATAATTTTAATTTATGCTTTACCTTTGCAGTTTAAATAAACCATATATCAACAGGGCATCTTGCTTTATCTTTATTATTTATTAATTTCTTAAATAACCAAACTTTAACAACATGACTTTCCCACACTTGACCTTGAAGCTACATCAATTATTTCATCTGCCACTGTCAAAAACTTGGGTATCATTCTTAACCCTTCACTGACCTTCAATGCTTACATTAGTCAACTCTGTAATTTTTTCAACTTTACCGTATTGCCAAACCCACTCAACTATGTCAGCCCAAAAGAGTCTGAATCACTGGTACATGCGTTTATCACATCTCGACCCGATTATTGTAATGTTTTTTTTTTCTGGACTACCAGCACACTCTATCTGCATTTGCAATACATTCACAACTTTGCTGCAAGATTGCGAACTTACACTAAACGATCTGCTCATTTCACTCCTATTCTTTTAACCTCCACTGGCTACCTGTGTCTTCTCGTATTACTTACAAAATTCTTCTGCTTACCTTGAAGTCACTCAATGGTCTTGATCCTTCGTATCTCTCTGACTTACTTTCTCCTTAAATTCCCTCTCAACTTCTCCGTTCTTCTGGCTGTGAACTGTGAACCTCTGTGAGCCAAGATTTCGTCTATCATCTATGGGTGGCAGGTCTTTCTCCATTATAGCCTCTAAGCTATGGAACTCTCTTCCCCTGGCTCTTAGGTCAACAACCATACTGTATGAATTTAACTCAAAACCTATTTGTTTAACCAGTATTATCGATCATGACATGTTTTTCTTAAACATTTTCCATAACTCTGTATTACAGTCATAATGTATCCTTATTTACCATTATTCTTTTGCATCTGACCTTTGCTTCAACTGCCCACCTTCTATGCTGTCTGTAAATAGTGTTGTTTTTTGTTTCTGTCATAGTGTCTGTTTGTATTCGATTGGAATGCAGTATGCAACTGCAATCGCTCATGTCTTGGACTAGGCAAATGTCTACTGTCCATTTATTGTGTATAAACTGACTGTTTGTTCTTTACTGTTATTGTGAAATGTCCTTGAGCTCGGGAAAGGCGCTATATAAATTAAACATATTATGCTTATTATTATAACATAAGGGCAGATCTTTTGAGCACAGCTGATGATGCTTTGAAGTGACTCTTGAGTGTTCAAGAATATTCCAATATTCAAAAAAGCTATCCTTCAATTCCTCCATCCTCATTATCTTTCCTTGCAGCCTTTCCTTGCATCCTACAGGGGGTGGAGCTGAGATGTGAGGAAAGGAAAGGAAATGAGGATGCACAAATAAGAAAGTAGAAGCACCCACAGGCTTTAGTGAAGATGGAGGGAATCTTGAATAGCTCCAAGTTCCGGCCGATTTTGGTACAAAGCCTTCTGGGGCCTGCTAGAAAACTGAAAATGAAGAGAACTTTCACCTTTCAGCATAACAATGATCCCAAACACATTTAAATCAACAAAAGAATGGCTTCACCAAAGAAAGATTAATGTGGAATGGCCCAACCAGAGTCCAGACCGGAGTTCTATTGAAAATCTGTGGGGGGGACCTGAAGAGGGCTGTGTGCAGGTGATGTCCTCGCATCTGATACATTTTTTGCAAAGAAGAGTGGTAAAATATTCCTGTCAAGATGTGCCAAGCTGATAAACTCCTATCCAAACAGTGATGTGATAACATCAGAGGGGGCTTCAGGATTAGTTCAGTGGTGTGCCCACTTATGCAGTTAGTACGTTTTTTTTCTCTCTGAAATGTATCACTTTGGTTTTCATTGGCATTGCACAGGCTGCCATTTTACATTAAACATGCAAAAGTTCTGATATGATTTATCTTTGTTTTATTTTTTACATCACAAAAATGAACTATTTTAACAGGGGTGTAGACTTTTTATATCCACTGTACATGGTTCCATTCTACAGTAAACTTAACTTAAGACTGTTTACATAAGAAATGTGACATTTCTGCTTTGCAGCAGATTCTGACCATACTGCATAGAAAAAGGAATTTCATTGTGTTCTGTGTGTTTTGTGATGTCTGTAACTTGACTTTGTTGATCCCATGTATTTATTACCTTCCTTATGCCAGCTGCACACTGCACGATTTTAGCAACAACTTACTGCCAAGATACAGGGCAAAGGAAATTTCAGGAGGGGAAGAGTCATGGCTTCTGCAAGCAACAGGTCTCTCCTTTTTATTTTTTTATTTTTTTTATTTTTTTTTTATGCTAATCAGCGCACAGATAACTTGTATCACAGCTTCTTGCGGGCTACCATTTTTAAACAGGATGAAATACTCACGCGAGAACTCCTGTATCATGCTTGATCTTACGTTATTTCCTTTATCACTTCTCGAGTGTGTTTGGTTGTTCAGACAGAGACCAGGGAGAGATGTCGGCGATACTTTATATTAAAAAGTTGTGTAATGCGTGACCCCCTGTCGCCGATCTGTCATGTATTGTGCACACAATAGCACCCGTACCCCAGATAGTCATATAGTCTGAGAAGAACAGCGTTCCAATGTCTTTGAAAATGGTGTAGTGTGTTCCCAGCATTAAACATATGCATTGAGTCTATATTGGCTGGAAGGGACATGGGATGTTGTAGAGGCAGTTTGAACCATATGTCTGGATTGAAGCTGGTAGGAGTATGATCTGAAGTTCTGAAGATGTGATCTGAGCAAACAAAATAGAAATTTAGCACAGAGATTTTTTAAAAACAACTGATGCAGGGCCGTCCATAGGGCGGTGCAACTTAGGGGACTAATGCAACACGCTTTAGGGGCCCCGCAGCGGACGCAAACAGACAAACCAAGGGATTGAGCGCTTCCTCTAACTCAGTCCTTTAAATGTCACTTCTCATTTAAACACTGTCCTGAAAATGTCTCAGGGAAGGTTAGCTGAAATGGTTAGTGAATGAAGTGTCATTTTAACAGGGCATGTGTTGCATACTAAACTCACTTTTTTTCCTCTCGGCTGCTCAGTCCACAGGAAAACAGCAAACAGCTGCCGCTACATAAAGCCATTATGGCTGAACTCCAACCAATGTACAGCCCTTCTCCGATTTCATACCTAAACACACAGGACACATCTAACATTACACAGTAGAGGCATTCCAAGACTGTGACATGACAGGCCAATATTGTCTGAAATAGGGCTGGGAGATATATCGCATGACATTGTTACCCCTAATTTCCACCAACTGCGGAACGGCTCCGGAACGGCGGCGGAGTCAATAGGTTTCCATTGAAGTCAATGTGTGCATTTTCACTGACTGCGTAACGGCTGCGTTCCGACTCCGGCGATCCGCAGCCCTCCGGAGCAGATACGCAGAGCTTCTATTTTTGCCGGATGCCGGAGAGCTCCGCAGCACTACAGGGCAGAGTGCGCAGGACAGGAAGTCGAGCAAAAAAACAGAACAAACGAAAACAACAAAAAAGATCTGGTTAATTTTCAAAATAAAATACACCGTGATCATGCCGGATCATATTTCCCTACACTACACCTTGAAAACGTCATAATATACCATTCGTCATAACGTTCTGTTTATAGAAACTATATATCGCGCGATCATACGTGAATTAGCAAGATCTCGTGGATCCTCGTGACTTCAGCTGTCAGTCAGTCCTGCAGCCGTTCCGCAACAAATCCGGACCTGGTGGGTATTGAAGGACAACGGAGCACGGAGCCGACACGCAGCGGAGCCGTTCCGCAGCCGTTCCGCAGTTGGTGGAAATCCGGGGTTAGGCGCAGGGCCGGCTTTGCCGACAGGCGTCACAGGCGGCCGCCTGGGGCGCCATCTGCTGGACGGGGCGCAAAATTGCATAATTAAAAAAAAAAAAAAAAGTTAATTAAATGTATCGTATTATGAAAGCTGCGCACACGCTGTACACTTTTACTGTGCACTGTCCACACACTGCTTGTATTTGTCCATTTCTTTTACTAGATTATACAATCCTAAAAAACGACTGAGTCACTCTGACAGCTGTCAAACTCACGCGCGTTGCTCAGCAACCGGGAGTGGCGCGAAAACATCTGACAGCTGGTTTTAGCGCTTTAAATGATGGGGTAAAAGTCCGGGGGCGCGCGCGCCGTACCGGTTTCAAGTTTCTCACTGATCAGCTTCGGGGCGCATAAAAGGATCGGAACGAAGACAGCGGAGGACCAGACATGGACTTTACTGTGTGTGCGTGTGCGTGTGCGTGTGTGTGGTAGTCGTCTACGAGGGGCTGCAGCTTTTACTTTCGTTTTGTCATTTGCGTATTAAAGTGGAATGAGTGGCCGACAGCAAGTGGAATGAGTGGCCGACAGCAAGTGGAATGAGTGGCCGACAGCAAGTAGAATGTGTGGCCGACTAAAAAAATTATTTTAACTATAAGCAACCCAATTTGTCTAGATCTGTATTATTTCCTTTGTATAATGAGCTTAAATATTGCTGCGCAGTCGTGTGATTTAGTCTGCTTGATTAACATTATTACAATGTATTCCTATTTAACTCTGATATGTAGCCTATATATATAAGGTCCTCGAGTCGAATATTTCACCAGCATCAGCCTTTTCACAGTTTGTATCACTCCGCTTGTCTGTGTTTGCGCAACTTGCATCATTAAGCCAGTAGGTGGTGACAAGTGACTTTATGAGTGAACAATTGAAATTTAATTGAACTGATTTAATAGTGCCAAAAACACTGATTAACTCAAGAAAGAAACAAGTTGCTGAAACCAATCTTTAATGCTAAAAAGTTTACATCTATGCAAAATAATCCTTGAAAGATTTCTCATTTAAGGCCATTCCTGTTTGGAATATGTGATTGTTGTATTGTCAACTATAAGCAGAAACATTTTGCATTTCCATTTTCTAGTGTGGATCATTCATTTCAACATTTATCCTCATTCTCATGTTTAAGAATCTGTTATCTTGACAAATAATTTATGCTACTGCCCACTGACATGCTTTTAAAGCTATTGTTATCAGAAAATGTTGGCCTTCAAACACCTTAAAATGCACATATGTAGGTCCGAGAAATCAAAATTTTCTCGGGGGAGCATGCCCCTGAACCCCCCTAACTCTCGCCTTGGGCACCAAATAACCTCCCAGGTAGCAAAGAATTCTGGCCCAGGTTTGGCATGAAGCCGGCACAGCTGGAATTCAGTCGGCACTGGCATGAGGCATGTGAACCGAACATGGCCCGGTTATGGGGGAGATTGGACCGTCTTTAAGGTGGCAAACAGGATATGGGCCAGTGGTTAAGTGTATTAGTTGGCCCACATATAAAATATAGAAATGTGGCCCACATATGTGTGGCCAGACTTATCCCATAGTTAAAATGTAATTTCAGATATTTAATAATTAATAATATTTTCATACACACAGCTGTTTCCCCTATTCCTGTTTGCAGTGTGGGTTTATTCTCTCTATCAACAAGGTTTAATGAATAATTATGAAACAACATAAACTTTAAATTTACATTAGGCTACATTTAATCATTTAGCAAACACTTTTATCCAAAGAGGTTTACAATAGAGGACAACATAAGTAAGCAATATATATATTGTGTGTTAGTGTGAAAGGTCAAAGCAAGATAGAATAGAACTTTAATTGTTTGATTGTCTCATTTCATGCACAAGATAAGGCCAATTTGCACACATTTCTTCGGTCTTAAAGTGTCCTAATATGGCACACACAAAAAATTACACCAATCAGGTCGCATCTAGAAAAGCGCGCCCAGATAGCGCGCCTAAAACGCAATGCTTCAAGGGTTTGTAGTTGTACATCATTGTAGTCTTTACACTCAATCTTGTACTTTTTTCCTTTTTTTTCTTTAAAAAAAAAAAAATTTTTTCTTCAATTGAAACTGTGTAATCTTGCGATTTAGTTAATGGTTTAGAACGCTTCAACCCAAATTAAAAAAAAAATATATTGATATGTCCGGATCCAGCGCCGCCGCAGTTTAAGAAGTGGGGGGGAAGGCAGTGGCACTGATGCACTTGAGGCTGCACTTCACTAACGGTTTGACTTCTTACCTCTAGAACAAAGCGAGCGAAGTTTGGCAAGTAATAATTTTGAATTTTACAGTTAGTTTGAGTTAACATAGTCGGAAAGTTAAATGTTAAAGATGAGCCACAATGTATAATCGTAGATGTTATTTAAAATGTTGTAATTCACTAAATGTGCGTTGATAACATTTATCGTTAGATGACATCAGACATCTTTATTTTATATCACAGGCTCAGCCATTTATTTATTTCAATTTAAGTGACATACACTGATGGATTAACATGCAGTTGGCACAACGTACCCAACCTTCTAACAACGTTTTAACATGGCCAGAAGGTCGCCATAACTACGTTGTGTGGTGAAGGTTGTTACGGCGTTGTCACAATGTTGACATTGAACTACTGTTCAGGCCCGTTAAGGTTGTTATTAAAAATGTAATTGTCAGAACGTCGGCCGTTTCTCAATACCAAGTACGCAAATTTCGGACTTGTGTCCTTGATAGTTCGGACTTGCCAAGTTCAACTCAGAAGAACGAACTCCTGAGGACGAGAGGACGCAAGTCCGGTGCAAATAGAACAGTGCGCGATCAAGAACGCACTGTTCTATTTGCACCGGACTCAGCACGCTCTGGCTACTCCGATTATCTTTAACATATGCTATATTTTCGGCAACAATAAAACGGAATATGGTGTAAAATACAACCAGAAAGCAACATAGTGTCGGACCAGATCCGGCCCACATCTGGTACACACAGCCCAGATGTGGGCCGGATCTGGGCCGACACCAGTGATGCGCGGGTCAATGTATAAACAAACCGCACCCGACCGACGTTTTCAACTAACCCGCCCGCAACTCGGACCGCAAAAAACGAAAAAGAAAATATTGTACCCGACCCGCTTCCTGACCCGCATTTTTTTTAAAGTAGCTATAATGCTCATCGTAGCGTCTTAATATAACTTAATATTATAATTGTGTCAAGAATTATAAAAAATCGTCAATATAAGCTCAGAATTTGTACTAAAATAGTCTAAATGTTTAGTTTTAAAAACAATTTTAAAAAGCTGGCTATGTCTATTTTGATGTTTCTGCGCAAGTTCAGCAGACAGTGAGGTTCGAGTTTGTTCCGATCAGAGCTCGTGAGCGGAGAGCGCATATTCCGCTCCGCTCATGGTCGCTCGCCCAACCCAGATGGCCTGCTGGTTCGAAAATATGTGGAATAAGGGCTGCCTCCGACTATTTTTTTTGTCTTGTTGACTAGTTGTTCATTTAAGCCATTCGTGGACAAATCGCCCCTTTATATTAAATTAATTACTTAAAGGCTAGCCTACAGGAATAAGCGTAATGACCGCACGCTTAAAGCTTGCCACAAAGAACCGGTTAAAGTAATGATTATGAATGTGTCTAAATTAGCAAGGAGACATTTAATTGTTTAGTAATAAACTGGTGTTTTCTGTGTCGCTGCAAAGATGAAGTTGACAATGCGGAGATTGCGGACTCGCCATGAACGCCAGAGAGAAATGCACATTTCATATGGATTAGCCTACATAATCAGAGAGTATAGCCTATTTATTTTGGTTTGAATATTTTCGTTTAAAAGTAGACATTTCAAGCTTTCTGTAATATATAGCCTATATTTATCAAATCTGTGAGGCACAAGTTGAGTTTCGGCGCCCTCCAGTTCACATGCAGTGATCGCGTACCGGCGCCTTATTTTGTCTGCTATATATTTGCTTCTTATTTAATAAATACGGGCAATTGATTGATAAAACATTGATCAAAATTAAGATACAATTTATACAAAACGAAAATCTTTTAAAAAGAGTTTTCTATAAAACAAAACTTAATGAAGTCGTCAAAATCATGTTTTACCAAAAACAGCGCCGTTGCTAGGAGGGCGCCAGCGCCTCTGCCTCTCAGCGCCTCTGCCTCACGAGTGGATGATAGCCCTGAAGACGCCTAGCAATGATATACCTTTAGTGGTAGTATACCTTTAGTTAAGTTATCGCAGCGCGCTAAGAGACAATGTTATCGGAAAATGCAGCCCAGGTATAGGCCTTTTCAGAATGTTTGTAAACAATAGGCGCCGAGTAACTTCCGGGTGGCAGAACGCGAGCGGCTTCCACTGACTAACTGAAGAGATCCAGCCGGCGACTGCAACAGTTACATAGTTAAAAACATTGTTGTTGATCAAAGTTGAAACGATGATGAAAACGTGTTGTGTTTGGGGTTGCGCTGCCAGATATACAGCAAAAGGTGTAGGGTTTTATCGATTTCCTGTGGGTGAGGAGGTTATAGCGACTGACCGTGAGACTCACGCAATTGTATGAGGCGCCACGTAGGATTTAAATCAAACTTCGCTTATCAATACATTCATAACACACGTGCATATACATCTATAAATTACCCGCATATACATGTAGGCTATACTATTGGATTTTCAAAATACATATGAAATACACGTGCACACTAATATGAAATTCATACCAATGTTAGTAATGAATGCATATACACTTGTGAATATTGCATATAAACTTGACGCACGCATACACCTATAAATACTCGCATACATATAGCCTACACAACTAAAGCATGCATCCACGTTTTATTTTGTATGCACGAGACGAGTGTTTATAGGTGTATATGCATGGAAGTTTATAAGTATTTATAGGTGTATGCGTGCGTCAAGTTTATATGTAGCCTATATGCAAGTTATTCACAAGCATTCATTACTAACATAATATGTATTGGTATGGATTTCATATTAGTGTGCACGAGTATTTCATATATGTATTTTGAACATCCAATAAATGTATATGCGAGTAATTTATAATTGTATTGTGTTATGTATGTATTGATAAGCGAAGTTTGATTTAAATCCTACGTGGCGCCTCATACAATTGTCACTTTTCACACGCTCTCACTACACATCCATTTTCTCACGCAACTTACCTAAATGTATATTCCTCATACATAATAAATTATCGACCAATCAGTGTTTTTCAACCGCGCAAAGGTCGATATAACAGCTGGAGAACAATTGTCACATAACATTTACCTCAGGAAAGCCATTTAATGACCATGATGCACGTTATTTTGGCTAGAAAAAAGAGCTATAGAGAGTATTTTGCTAATTATGTGTAGGCCTACTATATTACATATTTATTATATTTTTTACTTATACCATTAAACACAGTTGTTATTATGATAAAAAAAATGCATTATATTTAATTATTTTTTTTTATTTTTATTACATTTTTACTGTCGACGGTGGGTCTCCCTTCCAAGCAATTTACTAGCGTTGTCATAGGAACGCTTTGGCTTTTGCCACCCGGAAGAACGTCTATTACTGTTGTGACGTCATGGTGAATTGTCGTATATGCATAATGGAGATTCCAAAGCTCTCTTCTTTGGTCAGAACCATGGAGAGCGATCGCGGATTTACTTTTACAATGCAACACAATATTTAAAGAGCATCAAGCTATTAAAATCTATATTATGTATACGCACAGATAATATAACAGTAGGCTATATTAGTCAATATTTTTTTATTAGGTTAAGCAGTGATTGGATAACGTTTTTTTTATTTTATTTTTATTTAACGTTTTTAATTTAAGGCCCTCCCACAATTGGTCTGGCTTATCCAAAACTGGAATCCTGGCGCCGTGCCTGGTTGGTCGTGCCAGTTTTGTGGTTATCAAATGTGTAAATAGCATTGCAAGAAGTAGCCTACACATGACAAAGCCAGCACTTTGGTCATCATCTTTCATTATTTCGGCAAATGTCTCCCACACTTTGCTCTTGTGTATTTGCGGAGCTTCCACTCCCCAGTCTTCACCTTTTCTCTTGCCGCCTCCATCTCTACCTGCAGACTGAGCTCGTGCGTCATCTTCGCGCCAGTTATTCAGCCAATAAAGTGTAAATTAAATTTAAAACGTATTCATAGAAAATTGTGTCTAGAACTATATCAATTACAAAGGTTTAATTGGCATCTTTATTTCAAACGACCCGACCGACCGCGACCCGAATATCATTAAAAATATTTTTGGATGACTCGTAACCGCGGGTAACCGCGGGTGACCGCAGGCACCCGCTCATTTCGGATCAACCCGCGCATCACTGGCCGACACTATGTTGCTGTCTGGATCTTTTCGTCAACAATAAAACGAAATATGTTATAGGCTAAAACACCACTCTGCCTCTTTTCATTTAAAAAAATCTTAAACATATTAATGGACACGTAAATGTGGTTTAGGCAAGGCGTAGCCCATTGATTCTCTTCACTGCATATATTTATAATAACATGCAATATAAAACACAACCCTGCTTCTTTTTGTTTTCATTTAAAAAATATTAAACATTGATAATTAAAACTGACATTTAACAAACAGAGACAGGTTTGTGTTTTTTTATTATACATGTAGGCCTACATACAGTGAAGAGAATGTATACTAAAATAAATACAAAAAAATATTCTATACATTTTAAAATATATAAAATTACACAACCCTGTCTCTTTTTGTTAAATGTCAGTTTTAATGATCAATAATATTCAGTATAAAAGTATGTAGCCTAAAAGGTATAAGAAGCTATACAATGAGAAATAATGCAAACCATTCAGTCAAACAAAATCCACAATGGATAAGAAATGCAAACACACACACAAACATACACTTGATGTCAAATGTTAGGAGGTCCAAAACTAAAACCTTTTCTCTTTTACTCACCATTGCTACATTTACTTGCTAAAAATACAGTCAAACTGTATTCCAAACGGTTATTCCAGACTGCTACTGTGTAATATATATGATAATACCATGTAAAACATGCAAACATGCTATAATTGCTATAGCATAATTGCAAAAAAAAAAAAAACTGATGCTTCATAAGTGTTAAACTTTTTTTTTTTTGTTACAATACTGATTTTATCTCTCTGTATCTCTGCGTATTTGAATTTTTAATAGGGCTTTGTGGGGTTTATATATAACACAAATTAGCATGAAAATGATAATCTCTATAGATATAAATATCATAAGGGAATACACATTAAAAAGACTATATAGAATATATTTATATAGAATATAAACAAAATTAATCAACATCCTTATGGTATTTTTGTGTGATGTTTCAGGTGCCAACCCAGCAAACATATTTACGTTGTGGCAACTGTAGTTTAAAAACATGTCTGTCTGGCACATTAGACCAAATTGCATCTAGAATTTTCCTAATAGAATTCATCATATAGTCACCCTCAAGTTATTTCAACCCTGTATGAATTTCTTTCTTCTGCTGAACACAATGGAAGATATTTTGAAGAATGCCAGCATACAGGGTTGAAACAACATGAGGGTGAGTATATGATGACAGAATTTTCATTTTAAAGTGAACTATCCCTTTAAAATCCAATAGCCATATTTTCTTTTGATACAGAAACTAATTTCAGACCATGTATGTTTCAGCGGCTGTGAGGCGTAACCACCTGACGTCTGCGGCCACAGAAAAGGAAATCGATTCCACCATTAAGAGATGGCTATATCTGGCCCCGGATAGGGATGGTGGCAGAAGAGAAAGGATGAAGAGAAAAGAGCGTCAGGAGAGTACAACAGGTTAACCGACTTGCGACTTGGTGCACAGTGCCTCTTGTTCATGAACTGAATCAGATGTTAAAGATTTGTGTGCACAGCCGTTCATGAACTGAATCAGATGTTGAAGTGTGCACAATGCCTCATGTCATTCAAGTTTTTTTTTGCTAATTGTTTCGTTTAAATGTGAAACAATAAATATTTGTTAAGAATACTGTTGTTTTTCTGGCATTTTTCATTTGGGCCAAGGGTGTGTATAAAGTGGCTAGATCAAGGTTTAGTTGAGGCTGACATGTAGAATCAATTGTTTGGTCCTAAAAAGCTATAGTCATTCATTTGGCTGAGATATGGCTATGCCATGGGCCATATGTGGCCCGAGTTCTGGCAACCAGACCTGGTCCAGTCATGTACCGTAATTCATTGCTGTATTTGGGCCAAGTGAAAGTGGATTGTGTGGCCCATCACTGGGCCAAACCAATTTTGCTATGTGGGCTAGAGCCGGCCCTGGTTAGGCGCATCTCGTCAGTAAAGCCGGTTCCTTGATTAGTAGTAAATCGCCATCACCTGCTTTCAGATGGGGCGGCATTCACTACAAAGAGCCGTAGTTAACTGACAAGCTGAGATATCGCATTAATATCGCGGACGTATCGCCTGCGATAATTAATGCGAAATGGCTCAGCTTGTCAGTTAACTACGGCTCTTTGTAGTGAATGCCGCTCCATCTGAAAGCAGGTGATGGCGATTTACTAGCCTACTAATCAAGGAACCGGCTTTACTGACGAGATGCGCCTAACAATATCATGCGATATATCGCCCAGCCCTAGTCTGAAACATAATCACAAACATGTTTGTACAAGTGAGCTTTCTCATGCTATATTGCTAATTAGATAACTCCAAATACGATGAAATAGTTCTAAATATTTTCTCTAATAGCTCTACATACCAAGATAATAACTATTCTTTCCACTTACTTTATTCCTGGATAAAGTGGGTCAAAGAATTCCTGAGTGATATTGAAAGCATACCAAGACACTGCAATCATCGTGCACAGACCTGAAACATGAAAATGAATGTTGTTTCTATAAACAAACTACCAATGTTTAAATTACTTATGCTTCTCCTTTCCAAGACAGTCAATCAAAGGTTATGTTGAAGACATTTATATTGTGAAAGCATAATCTTAATAGTTCCTAGTAACACTTACAAGGTTTAATTCATTAACATTATATATATACAGTGAGGAAAATAAGTATTTGAACACCCTGCTATTTTGCAAGTTCTCCCACTTGGAAATCATGGAGGGGTCTGAAATTGTCATCGTAGGTGCATGTCCACTGTGAGAGACATAATCTAAAAAAAAAAATCCAGAAATCACAATGTATGTGTCACGATATGCATGAAAGCAAAGACGGTAGTCGGATCTAAATGCAGCAATTGAATTTAATTAACAAAGACTTGGCAAGACTCAGAACTGGAACAGGGATTACTCATGGAAGATACATACATTCCTACATACAATAACTGACCCCGAACAAGAGAACACACAGGGTTTAAATACACAGCGGGATGAGGGAACGAGACACAGCTGGGGCAAATGAGCACAATAATCAGGACCGTACAAACTGAGAAGACAACACACCTGAAACAAGGGAACTAATTAACATGACTAGCAGACTAGGACTAACTGAATACAATGAACAGGAACAAGAAACTGAATGTAAAAACCAAAGACAGAGAAAACACAAACCAGAAACATGACAACATAACACACCGTTACATTATCCCCCCCTTCTACAAGGCGCGACCTCGCGCCGTTTCAAAACACAACCTGGGTGAGGGGGTGGGGGGGTGGGCGTCCTGGAGTCCCAGACAGGGTAGCCGGGGACCATAGACACCAGGTCACCGATGCAGATGGCCACGGCGGAGCGGGTCGTGCGGGTCGTGCGGGTGGCCAGGGCGGAGCAGACTCGGACGGACACCAGGGCGGAGCAGACTCGGACGGACACCAGGGCGGAGCAGACTCGGACGGACACCAGGGCGGAGCAGACTCGGACGGACACCAGGGCGGAGCAGACTCGGACAGGGACCAGGGCGTGTGGCGCACAGGGCTGGACAGGACCAGCAGCATGGGAGGCTTAGGCGTGTAAAGCACTGCAATGGTCCATATAGGCGCCACCTCCATGGCCCTCTCAGGGTACCTATTGCCCCCCCCAAAAAAATACTTGGGGAAATTCAAGGCTAAAGCCTCCGGGCTGGGAACGGCCTCTGGAAAAGGCTCCTGGAGCTTGATAGGCACAGGCGAGGTGAGGACCAGAGGCGGAGCCGGCAGGGCGAGGCATCTGGGTACGCCCACTGGAACCTGGTGAACCGAGCGAGTCCTCCTCCTCTTCCTCCTGCGACGGCGAGTCACTGGGCTTGATTCATTCACTGGGTTTGGTTCACTCACTTGACTCACTGGGCTCGGTTCACTCACTTGACTCACGGGGCTCGGTTCACTCACTTGACTCACGGGGCTCGGTTCACTCACTTGACTCACGGGGCTCGGTTCACTCACTTGACTCACGGGGCTCGGTTCACTCACTTGACTCACAGGGCTCGGTTCACTCACTTGACTCACTGGGCTCGGTTCACTCACTTGACTCACGGGGCTCGGTTCACTCACTTGACTCACGGGGCTCGGTTCACTCACTTGACTCACAGGGCTCGGTTCACTCACTTGACTCACTGGGCTCGGTTCACTCACTTGACTCACGGGGCTCGGTTCACTCACTTGACTCACGGGGCTCGGTTCACTCACTTGACTCACTGGGCTCGGTTCACTCACTGGGCCGCTTGTGCAGAGGCGACGAGCGGGCTCGGGGAAATCAGGAAGGCGTGGGATTAAGCTGTCCAGGCAGATGGAAATAGCCTCTCTCCATCCCAGACCAGAGATATCGGGGAGCTGTCGTGGATCGACATATTTAGCCCCAGTTAGATAGCACGCCTTTATAATTTCATTCCCCAGGTGGCAGTTCTCGACCAGTCGAATATATCTGAAGCTGAAGTCGAACAGGTTACGGCTCTCCTGAGCTAATGCTGCGATCTGGACACAGCTCATCTTCTTGGGTTAGATCGACCGCTCCGGGTACTAACTGCTAGATCCTTGTATGGTCAGTTATTCTGTCACGATATGCATGAAAGCAAAGACGGTAGTCGGATCTAAATGCAGCAATTGAATTTAATTAACAAAGACTTGGCAAGACTCAGAACTGGAACAGGGATTACTCATGGAAGATACATACATTCCTACATACAATAACTGACCCCGAACAAGAGAACACACAGGGTTTAAATACACAGCGGGATGAGGGAACGAGACACAGCTGGGGCAAATGAGCACAATAATCAGGACCATACAAACTGAGAAGACAACACACCTGAAACAAGGGAACTAATTAACATGACTAGCAGACTAGGACTAACTGAATACAATGAACAGGAACAAGAAACTGAATGTAAAAACCAAAGACAGAGAAAACACAAACCAGAAACATGACAACATAACACACCGTTACAGTATGATTTTTTAACTATTTATTTGTATGATACAGCTGCAAATAAGTATTTGAACACCTGTCTATCAGCTAGAATTCTGACCCTCAAAGACCTGTTAGTCTGCCTTTAAAATGTCCACCTCCACTCCATTTATTATCCTAAATTAGATGCACCTGTTTGAGGTCGTTAGCTGCATAAAGACACCTGTCCACCCCATACAATCAGTAAGAATCCAACTACTAACATGGCCAAGACCAAAGAGCTGTCCAAAGACACTAGAGACAAAATTGTACACCTCCACAAGGCTGGAAAGGGCTACGGGGAAATTGCCAATCAGCTTGGTGAAAAAAGGTCCACTGTTGGAGCAATCATTAGAAAATGGAAGAAGCTAAACATGACTGTCAGTCTCCCTCGGACTGGGGCTCCATGCAAGATCTCACCTCGTGGGGTCTCAATGATCCTAAGAAAGGTGAGAAATCAGCCCAGAACTACACGGGAGGAGCTGGTCAATGACCTGAAAAGAGCTGGGACCACCGTTTCCAAGGTTACTGTTGGTAATACACTAAGACGTCATGGTTTGAAATCATGCATGGCACGGAAGGTTCCCCTGCTTAAACCAGCACATGTCAAGGCCCGTCTTAAGTTTGCCAATGACCATTTGGATGATCCAGAGGAGTCATGGGAGAAAGTCATGTGGTCAGATGAGACCAAAATAGAACTTTTTGGTCATAATTCCACTACACGTGTTTGGAGGAAGAAGAATGATGAGTACCATCCCAAGAACACCATCCCTACTGTGAAGCATGGGGGTGGTAGCATCATGCTTTGGGGGTGTTTTTCTGCACGTGGGACAGGGCGACTGCACTGTATTAAGGAGAGGATGACCGGGGCCATGTATTGCGAGATTTTGGGGGACAACCTCCTTCCCTCAGTTAGAGCATTGAAGATGGGTCGAGGCTGGGTCTTCCAACATGACAATGACCCGAAGCACACAGCCAGGATAACCAAGGAGTGGCTCTGTAAGAAGCATATCAAGGTTCTGGCGTGGCCTAGCCAGTCTCCAGACCTAAACCCAATAGAGAATCTTTGGAGGGAGCTCAAACTCCGTGTTTCTCAGCGACAGCCCAGAAACCTGACTGATCTAGAGAAGATCTGTGTGGAGGAGTGGGCCAAAATCCCTCCTGCAGTGTGTGCAAACCTGGTGAAAAACTACAGGAAACGTTTGACCTCTGTAATTGCAAACAAAGGCTACTGTACCAAATATTAACATTGATTTTCTCAGGTGTTCAAATACTTATTTGCAGCTGTATCATACAAATAAATAGTTAAAAAATCATACATTGTGATTTCTGGATATTTTTTTTTTAGATTATGTCTCTCACAGTGGACATGCACCTACGATGACAATTTCAGACCTCTCCATGATTTCTAAGTGGGAGAACTTGCAAAATAGCAGGGTGTTCAAATACTTATTTTCCTCACTGTATATATAGCCGCTCTAGAGTAAACTGTGATGTCATCGTCCAGCTCAGTTAAGTTCTTGTATAATAGTGTCAATGCAGGCAGATTAATATTATTGCTGAATATTAAAAAATGTTACATTTAATGTCCCTGACTAAGCAAGCCAAGCCAATGGTAACAAAGGTGGAAAAAGGCGACAGTGGCATGGAACCAAAACTCCATCAGGTGGCAGAATGGAGAAAAAAACCTTGGGAGAACCTTGGCTCAATCAGGGGGCCAGTTCTCATCTGGCCAGTGAACGAACAGTGTATGATTATGATTCAGGCAGCATTATAGATCAGAAGTCAGATTGGTTTGGAACAATCAGAATATTATCCAGTTCCATCTGGTTGAAGTAAAAATTATAAAAACTAGCCCTGATTGTCACAGTTAGTTGCAGCAAGGAGAGTAGTAAGGTAGGATCTATACACAGCAGTCACTTTATTTAACAATAAACCAAATAAAAAAAACATGCAGGAGCACTGGAGATTTCTGGAATGCAGGAGAATCGACCCTAAACATATAGACAAGATCAGACCAAGAACAACTCAAACTGAGAGCTATAAACAGGGTAGCAAAAGAGCTAAACAATAATGAACAGGTGAAGCAAATCACACAATGAGTTGCTATGGAAACAAATTAAAACATTCTAGACAGCATGGGAACATAAAAGAAAAACAGGAAACAAACTAAAAGTCCAGGAAAATGAAACAGAAACCAAAACTTAAAGGGATAGTTCACCCAAAAATGAAAATTAGCCCATGATTTACTCACCCTGAAGCCATCCTCAGTGTATATGACATTCTTCTTTCAGACGAATACAATCAGAGTTTATTAAAAAATGTCATGGCTCTCCCAAGCTTTATAATGGGTATATTTTTTTGGAAGTCCATCAAAGTGCATCCATCCATGATAAAAGTGCTCGACACAGCTCTGGCGAGTTAATAAAGGCCTTCTGTCAAGTCAAGTCAAGTCATCTTCATTGATATAGCGCTTTTAACAATGTAGATTGTTCCAAAGCGGCTTTACAGAGATACAAGGATAGTTTAAAGTAACAGAGATTGTTTTGGCTTTATAGCAGTTCTTGAATAAAGTTATTTTCCAGCTAAAGTTAATTTGATTGACTCACTTCCGTCGCAACTCCGATTGTATTCTGAAGTGAAGCGATTCGTTCGTATAAGAAAAATATCCATATTTAAAACTTTATTCAACTAAAATAACTAGCTTCCGGCAGACGGCCGTACACAAGTTGACTTATGGCAAAAGAGTAACACTTGATAATGTATGACGTAGGATGTAGGAGTAGCGTACGGTTTGACGCCTCTCGCGGTTCAAACAAACAGGGCTGGGCAACCACGTTCGTCATTACGTTGTGCGTCTAGTTCAAGAGTTAGTCTTTCGGCGTAAATCGATGCGTACGGCCGTCTGCCGGAAGCTAGTTATTTTAGTCAATAAAATTTTAAATATGGATATTTTTCTTACACAAACTCATCGCTTCACTTCAGAAGACCTTTATTAACCGAGCCGTGTCAAGCACTTTTATCATGGATGGATGCACTTTGATGGACTTCCAAAAAAATATTCCCATTGACTCCCATTATAAGGCTTGGAAGAAAAAAGAGCCATTTTTTTTATATAACTCCGATTGTATTCGTCTGAAAGAAGAATGTCCTATACACCTAGGATGACTTCAGGGTGAGTAAATCATGGGCTAATTTTCATTTTTGGGTGAACTCTCCCTTTAACTTTACCCTGATTTCCTTTACTGTATATGACAGGCGGTAAGACAGTAAAGGACATCACTTGGTGACATTCTTACCTTGCAGTATGAAGAAGACACCTCCAGCCCCAGCGATACGACCCTTCATTATGTAATTCTCCCCTCCTATCTTGGAACACTGCATACCCACTAGAGTTGCCACCAGCCCGAATGCGCCTAGCACAATGGATGTGATCATTAATGCACGGCATGCTTGGATTAAACCTGAGAAAACAGAGAAGGAACAGTTACAAGTCTGACAGCTGTACACAAATAGTAAAATAAAACAATAAAGATATGTGAATAAGATACAAATATGTACATACAAAATAGACTTTAATATGTACAGGTGTGCTATATACAAACAGAATAGAATAGATTTAAAGATGGCACTTTACAATTAGGTTTCATTAGCTTCATGTTAACTACATCAGTTAACATGAACTCCACTTCTACAGCATTTATTAATCTTTGTTCATGTTAATTTCAACATTTGCTAATACATTATTAAAATCAAAAGTTGCATCTGTTAACATAGTTAATGCACTGTGAAGTAACATGAACAAACAATTAACAGTTGTATTTTTATAAACTAACTTTAACAAAGATTAACAAATACAGTCACAAATAAATTGCTCAATTAACAGTGAGTGAAATAAGTAGAGATGGGGTATTGTTAAATAAATGTAGCCTAAGTGGTATTGCACATGGTTATCATTGCACAGTGCGGAGAACATTTAGCTGTTCATGAGGTAGATTGCCTGGGGGAAAAAAACTTTTCTTGTGCCTAGGTGTTCTGGTGCTCAGTGCTCTGTAGCTCCGGCCAGACGGCAAAAGTTCAAAGAGAAGTTGGCTTGGATGTGAGAGATCCAGAGTGATTTTTCTGAGCCCTTTTTTTTCCACTTTGGATGTATGCAGTTCATGGAGGGTGGGCAGGGAAGCACCAATAATCCTCTCAGCAGTCCGAACCGTCCTTCGGTTGTCTTCTGTAGTCTTCTGATGTCTGATTTTGGTAGGTAAACCAAACCAGTTATTGAAGTGCAGAGGACAGATGGCTGATGGACATTGATGGCTGAGTAGAACTGCATTAGCAGCACCTGTGGTAAGTTGAACTTCTTCAGCTGGCGAAGGAAGTACAACCTCTGCTGGGCCTTTTTCAAAATGTGATTGTCCCACTTCAGGTTCTGAGGGATGGTAGAGCCCAGCAACTTGAAGAACTCCATGGCAGCCACATTGTTGTTCATGATGGTGAGTAGGGGGAGTGCTGGGGTGTTCCTCCTGAAGTCCACTATCATCTCCACTGTTATCATGCCAGTTGTTCAACCTTTTGTCTGTATGCAGACTCGTTACCATTGTGGATTAGGGCCGGTGTTATCTGAAATCTTCAGAAGTTTGACCGAATTATCTTTAGCAGTGCAGTTATTTTTGTGCAGGGAGAACATCAGTAGGAAGAGCACACATCCCAGTCCTGTTTGGGAAAATTCACGTCCAACATCTTTTCTATCTGTCAGAAAGCTGGTGATCCATTGACAGACAGAGCTAGGAACAGAGAGTTGGGTTAATCTTTTAATTTAGCCTGGGGGAGTGATGGGATGATGGTGTTGAAAGCAGAATTGAAGTCTACAAACAGGATCCTTGCTTAAAGGGCCCCTATTATGGATTTTTGAAAATGACCTTTCATGTAGTGTGTAACATAGCTCTAAGTGAATGAAAACATCCTGCAAAGTTTTAAATCTGAAAGTGCAACGTATATTGTGCTGCCAAGTCACGAGGCTCCACCTGAGAGCGGCATTTCATTCACTTCACCCACACCTCAAACTCGACGTCAACGCAGAAAGGGTCACAATAAGAAGCCTGTAACTAATAATGCTGCAGATGAGCTCTCTGGTTTACTAAAGCATATGACTGTCTAAAAATATTGTTTTGAATAAAGAGTTTTCTGTCCATCTCTGCCTCTCTCAAGTCACATGAGAGAGCAGTGACAAGGGTCTTTGTCCACACATACAAAGGAACTATTGTATCTTCGGAGGGACAGCCACTGACTGGACAGTCAGGCGGGTACAGAAATAGACTACACTAGCTGGGATCAGCAGTTGTACATGTGATGTTGAAATCATGTATGCCTTACAGTAAATATGATGAAGGCACCTCAATTCGGACTATAAAAGAAGAGACCTGGACAAGACTCAGGGCTCTTCCTTGCAATCTCCAATCCGGAACGCCAGCAGTTCGGATGCAAGAAGCTTTAAGCCTAGCTAATATTTCTCTGTTAGTTTAGTACTTATAATATAATCTGTAACAAGTATTCTTTTCATTTTGATTCTTTTAATAAATATTGTTAAACATTTATTACAATCATCTGACTGGAACTTGGATTTTTGAGTACGTGTCACCTTCTTCTCCCTGGATCAGGAAGGTCCTAGCTGGAGGAAAACTACAAGAGGGTGAGCATTCTTTTCTGATAAGAAAATCTATGCACTGTGATGTTTGATTGATTAGGAAGCCTAGCCAAAGAGGCAGCTTACGACAGGGTTATTGTTGTATAGCGAACACGGTTGAAGAGTACCTAAAAAGGTAGATTTATACTACGAAGGGGAAATTTATTATATTTATAATAAAATACGAATTTGTAGAGACTGTTCACCTAACTCTTAAAAGCACGACTAAAGGATAGGCTCTTTAGTTACTGCATATTTATATGTCCTGGTTAGGATGTAAAATAATTTGGAACGGTATTAATCGTGAATAAACTTTTACAATATAAAGTTATTGTCTTTCAAAAGTAAGAGGTTTTAATGAATTAAATGAATTGTTTTCAAACGAGTCATAAGCCGTTTCGTTGTGACATCAAGACGAAACATTAGTATATTGCCCGCCCACTTATTGCACACGCAGACACCAGGGAAAACTTGAACGCCCTCAAACCTACAGCTGATTCCTGTGGATACTGGAGAGCATCATGTCGAGAAGACGGCGTTGTGCTCTATAGTGAAGGTAAAGCCAGTTTTTTTTTTTCACTGCCCAAGGACGAGCATGTGAAGAATTAGTGGTTAAAATTCATCTTTACCACGATATCACAGCAGTATAATCCTAAACTTTTGCTGTGTTCCCTTTATTTTACTGACGACTGCTTCTCAAATCTTGGAGTTCAATGCAGGATTCACAAACCGTTTTTACTCTTGAAAGATGGTATTCAAAAAATGTAGTTTTGAGTTTTATATTGTCAAGTCAAGTCAAGTCAAGTCATCTTCATTTATATAGCGCTTTTAACAATGTAGATTGTTTCAAAGCAGCTTTACAGAGATAAATGTATAATTTAAGGTAACAGAGATTGTTTTGGCTTTATAGCGTTTCTTTAATAAAGTTATTTTCCAGCTAAAGTTAGTTTTGATTGGTTCTCTTCCGTCGCAACGATCATTTGTTATTAAATTAGGGGCCGCTAAGACGACACCATTCTCTCTACACAGACTTTAAACGTGAACCTGTGATAAACGCTGATGGCGTTCACATGCACATTAAGAATTGGCTCTATAGTTACAGTATGTGCGTTTGAATATATGTGCGCAGGTTTGTAATTCCCTACAAACCAAGCCTAAACAAAGTACTGGTCTTTCCTTATAAATTTTGATACAGAATTTTATTTTATTTTGTCACTTCGGGGAAACGAAATGAATTTTCCCGACAACGCTTTATCTGTAGAGTGGTAAAGGGATCCTCCATAGGGAGAGACTAGTTGGCACTTCAGCACTGCGTTGTCATCGGGTCCAGGCGAAGGTCCTTTGTCAGATCTGGATACGGCCTGGATCCGGCAGGCTGCGGGAAAACCTCGGGATAAAAAAAGACACTAAAATTAGCGTAGATGCCATTCTTCTTATGATGTAACGAGTACATCAGGATTTATGGGAAGTGTTCCCGGTTCCGGCTGACCTAATCTATGCAGCCTAACATTGAATTATAGAAGTCTATAAATCAAGTACCACTAATAGAGAGATACAACCACGATCGTTTGTGACTCTAACGAGAGCTGTCTCGGTACTATGGTACGGTCTAAATCCGGACTGAAAATCCTCACAGATATAATTTCTTTCAAGAAAGGAACACAGTTGTGAGGATACTGCTTTTTCTAATATCTTTGACAGAAAAGGCAGATTCGATATCGGCCTGTAATTGACTAATTCTGTAGGATCAAGTTGCGTTTTTTTAACAAACGGTTTAATCATAGCCAGCTTAAAGGTTTTTGGTATGTATCCTAATGACAAAGATGAATTAATGATATTAAGAAGAGGATCTATGACCTCTGGGAGCATCTCTTTCAATAGCTTTTATAGGCCAGAGCAAACTAGTTAGAAGGGCAAACCAAAATCAGTGTCAGTAAACAGGCAATGGGGTCAAAATACCAAACAGTTTCTTACTACATTCTAATTCACTCTCAGAGAACAAACAACCCAGCAAGCAATTTTGTATTTAAAAGACGTCTAATAACCGTTCAAACAAGGCAAAATTTGGTCTGTCAGTAAAAATTTTGTAAACTTCTAACCATAGCCCAAGAATAAATGCACAAGCTACGCATAGAACATGTCAAATAAATTAAACCAAACACCTTGTAACTACTGTTGATTTTGCTGTAACTACTGTTGCACCAACAATACGCTCCTAACAAAACAACTGAATGTTCCGCTAAAGGGAGTGACATCAGGGCTTTTAAAGGGGTGGTTGAATGTGATTTCACTTTTTTAACTTTAGTTAGTGTGTAATGTTGCTGTTTGAGCATAAACAACATCTGCAAAGTTATAACGCTCAAAGTTCAATACAAAGGGAGATATTTGCTTTTAAAGAAATCAATTTCTAATGACTACAGCAAACGGCTGGTAGGGACTACAAGACATTCATCCAGGGTTAGTGACATCACTAACCCCAAAATTTACATAAACCCCTCCCCTGGGAACACAATAAATAAAGGGGGCGAGGCCATTTTATGTTGCTTTGGAGAAGAGTTGTTGTGGTAGTAGAGTGTCGTTGCCGCCATGCCGTCGAAACACTGTTATTTTCACCCAGATTGCACTTTGTTCAGTCTTCCTAAGGACGGTGTAGTTAGGGAGCAATGGTTAAATTTTTTTTTTTAACTCGGTCTCTCATAATTATAAACCAAATGTCACTCTCTGTGCTGCACATTTTCCGGAAGAAAGTTTCCTCAATCTACGCGAGTTCAATGCAGGATTCGCACGGCTTGTCCTGAAAGATGGAGCAGTTCCAACTTTAAAAACTGTTGTTTACGAGCCACAACCTGTAAGTAGGGCTGAAACGATTAGTCGACATTGTTGACAACGTCGACAATAAAAAATTGTTGACAAAATATCTTTGTTGTCGAGTAGGCGTTTGATCTCACGTGACCTAATGTAAGGGCCTGCAATATCGCGATTTGACCGCTACGGTGCTGTAGCGCTAGAGTGTAATGCAGCCCTTACAAATGCTATTGCGGTAGACACAGCGCAAATTATGACGGAGTGCAAACGAATCCGAACTAGCAAGGTGTGTGAAAGTTTCACAAAACTTCAAACCAAGAATGCTGTCCTGTGCAATACATGCAAGGCGGAACTTGCTTTTCACGGGAGCACAACATGCATGTTAAAGCACTTAAAGAGGAAACACCCCGGCACAAGAGGAGCCGATGAGAGGTGAATGTTCTCCAGCTGGAGCTAAATAACTAGCAGTAAATCAATCACAAACTTCTGTTTAATATCACCAGCACAGCGAACTTGGAATGTTTGTGGTTGTTGTCGTTTATGTGATCAGTGTAAGTTATTCTTTGATTATAGCTTTTATGTATTGTTTATCTACATGCTTGTTTATCTACAGGCATGCTAAGCATGGTTCTCTTTCGAACGGTCACTTCGTATTGCGTATACGCAGTGGGGAAACTCCTTTTCCTCGATTTACTGAAGCCTATAATGTAAAACGCATTTTGCAGCTGCACAGCTAGCACAGTGAGTGTCTGGCTCACTCATTGGCTGTGCTGCGGCAACTGCACATCCAATGGCGCGACCTTAGCCCATATTAATCCCCGAAAAACGCCATTTTAGCAGATTTTACTCGTTCAGCGACAACTTCACGTCTCTGAATCCTTTGAAAGCCTTCGCCGTTGAACCCTTATCAGCCTGAGCGAGCAGCATACAGCAGACTATGCCTTCAACACAGAAGTCGTTTTTTCTCCTGTCGCCGTTCTCCTGTGGTCATCCAGCATCGACGCATATCCTTTCAATTATTATTGTGATTTATAAAGAGCGCGAGCGTTGTTCCAAATGCCTCGCTCCTCTTGTGCCACATGCGGATGCATCTGCACGAGGCCTACGGGCTTATTATATCATGCGCTCGCGGCTAGCTCTCCTTTGGGACGGCAAACTGCCTCTCGCGCTCCCCCCGTTTCTTCCCTCGTCGAGCCTTGACGGAAGAAGCGCGCGGGTAGATGTTCGCGAGGCTAGCTCTCTTTACGACGCAAGAGAGCTACCCCGCCCTCTGTTTTGCACGTCACACAGAAGTGCGTTTTCTCTGAAAATGCTCTCTCATGCACTTGCCCGCTTCCTTCTCTCATTGAGCAGCGACAGAAGAAGCGCGCGGTCAGATGTGCGGATCGATAAGCGGATCGGCTTATTACATCATGCGCTCGCGGCTAGCTCTCCTTTGAGACGGCAAACCGCCTTACGCACTCCCCCCGTTTCTTCCCTCGTCGAGCCTCGACGGAATAAGCGCGCGGTCAGATGTGCATGCGGCTATCTCTCTTTACGACACAAGAGAGCTACCCAGGGCCGGACTGTGACACAATTTCAGGCCGGGAAATCCTACACTCATCCAGGCCATCCTATGCACCCAAATAAAATTTTGAAACACGGACAACCCTGTTTTTTCCTAAATTACATTTATTGGTTTAAAGGCTTTCTCTTGAACGGTATCCTCACTTCCCTTTTCCTTATTTTCATTTTCCCTAATATCTCTCTGTCTCTCCCTTCCACCAACATCATTGCATTATTTTTTTGTTGATGTCTGCACTATCACTCCTGTCTCCCTGCTCCCAGTACCACATAAATGTTCATATTTGTCTGCTAAATTACTAGTGTAACTTTACACTAAATAATATTAATCTCCTTACAGTATTTTGAATGACGATAGTAATGGGGCGCTATACCGCTTACATTTGCTAGCGTTTCAATACTAAGTTAACGAAGAAAAAAGTACAGTATTTACAGATGAAACTGACCTGCACTTGAAGCCCTGAACAGGTCATTAATTTTGCAACATTTTGATGCTTGTTCTCTGAGTGCTTTCTTTTTCGTTGTCCTTTCCCTCTCTGCTCCACCTGGCCGTTTTCTCTCCATCATCTGGCGATGCTCACATTTTCTGTTTAACCGTTTGGCTGAGGCTTAAAGTTGAATCGTAGCCTTGCCAGGGGGAATTCCCGGTGGCCTGGCGACTATTTTGGCCTGGCTGGCCAAAATAGTCGCCAGGCCACCGGGAATTCCCCCCGTGCTCCCGATGGCCAGTCCGGGCCTGGAGCTACCGCTCCCTTACATTCTGTTCATCACGCAGAACCGTCTCCGTGATTCAGACACAACAACGCGGTTTTATTGCCTGGAATAAACCACGCTGAAACCGTTCTCTCTCACTGCAAGAACAAGCCGCCATTCTAAGTACTATAAGAGTTCTTCTCTGTCAATCCCCCCCTGTGGCTCAGTGGTGGATTCGGAGACTCTCGCGCCAGAGACCCGAGTTCGAATCTTGGCTGCACTGAATCTTTTCACCAAAGCGAACAAGTTCACGCCGGCCCCGCTTCCGCGTGACTCACCCTCTTTGGCAACGTCCGGGAAAGGGGTTGGTCAGGCTCAACGTTTGATCCCGCCCCCCATCTAAACCCAGCACGAGTGCAACTGGACGAAGCATGGCCAGCTAGTCATGTTAAATCACGATTCTAACAGAGCTATAGCTGCAGTCTAGGGGCCCGTTAAACCGTGCACCGCTGCAAACTATCGCTGTTCTCACAGTAGCTCAAACAGAGTGAGAAATAAATGTTCCCCCACAGCCCCTGCTCACAGGTGGCTGGGAACGTCCTCAAATCAGTCATTAGGCCCGTTACATGCGCGCACCGCTCATGCCGCACACTATCACTGCAGTCAGTGCGCCCGCTATGAAGCGTGTGCCGCCACAGATAGTCACTGCTCAAAATCCCATGACACTTTTCACAGCTCCCTGTCTAACTCGGCAGCTGGAGATTTTATGATTGCTGCACTGCGCGCGCCTCTACAAACAAACGCCGTTCTCACGGCGACCCACGTAAAGCACAAAAAGAGTATGTTTCACAATCACAACACACAGGTTCACGGTCCCCCTTCACTAGGCGGCCCCCTCCCAGTTGTTACACTGACTTTTCCCCAGACAAAAGCCTGTACAGTCAGTCCAACACTCAGTATGTGCACAAATCACAATGTAAGGGTATCAGGTTCTCCTGTGTTAGGCGGCCCATCCCAAACTTTGTGTCAAACCCTAGCCACACAGGCGTTGGGTCATGTCGAGTTGGGTCATAAACACAAAAAAGCAAGGCTACTCGCTCCAATTCGCTCACAGACCCCCAGGCGGTTGTCAAGACTTCGGTGAGAAGCAACACAGGTCACGTGCTTCGCGCTGAAATACAGAATCTGTTAGCAAAAGGGGCGATAGAGCTAGTCCCCCCCGCGCTAAAACACTTGGGTTTCTACAGCCGCTATTTTCTAGTCCCGAAAAAAGACGGCGGTCTCATACCCATACTAGATTTGAGACATTTGAACAAGGCTCTCATGAGACGGTCTTTCAAAATGTTAACTACCAAACATATCCTCGCGCAAGTTCGCCCGGGGGATTGTTTTTTTACGGTGGATCTGAAAGATGCATACTTTCACATTCAGATAAACCCTCGTCACAGGCCATTCTTGAGATTCGCCTTCGAGGGTCAGGCTTATCAATACACCGTTCTGCCATTCGGTCTATCCCTAGCACCCCGTACATTCACAAAGTGCATGGATGCAGCGCTTTCTCCCCTGAGACATCAGGGAGTGCGCATGCTAAATTATCTCGATGACTGGCTGGTGCTGGCACAGTCGAGAACCGAGCTACTGTCACACAGGGATTTGATTCTCGGCCATTTGAAATGTCTGGGTCTCAAAATCAATGTAACCAAGAGCAAACTGACCCCCAGCCAGAGTGAGGTCTTTCTGGGCACAGTTATCGACTCTATAACGATGACAGCGCTAAAGAAATTTCAGAAACTTCTCGGTCTCATGGCAGCAGCATCGTCAGTACTCCATATGGGATTACTGCGCATGCGCCCGCTGCAGCACTGGCTCAAACGCCGTCAGGCAGCCTGCGCATCATGGAGAATCACGGTTGTTTACGGACTCTGATTCCCTGGCGGGCTCAGGACTGGTACCACAAGGGTGTGACCATGGGAGTAGTTTCCAGGAGTAGTTTCCATCCAACCTAGGTTGGAGAGTGCTGCACGAGGGCAAGCCTGCCTCCGGCCTCTGGTCGAGCACGGAGCAGAGCTTACATATCAACTGTCTGGAAATGAAAGCAGTTTGTTTGGCACTCAAAGCATTTCTGTCAAACCTCAAAGATCACCACGTCTTAGTCCGCATGGACAACACGTCAGTGGTGGCCTACATAAATCGCCAGGGCGGCATCAGGTCGGGCAACCTGTACGCCATAGCGAGAGACCTCCTCTTGTGGGCACAGACCAATCTGAGTTCTCTGAGGGCAGCGCATATCCCTGGCATTCAGAATCTAGGTGCAGATATGCTCTCACGGGGCAACACTCCCCTAGGCGAGTGGTCCCTGAACTCACAGACGGTCAGTCTGATATGGAGTGTGTTCGGCGAGGCCGAAGTCGACCTTTTTGCCTCGAGAACCAACACCCACTGCGCAGTGTTCTTCTCGAAGAACAGGGACGTGCTGGCCCATCTCTGGCCCAGCCACCCCCTTTATGCGTTTCCTCCCATTTCAATGATCCCCCAGGCCATCAAACGGGTCAGGGAGAGCGGATGCCCAGTCCTCCTAGTGGCCCCCCTCTGGGAATCCAGGCCGTGTTTTCCAGAGCTGGTTCAGTTATCGGACAGAGTCCCCTGGCCTGTTCCGCTGAGGAAAGACCTCCTCACACAGGCCAACGGGACGATATGGCATCTGCGACCCGACTTATGGGCCCTCCATGTCTGGCCCCTAAACGGGTACAAAGGGACCTTCCTGAGAAGGTCTTAAACACATCACTGAGGCTAGGGCCCCATCTACCAGCCGCCTTTATGCTCTGAAGTGGTCAGGGTTTTCCAGCTGGTGCTCGAAAAAACTCTTTGATCCAGGGTCATGTGAGGTATCTGTGATACTCTCCTTCCTACAGGAGCTGTAGGACGTGGGCCGTTCCCCGTCCACGCTCAAAGTGTATGTGGCAGCCATTGCAGCTCATCATGCTCCGGTGGCTGGCCAATCACTAGGAAGAAACGACCTGGTGGTACGGTTTCTAAAAGGAGCTAAAGAGGTTGAACCCCTCCAGACCTTCATCCGTGCCATCTTGGGACCTCTCCACGGTCCTTGGGGCCCTGAAAAGTCCACCTTTTGAACCGCTCCAGTCGGCTGATCTTAAACCTCTCTCGCTAAAGACTGCTCTCCTGCTGGCACTGGCATCTATCAAGCGAGTGGGAGATCTGCAGGCCCTCTCCGTGAGCCCTTTATGTTGGAGTTTGGGTTGGATGACTCCAGGGTCATCCTCAAACCCAGACATGGCTATGTACCCAAAGTGCTCTCAATGCCGTTTAGAGCACAGGTCATCACATTATTAGCCCTTCCCCCTTCTGCTGAGGTTGAGGAAGCTAATCTACTCTGCCCTGTCAGAGCACTGAGAATCTATCTGGAGCGTTCTGCGTCTTTTAGACAATCAGAACAGCTCTTTGTCTGTTTTGGTGGCCGATCTAAGGGTTATCCAGTCACTAAGCAAAGACTGTCTAGATGGATAGTGGATGCCATATGTATGGCATATACCTCAGTGGGTCAGGTTTGCCCTATAGGTATCAAGGCTCATTCGACTAGAGGCATGGCCTCGTCTTGGGCTTGGTCCTCTGGTTTTCCCATTCAGGATATTTGTGATGCTTCATAGAACCCGGAAATCATCTGACCGTTTTTACAAGGAGGGACAGAGCAGTGTAGAATAATGGTTATATGTGAAAAATAATGCGCATTTTTAAAAACGAAGCATGAACACATGTTACAGTGCCCCCACAAACACAATCAAGCCTTCGAAAAAAAGGTGTTTTACCACCCCTTTAAGGTGTGCCTGGAATTGACTGCAGTCACTGCACCAATCAGGTTGGAACACTTATTAGCCTGAATGAGCCAATCATCACCATCCCTGGACACAAAGGCTGCGTTCGAAATCGCATACTCTCTTGGGTAGGTACTTATTATGAATAAGTAATTACTTCACGACAACTAAAAAAGTATGCTCTATAGTGGTTTATCAGTGGTTCCCAAAACTTTTTGAATGTATGGCCCCTTTGTAGTGTTTTTTTTCACGGCACCCCAACCCAATTAAACTAAACGTATATGTGTACATACATACATAAAATTAAATCCAGATGAGCAAACAACAAATGAAGCATAAAACAGCAGCATGGATTTATTATAAATGCATCACAACAGACATAATATGAGGTGAAACAACCCATTCAAATGAACCATCTGTCTTTTACAACTGGATGACACGTCAACAGACTGATTTGAACCAATTACTGTATATGTGGGTTTCATTGGAACAAAACACATTTAAAGACTGATACTTAACTCTTTAAATAATAATAAACATCTCCAATTAATTTTTTTCTTTAGATTCTCATTTGCTTTGTTCAAACCTGACCTTTTAACCCCCTGAGGTCGGCAATCACGCCGGCGTGATCTGCTCGTTTTTTTATATATCAGTGCAAAATACTCTGTTGATTTTGATTTTACATACTTGTATTGTACATCATTCAAAACTGTTAAATGTCTTCTTTTATTTGTGTACACTCATAATAAAAACAAAATGTTGTGTTTTTCGTAAAACAAAGAAAATAAACATGATGCGCATTCTGCCGTCTCTCTCAATGTGAAACTCATTCTGAAACGCGACAGAAAATGACCTGTAACTCAGCGAATGTTTGTCACACAGACTTGAAACGCATGTCTATACAACGCTTGGAATCTCTATTTTTAAAGTATGTAAATTATATAAAAAACAAATATTCTATTTTTAAGTAATCCATACGAAAGCAGCGGCATGTACAGTTTCTCAAACGCGTCCTCATTAAATTTAATTTGAACACGCCTACGCGCGCACGAGCGATTGACATGCAAATGATCCATGCGGAGAAACGCAGACCTGTAAACGCCCTCATCACCTCAAAACAAAGAAGCAGAGACTTCGTAACTTACTCCTTTTCATCGCGTTTGGACGACTGTAAGCTGTGCTGTGCTGTGCTGTTTACCTTGAATTTGCCTCGGATTTACTTCAAACGCGATTTGAAGATGAGAAGATTTTTAAGGTAAGACATGTTAAACTGGTCGTGCCAGATTAAAATGTATGTTATGAAATGAGTTTGGAGTAAAAACATGAACTAAGCCTAATTTCATATATGTACATGTATATAGACAGAAACATGAAATGTGAACTAGAATGATAGGCAACGTTTCAGTGCTTGTATACGTGTTCAACACGAGGATGTTTTTATATTCTATAATAAAACACAGCATGGTAAAAGTAGTATTATAATATTTAGACCCGTGTTTACTGTTAAGCCTACTGTGTTTGTGGATATCTGGTCAAACGTAGATATGTATGGTAACCATAATGTTTTATATTTGAGCGCGATCGCGTTTGAATGTATCAGATTTTGCAGCGCGATCGCGTTTGAATGTATCATTTGAAAATTTGAAAAGCAAAACACACCAAACGGCTTCATGTTTTTACTATTATCTCATTTCATATCATCATAACGAATGGAAACATTTGAAGTAACATGATAATCAATATATTTTTCTCTAGCTTGGTTGTTACTGAAATATTTTGGAAGATTTATACTGCTATCTATTGTTATTATTATTTTACCCAGCACTGCGCATAGCTTATGCCTACAAGGCACAACAAACCTGGTGTTCATTATTGTTGGAAACATTTGTGTGTGTGTGTGTGTGTGTGTGTGTGTGTGTGTGTGTGTATTTTGTGAATTTTAAAAAGCAATTTTAACAAGAAAAATCTAATATTTATTTGCAAAATCGTGCAGGCCTTTCTCTTGATATCAGTATGTTCACCTTTTTTTCAGGGCCCAGATGCCACTGAGTCCTGCCGACTTCAACATTCACATGAGTCTCTGGAACATGAACATGGTAAAGTGAAAATCAAACACATTGGAAATGAAAGGTATGTACAAATGTATGTTTTTAGGAATGGCACAAAGATCTCTGTCTTTCAATAAGTGCTTTTTTTCCATTTGTTGTGTCTATTTGGATTATGTTGTGTAAATAAATCAAACAATCTAAAAGCCATTCTTTTTTAAATCTCCTCATTTACAGTATTGTGCAAGGTTGCTCAGAATGATAGGGGCCTGATAGCTCCTAATAGGGCCGTTAGGGAGTGTCTTTGTCTTTCTCAGGTGAGAAAACCCATACATATTAATGAGCTTCCGCATAGAGCTTTCTCACACAAAACACGTCGTAAAAATTTTAAATCAATATATTGTCTTCTCTGAATGAGCAGTCAGGGTGATTTTCACATAGTTTTAGAGCAAATATTCTAGGCTACGTCATACAATTTTCAAAAGTCTTGTGAAGAAATAATCAGTAGGGGTTTCATGGCCTTATTTCAGTGAGAATATTTTTTTGTATTTTCACAAACCACGCATAAATGTCATTATCTCAAAACTATAAACTTTTACATACATGCTGTTGATATATTATTGTAGCAGAGTTTGTGCTGAATACAGTGTAATTAGACTTAAGCCATGAAAATGTCACAAGTAACAGAAATAACCAGAAATGTCAGAGCATGTCAGAACACCTCCAGGGCCCAGAAAACAGCTCAGACCTCAGAGGGTTAACTTAAAAAATGAAACAACAATACATGTGCATGGAACTGTGTCACATGCATTTTAATGGGATGTGCTTGCTTTTGTGAGCACAGCCTCTTGATACGGGGGTAGACTGAGAATAGAGCAACTCGTAGATCATGCTCCACTGACAGGTGCTGCCTTTTTTTGTTTTTCACGTATGCCAGGGATGAGAATGCTAGCTCACACAAGTGAGAGGTTGAAAACAGCAACAGCACATTTGACGGCGCATTCTGAGATAGATGGAAACTCTTGTGTCTCCAAATGTCTCCATCTTTGCCCTATCCTGTCAATCTCTGCGTGAAATATAAAATTGAGAGCGCACCAGTAGTCCAGTTAAGTCACCTTCAGTTATATAGCGCTTTTAACAATATGGATTGATTCAAAGCAGCTTTACAGTGATAATAGGAAATTACCGTATAAGATTGTTTAGGCTTTACAACAGCTCTAGGATAAAGTTATTGTCCAGCTAAAGTTAGCTTTGATTGATTGATTCACTTCCGTTGCGAAGATCATTAGTTATTAACTCAACACCGTTATAACAGGAAAACCCTTAACGCGCTCCGGCCGCCCATCCGCACAAAACGGTGCCTGGTGTCTCGAGAATACACTCCTTGAAATAGGTTTGAAGGTGCAAACGATTATCCGTTATCTCTGCGCAAGCCTAAAAAACGCAAACCAGCGAAAACACAGAAAGTATGCGTGTTTGAATATATATGTGCACAGGCGTGTAGTCCTTCTTTACAAATCAACCCTCAATAAACGACTTGTCTGGCCTTAAAAATTTATAATACAGAATTTTTTTGTCGCGTAGCCACTCGAACTGGAATTATTCTGACAACATTTTATCTGTACTGAGGTAAAGGGAAGGGAAGGAGGCCTTCACAGGGGAGGGACTGGTTGACACTTCAGGACTGTGTTGTCATCTTGTCCAGGCGCTGGTCCTTCATCAGATCTGGATACGGCCTGGATCCGGCGGACTGCGGTAAACCTCGGATAATCAGAGAGACTAATATTAGCGTAGACACCATCCTTCTTATGATGTAACAAGTACATCAGGATTTATGGGGAGTGTTCCCGGTTCCGGCCGACTTAATCTATGCAGCCTAACATTGAACTATAGAAGTCTATAATGTGTTATGTGAATGCTAGGCCAAAGAGATGTGTTTTTAGTCTAGATTTGAACTGACAGAGTGTGTCTGCTTCCCGGACAATGTTAGGAAGATTGTTCCAAAGTTTTGGCGCTAAATAGGAAAAGGATCTACCGCCAGCAGTCGATTTTGGTATTCAAGGTATTATAAACTGGCCGGAATTTTGAGATTGCAATAGACGTGAAGGACTATAATGCATTAAGAGCTCACTCAAGTACTGGGGAGCTAAACCATTTAGTGCTTTGTAAGTAATCAACAACATTTAAAAATGTATACGATGTTTAATAGGGAGCCAATGCAGTGTTGACAGAACCGGGCTAATATGGTCAAACTTTCTGGTTCTAGTAAGAACTCTAGCTGCTGCATTTTGGACCAGCTGTAGTTTGTTCAGAGGTGGGCTGTCAGGGCCATCAGGGCCTTCTCTGCTGGCCCTGTCAAAATCTAATATATATATATATATTTTTTTTTTTTTTTTTTTTGTGAGGCTGAGCTGGATTTTCCATATGGCCCTGTTAAAATCTAAAATATATTTTTTCATTTTTACGATTATATTTCCAGAAAGAATATGGTTGTTTTTTGTGAGGCTGAGCTGGATTTTCCATATGTCATCTAAACGCATCACAGCTCTGTGGACCAGCACTAGTAGTATAGCTAGCCTTCCGTTGAAGCTGCCATTTTCCAACTTTGACTGACGTGTAACATTAGCCAATAAAATTTTGATGCGCAGTGACAGAACGCCCCAGGGGGCCAGCAATGTGTCGGCACTAGCCCCCGCTGATGTCATCAACCATTCGAAATTTTGGCGGGTTGTGAGCGATGTCAGTGAACTGAGCTATGGCCGCTGCCTTCACACCTCTTATCGATTCTGTTTTCGATCTCCTTCGTGTGCCTTTTTCAAGGCGTTCGTTTGGAGAGAAGAAAAAGATCATTTCAAAAGGAAGATCTACACCTAAGCTGGATGGGCTGACCAAGGCCGGAAAAGGTTTTGTGCGGCACTTTACTGAGGGTAACTACGACCGTTATGACTGGCTAACAGCTAGCACTGAGCGGAACAAGCTATTTTGCTGGCCGTGTTTACTTTTTAATACCAGTGAGGGAACATGGAACAGCACGGGTTTTAACAGCCTTAATAGCTTCACCAAGGCAGCTATCAAACACCAGGCACCCAATCGTCACCTCACAGCGGTGGTACATTCGAAGACCTTTGGTGAGTCCTGGGTGGATTTGCAGCTGGATGAAGTGTTAACAAAAACCGGGACATACTGAAGCGCCTCATTGATTGTGTCATCTTTTTGGGACAGCAAGAATTGTCTTTCAGGGGACATGACGAGGGCAATGAGTTCCTGAATTGAGGTAATTACTTGGAGTTACTGTCTCTGCTATCAGAATACGATGCTGACTTGCGACACCACCTTGCCACGACCACCGTTTTTATGGGAACATCGGGGAAAATTCAGAACAATCTCATAAATGCTGTTGCTGAGGTGCTAAATGATTCCATCAAAAAAGAGATTACCAACACCAAGTTTGTCACAGTTATGGTGGATGAGACCACTGATTGCAGCAACACTGCACAGCTGTCATTTGTACTCCGGTATGTTACTGACATCGAAGTAAAAGAAAGATTTTTAAAGTTTGAGGATGTCACAGGAAAAAAACGAGCTCATGATCTAGCAGCTTCAGTACTTGAAGTGTTGGGTAGCTACAATTGCAAAACAAAGTTAGTTGTACAGTGTTATGACGGAGCCGCTGCAATGGCATCCGGACTTAATGGTGTACAGATGCGAGTAAAAGAAGACATTCCTCCGGCTCTTTTTGTGCACTGTTATGCACACACATTAAATCTTGTGATGTCTCAGGGAGCATCAAAAATTAAGGATTGCAAGATTTTTTTTGCGAATCTGGGAGGATTGTCTGCATTTTTTACACATTCTCCCAAGCGCTCAAAAATTGCTGGATGAGTTTTGCGAGAGGCGGCTGCCGCGGGTCTCTCAGGTGAGATGGAACTTTAAAGGGCACCTATTATGCAAAATTCACTTTTACATGGTGTTTGAACATAAATGTGTGTTGGCAGTGTGAGAGCAAAACCACCCTAGAATGATAAAAATCCACCCAGTGGTTTTTTTACAATCTCAATAAATCATAAGCACTGTCTCAGAATGAGTTGTTCTCAGATTCGGCGCAATGTGACGTAGAATTGAGCAGGCCCCTCCCACGACTGTTGAGTGACACTGCAGTTTGAGCATAGACCCGCCCTGAGTGAGCTGGACACAGAGTCCGCCATTGTTCGACGCTTGAGCAGCTGTAGAGAAGAATGTCTCCTAAGCGATTGAGGTGTGTTGTTGATGGATGTAAGAATGAACATAGCAGTCTTCATTTACTCCAGTTGTTACTCAAGGATGGATCTGTACTGTTCATGATCCAGCTTACAGTCTCCGGATCGACAGGCCTAACGTTACTAATCACGGCAGAAATGAAAGTGCGAGCGCGCTCTTTATGACAGCTCTTCGAGTCATTTTACGGATATAAGGTGTACCAGTTTATTTAGCACCCACTGAAAAGGTGTGTATATTTGTTTACTGTTAGTTGTAACGAGTGTTTTGTGTACTTCGCTGTGTATGTTGTTGATAATGAAAGGGAGAGAGAGAGTTTATGGATAAGACTTTAATGCGCACTTCTTATACTATGTTCATTCAGCTCTTACAGAGATTCTCTGGAGTAAAACTAACACTCATCTTTTGTGTGATGTACAATAAACTTCACTGAACTCGTCAGTATATTTTGGTCATCATTCGGACGGGTTTTGCTACAGCAGGCTTGTATTAGTGGATAAAAGCAGATGACAAATAAGTTATAACCATAATTAAACTAAACTATACCTGTTCTATGTCCATACAGCATATATTCTCTGGCTCTGTGGGCATTATTGTCCGACTCCGAGTCGAAATGAACACCGCAACTGAGAGATTCTGTTCTGATATTATCAGATGAGATTGTCCTGACTGAGCGCGAGCACGTGAGGCTCCGCCCCCTGTGCCGTGCAGCAGCAGTTAATTTGCATTTAAAGGGCACACACTAAAACAGCGCGTTTTTCTGAGCCCCAAAAAATTACAATTTAAACATGCTGTAAAAAATGATCTGTTGGGTATTTTGAGCTAAAACTTCACATACATACTCTGGGGACATCAGAGACTTATTTTACATCTTGTGAAAAGAGTCATAATAGGTGCCCTTTAACTCCAGGTTGGTGGGTACGGTTCATGACAAAAGAGCTGGTCAAGCTTTTCCAGCACATCCTTGTTCACGCGGAGGATTTTGACCGTGAAACGGTACATTGTGCATCAGGACACTTGTCACAATTGAAAAGCTTTGACTTCTGTTTTTTCTTTTTTCTTTCATCGACATTTTTGACTTTGCTGATGTGCTCTTCAGCAAATAAGAGCTTAGATGTGCAATTCAGTCTGTCCAGAACTGCAGATTTTTGCCAGATTCTTGAAGATGAGCTTGGGAAATTTGATGCCATCTATGAGAGGACAGCAGAGGCCGCGGGACAGCCGAGCGCAGGCAGAGGCCGAACAGACATGCACTACAGACAGCTACAGACGCTAATCGACAGCATTATCACACAAATCAGCAATCAATTTGAGGATCACAAGCAACTGCTGTTTGTTGCAATGCTGGATGCACAGCTGTTTGCAAAGTTCAAGCAGACATTTCCCGAAGCAGAGCTCAGGAGCCTGGATGAGAGCTACGGCGCACAGTTTGACTTGGGGTAGACTCAGAGCTGAGCTCAAAGTGATGTACAGCATGACAAACTTTCAGGGAAAGAGTCCAAGTGACCTACTGACATTTTTGAGGAGCATGGGGCTTGCAGTCAGCATGTCACAGCTTCATGCCCTCACATGCTTGATCGTGACCATACCAGTGTCCACCGCATCAGTTGAGCGATCTTTCTCAGCTCTCAAGGGCATCAAAACGTATTCACGGAATACAACCGGACAAACACGACTCTCTGCACTGGCATCTATTGCCATAGAGAAGGAGCTGCTCATTCATCTTAAGCAGGACGCACAACTGCATGATGAGGTCATTGAACGTTTCGTCAGAAAGGATCGGAGGATGGATTTCATTTACAAGTAATGGGTGAGTGTCTCACTGTTTAGGAGAGATAAAGTTATTGTGGTATTTTATACAGCATTTTTGTTATGGTTGTATCTGAATGGTATTGCTGTAGTTTGGGCTGTAGATGGTGATGCTGTGTTGATGTGCCTTGGTACTCTTCAGTACCAAGGAAAATTCCTTGTGTGTGCAAGCACACCTTAATAAAGCTCTTTCTGATTCTATATAGCTGTTATAATGCACAGTGCGAGGTGTGCGTGCGCTGTGGTTGAAGATCAACTGTCTCGTTGGTGTTACGCAGTAGTACATTGTGATTGTATTTTGTATCTGTGTGTGTGGTGTGGTTACGATTGTCGGGGGAGGGGGATTGTTACTGAAGACCCTGACTGAAACCCCACGGTACGCTACTGAGTTTGTTTATGAAGCGTGCAGGGCAACCACCCATAATAGCATTACAATCTAGCCTTGATGTCATGAACGCATGAACTAATTGTTCTGCATTTTTCATTGAGAGCATATGACGTAATTAAGATATATTTTTAAGATGAAAAAATGCGGTTTTACAGATACTAGACACGTGACTTTCAAATGAAAGATTGGTATCAAAGAGCACACCCAAGTTCCTAACCGACGACAAGGACTTAACAGAGCAGCCATCAAGTGTTAGACAGTATTCTAGGTTATTACGTGTGAGAGTTTTTTGTCCAATAATTAGAATCTCTGTTTTTTCAGAATTTGGAAGTAGGAAATTACTAGTCATCCAATTTTTTTATTATCAGCTATGCATTCCGTTAATTTTGTGAATTGGTATGTTTCATCAGGGTGTGAAGAAATATAGAGCTGCGTATCATCAGCATAACAGTGAAAACTAATGCCATGCTTCCTAATGATAACTCCCAAGGGTAGCATGTACAGAGTGAACAGCAACAGTCCTAGTACTGAGCCTTGTGTTACAAAGTACAAAGGGCGGAGCTGAGCGGAGCGGACGGGACGATTCTCTCCTGAGAACAGTCCAATTGGCGGTAAATAAACATTTAAACTTTAAATATGTATGAAATATCTGTATTTTTTCGCTTAATTATTTTCATTTGGACGTGCTCATATGTTGGTGTTTTGATATATATTATTTTAAATATATGCTGTAAAAGGTTATTATATGGTACAATAGTTATTTTAGGCTGTTTAAATTGGAAAAAAGGAGGGGCCTGATTCGACTATCAATCTCATTTATCAATGCTATTTTGGTTATATGGGGGTGCTCAATGTCTGATTTCACATAGAACTACTGGTTTTCTGCCAATAAGTTAATATACAGCCTATTATGACAATGCTGTAAATAAAAATGTGAAAAGAAAGAATCTTTTAATAAATATTTTTAACATGCGTGAATAAATCCAACCACCCCTGTGACAGATTTAAGTTTCACTTTCCACGTTAAGGTGACCAACAGAGGAGCACCTTGGCGGCAGGGATTTAAATCTTTAACAATGTCTGGGATAAGAAAAATCTAAAGTGTGGATGCACACCATCAGAAAGAATATTCTCCAAGGCTGGATTTAGCATCAGAAAACCATGATCGCACATTAACAAGTTGGTTTTCCTAGGGACATTCTAAAACGCTTAACGTGAAAACCGCTTATTAGTGTGGCTTAATGTATATTATGTCAGTGGAATTAAAAGACCAAACTCAGTAAAGACCAAACTAAGCATACTATGTACAGAAAAGCAGATGAGCCCATGAACCCAACGTGTTTAATGACACGGTAAGCCTCTTAACATGGCTTAACAAGACAGTCATATTAAAATATCAAATTCTGTACAGAGTGCACACCTTATTAAGAAACCATATGTGCAGATAAGCAGATGAACCCAGAATATGAACACATATGAACCCACGTTAAGCGTTTTTCACATTAAGCATTTTAGAATGTACTTTATCCGCGCACACATTTTTTCAGATTTCAAAACATTTCAGTCAGATCTAATTTGATTTTTGGATGCTGTGAACATGTTTAGCTAAAAAGACTGCCACTACAGTTTAGCGTTTATTGTTGTCTCTGCAGTTAAAAAGACAAAAGTTGACAATTCTGGCTATACTTTCGTTATACTTTAGGCAGTTTGCACACATTTGTTCTGCACCTTGTGACTTAATTCTGACTTATTTCGTTTTGTATCAAAGCAAAGAATGTTAAAAAAAGTGCTGCACAGGGTGTGAATTCATCTCGGTGCTCTTTGGATATAAGGGATAGTTCAGCTTAAAAAATAAGGATATTCCAAGGCACTTGAATAGTGTTGAAAAAAGTTAAAAAGCCTTTATTTCATCATGGCTTTATCATTTAAAAACTGGTGACAAGTACACATAGATGGGCATAAATACATGGAAATGTATTTAAAATACAAATACAAAATACTGTGTGGAAAAATGTATTTAAATACAAATACAAAATACTGTGTGAAAAAAATGTATTTAAATACAAATACAGTATTTTGTATTTTGAAAATACATAAAATACATGTGAAATTGTCCATCCAGTGCAGGTATAGGTCACAGTGAATGAAGAAACTACACAGGCCTACTGACCTTTCATTCCTAACCTGTCACGGTTCATGAGTGCGCTGCTTCCTGCTTGTCTCGTGCATTTGTTATTGTTGTCTGTGTGCCATGTGCGTGTGTGTGTGGGTGTCACCGTATCAATTATCAGTCAATCATCTCATCTGTAATCAGCTCGGCGCCAGCTGCCACTCATCTCCAGTTCCTTTAAAGACTCACTGAATTCTTCTCTCATTGTCAGATCGTTGGTCGATGTTTGTGCTGTGTTTCCTGTTTCCCGTGAGTTGGTTTCTTCCTGGAGTCCTGTGCTGTGTGTTCTTCGTGTCTGGATCCTGTCTTCACCTTCACGCCGTTTCACCGCCGGATTCATCGCGACCATCTAGTCCCTGCGCCACCCTGCTTCAGCCGTCTGACCCTCACCATCTACCTGCATCTGAACTTCTGTGTTTAAGTGTTTTATAAACATACATTCTTGAGATCGCCTGCATTTGCTTCCTTTTTCCAGTGCGTCATGACAGAACGATCTGACCAATCGATGGGAGCAGCAGGCGAGACCCAGATATCGATGGAAGCTTTCATCGGCACGAGCATTCAACGAATGGACGCTCAAGAGGAGGGGCTTAACAACAACGGACGTGCCATACAGGCACTGGTGGCGCAGGTGTCCGAGCTAACCCAGCAAATTCAACATCTGCGCATGCCCACTGCGCCACCCACGCCGTTCGTGCCCCCCGTTCCTGCTGATCCGCTCTCCCAGTCCGAGCCTCGTATGCCAGTTCCTGAGAGGTATGCTGGAGAACCTGATTATTGTCGTGCTTTCATTACCCGTTGTGAGATGCATTTCGCCCTACAGCCACGCACGTTTGCCACGGAAACTTCTAAGGTGGCATTTGTCCTCACTCTCCTGACTGGGAGGGCGGCCCTTTGGGGCACGGCGGTGTGGGCGAATAGAGACCCTTGCTGCACGTCATTCCAGGCACTCGCGGAAGCCATGAAGAGCGTCTTCGACCGCGCGGCGGCCGGGAAGGAGGCTGCTAGGAGGCTGGCGGAACTCAGACAGGGTAATCGCTCTGTATCAGACTACCCCATTGAGTTCCGCACCCTGGCCGCCGAGTGCCAATGGAACGACACGGCGCAGTGGGACATGTTCCTGCATGGGCTGGCTGACCGCGTACATCAGGAGATCTACGCCCTGGACCTCCCGACGACCCTCCATGGTCTGATAGAGCTGGCGTTGCGGGTGGACTCCAGGCTTGGCCGGATGAGTCGACGCGCGCCAACCGAACGTCCAGTCCACTTCCTCGACTTCCCGAGGTCCAGCGGCACCGATGCGGTCAGCCCCATCCACGACACCGAACCCATGCAGGTGGGTAGAGCTCGGCTTTCCCGGGAGGAGAAGGAGAGGCGGAGATCCCTGGGCCTTTGTTTGTACTGTGGAGGATCTGGACAACGAACACGTGTCCGTTAAAAGGCCCAGCCCGGCAGTAACTATGAGGCTACTGTCGGGTGGGATCTCCGCTGCTAAGACCTCAGGAATACCATCAGCGACATCTACTCTCCTCCCGGTTAGACTTAGATGGTCGCATCACCAACACCACTGTCATGCACTTTTGGACTCAGGGGCCGAAGGTAATTTTCTGGATCATCACTTCGCCATCAAACACCACATTCCTCTTCAACCACTCACCCAACGCATCTCTGTCCACGCACTCAACGGCCAAGACCTCCCTGTTATCACCCTGTCCACTGCTCCTCTCACACTCAGCACCTCCGGAAACCACACTGAAACCATCACCTTCTACATCATGGACTCCCCCCTGGCCCCCATAGTACTTGGACACCCCTGGCTCACTCAACACAATCCCAAAATAGACTGGCAACACAGAACTATCAATGAGTGGAGCACTGAATGTCATAAGTCTTGTCTTTTGTCTGCCTGTTCGTCTGTTTCCGTGTCTGTCTTACAGGAGAAAGCAGCGGACTTGTCAACCGTGCCCGAGGAGTACCACGACCTGAAGGAGGTGTTTAGTAAGTCTCGAGCTGCTTCTCTTCCTCCTCATCGTCCCTACGACTGTGCTATAGATCTACTGCCAGGTAAATCTCCGCCTAAGGGCAAGTTGTATTCACTTTCTGCTCCAGAAAGGGAGGCCATGGAGAAATATATTTCTGATTCTCTGGCAACCAAGTTCATTCGCCCTTCCTCTTCTCCTGCAGGGGCGGGGTTCTTTTTCGTGGGGAAGAAGGACGGATCCCTGCGACCTTGCATTGATTACCGGGGACTGAACAACATCACGGTAAAGAATACTTATCCTTTGCCGTTGATGTCTTCAGCCTTCGAGAGGTTGCAGGGAGCGACTCTCTTCACGAAACTGGATTTACGCAATGCTTATCATTTGGTCCGCATCAGGGAGGGTGATGAATGGAAGACCGCCTTTAATACCCCCCGGGGACACTTTGAATATTTGGTTATGCCCTTCGGGCTTTCCAACAGTCCAGCGGTCTTCCAGGCACTCGTCAACGACGTGCTGCGAGATATGGTAGATCAGTTCATATATGTTTACCTGGATGACATATTGATTTTTTCTTCATCTCTCCAGGAACACGTGCAGCACGTCCGACGAGTGCTTCAGCGGTTGCTAGAGAATGGGCTTTTTGTCAAGGCGGAGAAATGCGAATTCCACGCACAGTCGGTTCAATTTTTGGGGTACTTTATCTCGTCCGAGGGGATTCGCATGGACCCTGACAAGGTTAAGGCTGTGGTAGAGTGGCCAATTCCAGATTCCCGCAAGGCCCTGCAGAGGTTTCTGGGATTCGCCAACTTCTACAGACGTTTCATCCGTAATTTCAGCCAACTAGCCGCACCTCTGACCGCCTTGACCTCCTCCCGAACTACGTTCAGGTGGACAGACGCGGCTGGCTCCGCGTTTGCCAAACTCAAGGACCGCTTTGTTTCGGCCCCAATTCTCATCGCCCCTGATTCCTCACGTCAGTTCGTGGTGGAGGTCGACGCGTCAGAGGTGGGGGTAGGAGCAGTGTTGTCCCAGCGTTCCCCCACGGACGAGAGGATGCATCCTTGCGCGTATTTTTCACACCGTCTGTCTCCTGCCGAACGTAATTATGACATTGGTAACAGAGAGTTGTTGGCCGTCAAACTAGCGTTGGAGGAGTGGCGCCACTGGTTGGAAGGGTCGGGGGTACCTTTTATTGTCTGGACCGATCATAAGAATCTGGAATACATTCGTACTGCTAAAAGGTTAAACTCCAGGCAGGCTCGGTGGGCACTTTTTTTCGGTCGTTTTGATTTTACTCTCTCGTACCGCCCGGGTTCCAAGAATATTAAACCCGATTCTTTATCGCGTCTTTTTGATCGTTCCGAACGCCTGGTTACTCCCGAGTGCATTTTACCGGAGAGTCTATTTGTCTCCACACTCGTATGGGAGGTCGAATCGAAGGTCAAGAAGACCTTAGAAGGGGTAACGCCCCCGGTCGGGTGCCCACCGAACCGTTTATTCGTGCCGGAGGAACTACGGTCTGAGGTTATTCAGTGGGGTCATTGTTCCAACATAGCCTGTCACCCAGGAATCAATCGCACGAGGTTTTTGGTTAAGCAGCGATTCTGGTGGCCACGGATGGCCCGCGACATTCACGATTTTGTATTGGCTTGCTCGGTATGTGCCACTGGTAAGACTTCCAATCGCGCGCCAGATGGGTTACTCCAACCGCTGCCAGTCCCTTCGAGACCCTGGTCCCACATCGCTCTAGATTTTATTACCGCCCTCCCGCCCTCCCAGGGCAACACGGTTGTTTTGACCGTGGTGGACCGGTTCTCGAAGGCGGCTCATTTCATTCCCTTGCCCAAATTGCCGTCAGCCAAGGAGACAGCGGTTGCCGTCATAGACCACGTCTTTCGTTTACATGGCCTTCCGATTGACGTGGTCTCTGACAGGGGTCCCCAGTTTGTGTCCAAATTCTGGCAAGAATTCTGTAAATTACTGGGCGCGACTGTTAGCCTGTCCTCTGGGTTTCACCCTCAGAGCAATGGCCAGACCGAGAGAGCCAACCAGGATTTAGAGAGAATGTTACGGTGTTTGGTTTCCAAGAATCCGACTTCCTGGTGTCAACAACTGTCTATGGTGGAGTACGCCCACAATACGTTACCAGTGTCATCCACGGGCCTTTCTCCGTTTGAAGGTAGTGTAGGATACCAGCCACCTGTTTTTCCCAGTCTGGAATCCAAAGTCGCGGTTCCCTCCGCACACGCTTTTGTCCAGAGGTGCCACCGCACCTGGACTAGAGCCCGTGAGACTCTACTCCAGGTGGGGGCGCGCACTAAGGCTAACGCCGATCGCCACCGGTCTAAGCCTCCCGTTTACGTCGTCGGTCAAAAAGTGTGGCTTTCTACTAAGAACATTCCTCTCCGTTCCGTCTCGAATAAGTTAGCACCCAAATTCATTGGCCCGTTCACTGTCACCAAGATTATTAGTCCGGTGGCAGTCCGCCTCAACCTTCCTCCAGCGTACAGGAGGATACACCCCGTGTTCCATGTCTCCAAAATTAAGCCTGTGTTTCGATCAGCAATTAACCCGCCTGTACCGGTTCCCCCACCGCCGCGTCTTGTAGATGGGGAACCGACGTATTCGGTTAACCGTATTCTGGACACCAGGCGGAGGGGACGAGGATTCCAGTATTTGGTGGACTGGGAAGGTTACGGTCCGGAGGCGAGAAGTTGGGTTCCTGCGAGAGACATACTAGATCACTCCCTTATTGATGAATTCCATCGACAGGTAAGGGAATCTGGGGACGCCAGGAGGCGTCCCTAGGAGGGGGGGTACTGTCACGGTTCATGAGTGCGCTGCTTCCTGCTTGTCTTGTGCATTTGTTATTGTTGTCTGTGTGCCATGTGCGTGTGTGTGTGGGTGTCACCGTATCAATTATCAGTCAATCATCTCATCTGTAATCAGCTCGGCGCCAGCTGCCACTCATCTCCAGTTCCTTTAAAGACTCACTGAATTCTTCTCTCATTGTCAGATCGTTGGTCGATGTTTGTGCTGTGTTTCCTGTTTCCCGTGAGTTGGTTTCTTCCTGGAGTCCTGTGCTGTGTGTTCTTCGTGTCTGGATCCTGTCTTCACCTTCACGCCGTTTCACCGCCGGATTCATCGCGACCATCTAGTCCCTGCGCCACCCTGCTTCAGCCGTCTGACCCTCACCATCTACCTGCATCTGAACTTCTGTGTTTAAGTGTTTTATAAACATACATTCTTGAGATCGCCTGCATTTGCTTCCTTTTTCCAGTGCGTCATGACATAACCTCATCTATTTTCTTTCTTTCTTTCTTTCTTTCTCTCTTTCTTTCTCTCTTTCTTTCTTTCTTTCTCTCTTTCTTTCTTTCTTTCTCTCTTTCTCTCTTTCTCTCTTTCTTTCTTTCTTTCTTTCTTTCTTTCTTTCTCTCTTTCTCTCTCTCTCTCTTTCTTTCTTTCACAAATAAACCTATGCAAAATAGCAGCCATTTATATACTTATTTCTGGTTACAATGTAGTCTATTACTTGTGGTGAACACTATTAAAAAAATCATACTGTATGTAAAACTGTGGGAACCTTTTCTGCTATCTAGCAAAGAATATGGATGGGCGATATGACCAAAATCTCAATTTTACTTCACAGTAACGATATCATGGTTTCACAATTCTCAATATCAGTTTTAATTCCACAGCATAAACTGAATTTTAAAATCTTTTGAGGTTTTTTATTTTAATAAATTTTTTTGCAGGTAGTCTCAATGCTTTTTAGGTAATTTTGTTTATTTTATGTAAAGTTTATTTGTTTCTATAAGTTTATTAAAATTACAAAGTGTATCTAAAATTTTAAATTAGAATCAATTTAGATTCATTTGACACTATTTACCCCTTTTTTATTATTATTTTTATGTACAATAAAACTAAAAGCTGAAGATTTTTGTGGTGTATCATTCATCAGTATTTGTTTTTCCACTCCAACGTTCCAGTAATTCCTGTCCACTAAAAGCTGCACAGATAAATTTGCTTATCGCACACATAGGCCCATCTATGTAAACGATTTAGAAAAAGTTCCATCAATTCAAACTTTATATCATCGCTATGATATGTAGGGCCCTATCTTGCACCCAGCGCAATTGACTTTGTACACCGACGCATGTATCATTCCACGTCGGTTAACTAAGAAATACACTTGCGCTCCCCGGGGCGGTTCAGCGCAAAGAGGAGGCGTGTTCCGGCGCAAACGTTCCTTCATGCTATTTTGCAGGTTTAGAAAACAATTCCGCCACTAACCGAAAAAAACTAGTTTAAAGTCAGTGGCGCGTTAGGCATGTTATTCATATGCTATTTTAAGGGCGCATGCTTGGCCATAAACAATGTAACACAATGTGTGTGCACAACGCGCATACACTTTGATTCTCTCATCTACACACAGACGCAGCAGTTTTCATTTTTGAAAATCATAGCCTACGTTATTACGATAGATAGATAGATAGATAGATAGATAGATAGATAGATAGATAGTTATTATAAAAGCATACATCTAGCTTACACATTTACCCAAATTATCATACGCCTGTTTAACCGAAGTTAATTTGGGTGTGTTTCTCCATCCCCAACGTCCCTGACGAGAACGTCGGTCTCCTCGGCTGTGAACCGCGCCTGGCAAATCCGCCGTTATAATAGCAATCCGCTATAGAACAAGCGCACCTGCTCTTAAAGGGAATGCGAGATGACACTCTGATTGGTTTATTTCACATTACGCCCAAACCACACCTATGAGTAATGAAGCGACTTCAGACCATTTTAGATTTGCGTCGGGCGCAAGAGTCATTTATCCCGCCGGTATAATAGCAACAGCGTCCGAGACCCGCCCACAAAGTTACTTGCGTTTTGCGCTTGATACTTGCGTTTCAGATCGTTAAAATAGGGCCCGTATTGTCATATCACCCAGCCCTAACATGCAGTAATGCTTTAAAGGTTGTATCAGCGATTTCAGGCCCAAAAAAGGCCCAAACATAAATTATCACATTCATCTAATCTTTCCTAACGATCTGCTAGCTGCCCGCCCCATAAGCAGGCCGTCAAAAAACGCGTCTCTGTAGGCAGCCTATGAGATCTGCACAGACAGTGGGTTGGTGTTGTGAGGTTTTGCGCGAAGTCTGAGAACACGAGCACAAAACCTCACAACACCCACCCCCTGTCGGTAATTGGTTGAAACACTATTTATTTTGTTATTTTTAGTGGTTGGTGAAACCAATTGTTTTTGTGTGCAGATCGCAAAGCCTAGACGCGTTTTTTTGACGGTATGCTTATGGGGCGGGCAGCTAGCGGATCGTAAGGAAAGATTAGATGAATGTGATAATTTATGTTTGGGCCTGAAATCGCTGATACAACCTTTAAACACATTTGACAAGCTAGTTGATAAAAATCAACAACTGGTCAAGAAGACTGATTGATTAAACGCTATTTTCCCACTTGTCTGTGCTCCTTTATTCTTTCATGTTAACTGAAGTGAATAATGCACTATTTTAACTTTAATCAACAAGTAGAATTGATCATGACATTCTCACCTTATTCCAAAAGAAATCGCTGATCAAATGCTGAGCTAGTGAATGTCTGAACTAGTTGATGCACAAAATCAATAACCTAATAAAGAGGTTGACCGGCAAAAAGTATTTTATGTATTTTGAAAATACAAAAATACTCATCTTAAATGTATTTAAATACAAATACAAAATACTGTGTGGAAAAATGTATTTAAATACAAATACAAAATAGTATTTTGTATTTCAAATACGTATTTTAAATACATGTATCTGAAATACTGCCCATCCCTGCAAGTACACACCTATAATTCAAATCATTGCAGTTATTTCTTAGTTTTATTGGTCCAATTTATTGGTTTTTATACATTTTCTTCTATATCTTCTGTAGGCCTACATCATGGCTTTAAAATGTTAAACACATTAGTATTATAAGAATCTTGAAGGTTCTTCTCTTAAACACCCAATCCAATTTCATATGCAAATACCCTGCTAGAACACAAAGGGCCCTATCTTGCACCCAGCGCAAATGACTTTGTACACCGACGCATGTATCATTCCTATTTTGCACCTGCGCACAGCGGACTTTTCCCTCCACAGATGCACGTCGGTAGATTAGGAAATGAACTTGCGCTCCCTGGGGCGGTTCAGTGCAAAGAGGAGGCGTGTTCCAGCGCAAACGTTCCCTGGTGCTATTTTGCAGGTTTAGAAAACAATTCCGGCACTGACCAGGAAAAACCTAGTCTAAAGTCAGTGGCGCGTTGCGCATGTTATTCATATGCTATTTTAAGGGCGCATGCTTGGCCATAATGTAGCGTGTGCACAACGCGCATACACTTTGCTTATCTCATCTAGGCCTAAACACAGACGCAGCAGTTCTCATTTTTAGAAAACCATACATTATTACAAGGAAAAATATTAACACACGAGGGAAATCATTGTTGTGTCCATGAAGATGTGAAAAAATAGGCATAAAACTAGCTTACACATTTACCCAAATTATTATAGGCCTACGCCTGTTTAACCAAAGCTAATTTGGGTGGGTTTCTCCCATCCCCAATGTCACTTCTCTGTCTTTTATGGCCCTGACGAGAACGTTGGTCTCCTCGGCTGTGAACCGCTCCTGGCGTGTGCCTGGCAAATCCGCCATTATAATAACTATCCGTCATGGAACAAGCGCGCCTGCTCTTAAAGGGAATGTGAGATGTCGCTCTGATTGGTTTATTTCACGTTACGCCCAAACCACACCTATGAATAATGAAGCTACTTCAGACCAGCCCATTTTAGATTTGCGTCGGGCGCAAGAGTCATTTATCCCGCCGGTATAATAGCAACAGCGCCCAAGACCCGCCCACAAAGTTACTTGCGTTTCACGCTTGATACTTGCGTTTCAGATCGTTAAAATAGGGCCCAAAGGATCATAAAGTTTATCTCCAATGGAATAACTTCTTTTTGGCTCACTCACCTCCAGAAGGTGTGAAGGTGTAAAGATGATGCTGAGCTAAAAGTATTCTGTGCCAGGCTGCGGCCTTGTCTTTCCATTCACCAAAGATCCTCTGACTCCAACTGGTTTTCTCTCATCAAGACAACATGACCAAAGATCAACTGGAGCCTCAACAAATTGCATCAGGACAGTTTTATTCAAATGGACGAGACATGCAAGTATCAAACTTTGTCTCATTATTTGACACATTAAGTATCCTTACCCCTTTTAAAGAAGGGTGTTTTAAAACTAAGAAACTGATGGTTTGCTCAAGGCTGTTGATCTGCTGAATTTCAAACAATGCTAAAACTTATTTGTTATCTGTATTCTGCTTCAGCTCTCTTTCCATTGCTAAACTGTATGCATGTATGTGAGTGTGTGTATGTTAGTGTTATGTATTCCCTGTGTGTTTTAGGACTCTTTTGTTGTTTCCTGTCTTCGACAATCATAAGTGACAACTGGAGATTATCCCCGTAGTCAAAAGCAAAAGACTTTGGACTGTGGAGTGGCTACAGAAAAAAAGAGAATGCAACCGGAAAACAAGAATAAATAGAGGCAGGGCTTTTGAAAGTTGGTGTGAACTCCGGTGGTGAAGGGGTTTAAAACGGACTCAGAGATGGCTTTTTGTATGCTGGACAGGTAAGGCATTTTAATGGTTCGTTGGGTAATCAGGTAATAGTAGCACACTTGTTCACTTAATCCATACAGTTATGGAGTTTCCTTTGTTGAGCTTTCTCATTTTCTCGTTTTGCTATGTTCATTATGGTAAATATAAAATATTTTGTGCTAGCTATGAGAGAGAAATTCACCTCTACTCCAAGAAAACCATATACGCCTGCGGAAGAGTTATATTATGTAAAACACCGGTGCGTTGACTGACAGCCACACATACTCCTCAAAACATTAGATTGATCCATGCTGAGGAGCCGCGCCAGTGCACAACCAAGCGGCAACCTTCCGGTCTCTCTCTTGAATCCAACACGAAAGTGACTTAAACTGCAATACATCGACTGACCGCTTGACACAGGCTCCAAAAGAGCCTGTTTATATCAACCAGGTCAACTAAGCTTGGGATGCTCTGCACAGAGCTTTGACAAGAGTTTGGAAGAGAGCTTGACAAAGTATTACCCAGATGAGGGTTTGGAGGAGGATTTGGGCTATGACTTGGAGAAGGGCTTGAGTGAGTATGCTGAAGGGAGTGGATTCTGGAATCCACTGCTGCTTCAATGTATATCTAATGAGTAATGATAATCAAGATATTAATCAATATTTTTTCCTTTCTAAATATCAAATGAGTTGAATGACTTTTCTAAGCTTATGAGATTTTTCTTAGTTACCAATACCATTGTGATTAGGGGTGTAACGATTCATCAACTACATCGATGTATCGATTTATATTCCTATGATCCAACTACATCGATCTGTGCTCGGCAAGTTGGCCTTCCGGACGACATATATCGATCTAATATCGTTTTAAAAGGCAATGAATCGATTGTATCGATACTAGGAAACAACGCATTGGATTTAAGCACGTCAGACTTTATATGGATGTTTTTTCTTAACACTTTTAATGATAAAGGCGTTAAACGTTACTCGATTCAGTCTTCCTATCTGTGACGTCGTCGCCATGCGTGACGCGCCAGCAGCAGCGCGACAACAGTCAAGCAGCGCAAAGTCTCTCACCTCAGAAAAACGGACTTTCCTGTCCTCTCAGCCGCTATACTGCAGTAGCGCGCACTCTTCAATTGCACGCGCAAATGCGACGGCGCGCGCTGTATCACTTCACTAAAGAAATAGGAGCATGCAACGTCGTAAATTAGTAAGTTAAGTTAAGTTCTTCTAAGTATTGTGTATCACCATGGTAGCCTAATTGTTGTTGTTTCCATAACAAAATGCCACTTAGTGGTTATTTTGTATATTTTTATATGACTGTGGTGGCTCATACCAAGACTGTATTAACAAAAACTAGTTTGGGACTGCTATATAGCTTAACCTCGCAGTGCCTACTGTTCAGTATTTGTCATATTCTTAATTTTTTTTTTTTTTGTATGTTAAGTAAAGGGGGACAGAACTTGTGTGTCAACAATTTTTGTGTAAACAAATGTATTATAATAGGCCTATATAATTCCTAAAAAGGTGGGTCGAGGCTTGATGACCATGGGGAAATGTGGGTCCCATGGCCAAACTATTCAAAACATCATTCAATGTTGTGATAATCGTAATTAATCACAATTACAATATCAAGGGAATAATTGACAATTATGATTTTTGTCATAATCGTGCAGTCCTACTTTATTCAAATAAAATGTGAATGCATTTGACATTAGTTGTTGTTTACTTGTTTGTTTATATCCATAATTAATTGATACCTGATTCCCTGACAAGAATTTTTTGCTAAAAAGTCACTGAATCGATTTCAAGTCACTGAATCGTTTCGGATCGTATCGTTCTAAATTAACCAATATCGTCCTTGAATCGTACTGACAACCACGAATCACGATACGAATCAAATCGTTGTTAAAACGAATCGTTACACCCCTAATTGTGATTACTGAAATGTTCTTTCATGTATTCTTTAAATGTCTGTATGAAAATTCTGTGTAGTGACTGCGGGTCTAGCCCATGCTAGGAATACAGCAACAGTGCTTGCTTATTTAGCCCGGCTTCCAGAAATGAAATATGGACTCGTTTTGTTTGAGAAAGGTCTTCAACATGTGTTAATATATATACAGTGAGGAAAATAAGTATTTGAACACCCTGCTATTTTGCAAGTTCTCCCACTTGGAAATCATGGAGGGGTCTGAAATTGTCATCGTAGGTGCATGTCCACTGTGAGAGACATAATCTAAAAAAAAAAATCCAGAAATCACAATATATGATTTTTTTAACTATTTATTTGTATGATATAGCTGCAAATAAGTATTTGAACACCTGTCTATCAGCTAGAATTCTGACCCTCAAAGACCTGTTAGTCTGCTTTTAATATGTCCACCTCCACTCCATTTATTATCCTAAATTAGATGCACCTGTTTGAGGTCGTTAGCTGCATAAAGACACCTGTCCACCCCATACAATCAGTAAGAATCCAACTACTAACATGGCCAAGACCAAAGAGCTGTCCAAAGACACTAGAGACAAAATTGTACACCTCCACAAGGCTGGAAAGGGCTACGGGGAATTTGCCAAGCAGCTTGGTGAAAAAAGGTCCACTGTTGGAGCAATCATTAGAAAATGGAAGAAGCTAAACATGACTGTCAATCTCCCTCGGACTGGGGATCCATGCAAGATCTCACCTCGTGGGGTCTCAGTGATCCAAAGAAAGGTGAGAAATCAGCCCAGAACTAAACGGGAGGACCTGGTCAATGACCTGAAAAGAGCTGGGACCACCGTTTCCAAGATTACTGTTGGTAATACACTAAGACGTCATGGTTTGAAATCATGCATGGCACGGAAGGTTCCCCTGCTTAAACCAGCACATGTCAAGGTCCGTCTTAAGTTTGCCAATGACCATTTGGATGATCCAGAGGAGTCATGGGAGAAAGTCATGTGGTCAGATGAGACCAAAATAGAACTTTTTGGTCATAATTCCACTAAACGTGTTTGGAGGAAGAAGAATGATGAGTACCATCCCAAGAACACCATCCCTACTGTGAAGCATGGGGGTGGTAGCATCATGCTTTGGGGGTGTTTTTCTGCACATGGGACAGGGCGACTGCACTGTATTAAGGAGAGGATGACCGGGGCCATGTATTGCGAGAGATTTTGGGGAACAACCTCCTTCCCTCAGTTAGAGCATTGAAGATGGGTCGAGGCTGGGTCTTCCAACATGACAATGACCCGAAGCACACAGCCAGGATAACCAAGGAGTGGCTCTGTAAGAAGCATATCAAGGTTCTGGCGTGGCCTAGCCAGTCTCCAGACCTAAACCCAATAGAGAATCTTTGGAGGGAGCTCAAACTCCGTGTTTCTCAGCGACAGCCCAGAAACCTGACTGATCTAGAGAAGATCTGTGTGGAGGAGTGGGCCAAAATCCCTCCTGCAGTGTGTGCAAACCTGGTGAAAAACTACAGGAAACGTTTGACCTCTGTAATTGCAAACAAAGGCTACTGTACCAAATATTAACATTGATTTTCTCAGGTGTTCAAATACTTATTTGCAGCTATATCATACAAATAAATAGTTAAAAAATCATACATTGTGATTTCTGGATATTTTTTTTTTTAGATTATGTCTCTCACAGTGGACATGCACCTACGATGACAATTTCAGACCCCTCCATGATTTCTAAGTGGGAGAACTTGCAAAATAGCAGGGTGTTCAAATACTTATTTTCCTCACTGTATATATATATATATATATATATATATACAGTCGTGCTCAGAATTAATCGTACCCCTGGCAAATATGATCAAAAATGGCTTTAAAAAATAAATCTGCATCGTTTATCCTTTTGATCTTTCATTCAAAAAATCACAAAATGGAAATCACATTATGAAATAAATGTTTTTCTCCAAAACACGTTGGCCACAATTATTTATACCCCTAGAATTTCTCCTAAAATATCTCTGAAGTATATTCCCATTAATATTTACCTTTTTTAGCACACCAGGGTGACTAGGAACATGAAATTGTCCAGCTATGACTTCTTGTTTCACAGGAGTTTAAATATGAGTTAGCACAAAGGCCAGATTCCCTGAATCATCCATCACAATGAGTAAAACCAAAGAATATAGTTCTTGTAACGGTCACCAGCTGGAGTGCCCTTGAGAACCACCAGAGGGCACTCCACACCAGACTCTCATGTTCACTCACAGACTACATCTCCCATCATTCTCTGCCTGGACTCATCAGCACTCATTATCACATTCACCTGTATCTCATCTTCTTGTTTAGTTCACCCCTTATAAGCCTGGTTCACCCCATCACTCACTGCGAAGTTTTGTATGTTGTTGCACTGCACTTCTGAGCGTTTTCCTGGTTTTCTTGTCTCTTGTTTTTTTGGATTTCTTGCCTGTCCCGTGGATTACTCTTGTGCCTCTGACACCTGCCTGTTTTGTTTTGTTTGTTTGTTTGTTGATTTGTTTGGACTGTCTTCCTGTGCTTGACCCTCTGCTTGTTGGATTACGATTCTGGATAACCCCTTTATTAAAAGCTGCATTTGAACCCGGTGTCTGTCCCTGTCCCTGAGCCGGTGTCTGTTCCTGAGCCGGTGTCTGTTCCTGTTCCTGTTACTGAGCCGGTGTCTGTTCCTGTGCTATGGTCACCTGAAGGGTCGTCTCCTCCCTGGCCGCCTGAAGGGTCGTCTCCTCCCTGGCCTCCTGAAGGGTCGTCTCCTCCCTGGCCTCCTGAAGGGTCGTCTCCTCCCTGGCCTCCTGAACCGTCCGCTCCGCCCTGGCCACCTGAAGGTTCGTCTCCTTCGTGGCCGCCTGAAGGGTCGTCTTTGCCCTGGCCGCCTGAAGGGTCGTCTCTGCCCTGGCCGCCTGAAGGGTCGTCTCCGCCCTAGCCGCCTGAAGGGTCGTCTCTGCCCTGGCCGCCTGAAGGGTCGTCTCCTCCCTGGTCGCCTGCACTGCCTGATCCGCCCTGGTTGCCTGCACAGCCTGATCCGCCCTGGTCGCCTGCACAGCCTGGTCGCCTGCACAGCCTGATCCGCCCTAGTCGCCTGCACAGCCTGATCCGCCCTGGTCACCTGCACAGCCTGATCCGCCCTGGCCTCACGTCTTGCCACAGTCTCCAGGTCCTCTTCCACTTCACGGGCCTGGTCCTCCTCTGCTCCACCACCCTCCTGGACTGTTTTTTGAGCGTCTGGAATCCGCTCCTTAAAGGGGGGGCTATGTAACGGTCACCAGCTGGAGTGCCCTTGAGAACCACCAGAGGGCACTCCACACCAGACTCTCATGTTCACTCACAGACTACATCTCCCATCATTCTCTGCCTGGACTCATCAGCACTCATTATCACATTCAACTGTATCTCATCTTCTTGTTTAGTTCACCCCTTATAAGCCTGGTTCACCCCATCACTCACTGCGAAGTTTTGTATGTTGTTGCACTGCACTTCTGAGCGTTTTCCTGGTTTTCTTGTCTCTTGGTTTTTTGGATTTCTTGCCTGTCCCATGGATTACTCTTGTGCCTCTGACCCCTGCCTGTTTTGTTTTGTTTGTTTGTTGATTTGTTTGGACTGTCTTCCTGTGCTTGACCCTCTGCTTGTTAGATTACGATTCTGGATAACCCCTTTATTAAAAGCTGCATTTGGATCCTCTACCCTCATGTCTCAGAGCGGTTCTTAACAGTTCTGATGTGCAGCAAAAGATTGTTGAGCATCACAAAATAGAGAGTGGCTGTAAGAAAATAGCTAAAGAATTGAAAATCCCCATTTTGACCATCAGGGCAAAAATTAAGAAGTTATAAGCAACTAAAGATGTTACGAATCTGCCAGGAAGAGGACGTGTGTCTATATTGTCTTAATGGACAGTGAGGATGAAAGTTTGAGTGGCCAAAGACTCTCCAAGGATCACAGATGGAGAATTGCAGAGATTACAACCCCTACATCCCCACATGTTGTTTGGGAGGGTTTCAAGAAAAATGCTCCTCGCTCATCCAAAAACAAACTCCAGCAAATTCAGTTGTCAGACACGACTGGAACTTCAAACGGCACAGGGTTCTGTGGTCAGATGAAACTAAAAAAAGAGCTTTTTGGCAGCAAACACGCTAGATGGGTTTGGTGCACACAAGGATAAAAAGTACCCCATGTGTACAATTTAATATACCATTGGATCTTTAATGTTGTGGGCCTATTTTTCTGCTGGAGTTCCTGGACTTCTTATTCAGATACATGGCATCGTGGATTCTATCAAATATCAACAGATAAAAAAATTTTTGAATGAAAGATCAAAAGGATAAACGATACAGATTTATTTTTTACAGCCATTTTTGATCATATTTACCAGGGGTATGATTAATTCTGAGCACGACTGAATACATATATATATCTGTTCTTATAGCTCACCATTATGACTATAGGTCACAAGGGTCATTGGATAGTTTAAGTGACCATTTCTTAGTTAAAGTCTTTACTTTACTGTGTAAGATTAAAGTGTCCTCTCATTAAGAGAAAGAACATGTTATCTTGATGTTTTGGGAAGAGTCTCCTGTTTATAGTTAGAGCCTGGCCAAATCCAACCTTGAAGAAGCTGTGTGTCTGTATGTGTGTTAGTATTCTTGGTTACAGGTTAATGAACAATTGGCATTATTGCCACTGTCGTGATTACGTCTCAGACACAGGCCGTGCTATAGGTCTAGGCACCCCCAATAGCAGAGTGAAGTAACACAGACACTTTTTGTGTGGGAGCACGAGGAGCCTGTCGTGATTACGTCTCGGACACAGGCCATGCTGTAGGTGTAGGCACCCCCACTAGCGGAGTGTGGTAACACGATTGTTGTAGTAATAATAGAAATTGGGTTGTTTGCCAGGGATGCATCAGGAACGATCCCGAGAAAAATAAAAGTTGTGACCCAAATTGGCTTGGACCAGTATATGTAATGTTGTGATTTTAAGGATACTTTGCAGTTTCATCACGCAGAAGCCAAGCTGTGTTGTTCCAAGATCTCCACCTCCATCTCAGCTGTTACAACTTAAGGTGAGTTTTAACTGTGACTAAAATATGGCTGGCAAGCAGGACAAGGCAAAGGACCATGAGAGAATGGCGCGAGGCCGGTGGCGTGACTGATAATGAGAGACACCTGCATGACGCAACAGTCTCGTATCTCTCATGGAGGAGCGGAAGCATAAAGGAGGAGCGACGACAGTGAAGGACGAGAGAGGACAGGCCTGGATTTATGTTGTGTTTTGTTTCTGTTTTATTATATGTGGCAGCAGTCGTCCGTGAGGGAGGTGGCGGAGGAGTGTCGAGCCGCCCACCGAGGGCTATCCAACTGTTTGATACGTGTGTCATGATCCCAAACAGCTGTGGCCCACTCTAAGGCCTTCCCGGTAAGCAAAGTCATGATAAAGGAACACTTTGTATGGTCTTGGCTGAACTTTTCAGGTTGGTTGGAAAAATAGATAGAACACTGTCGCAGGAAACCAGTGCAGTTGACAGGAGAGCCGTCAAACTTATCGGGTAAAGCGAGTCCAAGTGATCTGAGGGCGCGCGCGCATCCTGGTGTGTGACGTGTACGTACGCAGACTGCTGCATAGATATATACACTAGATGTCGCCTTGTCTACGGCAGTTCATTGGAACGAATGTCGTTAAGGCGACATCTAGTGTATACAGTATATCTATGCACCAGTCTGCGTACACGTCACACACCAGGATGCGCGCGCGCCCTCAGATCACTTGGACGTGGCTGTGTATAAGAGGTAAAAAACTATATAAATACTGTTCATTTTCTCACACAAACCGCTCGTTTCGTGTCTTAGGCCATCAATGTGTACTTACGATGGGGAATTGTTTAATTTGGACGATGGGGAATTGTTTTAATTTGGACTCTGTGCATGCTCTTTGAGACAGTGACCACAGACCTGCATTAAATGACTGACAGACAAGAACGGTTTGACCTAAAAATATAAAAATTGAAACTACTGCGGAAAAAAAGACACCTACATCTTGGATGCCCTTGAGGTAAGCTAAAACATACCAACATTTAATTTCAAAGTGAACTATACCTTTAAATGCTTTTAATAGTTTTAGTTACAAATTATTTAGGCTAATGCCGGTTCTGGACACCATTAGGCCTACTGTCACCATTTGACTTCTGACCTGTAATGCTGCCATTAAAAGCAGCATTAAAATACATAATAAAATTAAAATCATTAAAATACACTGTTCGCTCGTTGGCCAGAGGAGAATTGGCCCCAAACTGAGCCTGGGTTCTCCCAAGGTTTTTTTCTCCATTCTGTCACCTGATGGAGTTTTGGTTCCTTGCCACTGTTGCCTTTGGTTTTGGCTTGCTTAGTTGGGGACATTTAATATTCAACAATATTATTGATCTGCCTTACTTAGGGTGGACGATGATGCAATTTTCATCTAGAAAAAAAACGTATTATTTTTTTATTAATTTATTACTTATTATTTTCATGTTATCAATGTGAAGCTGCTTTGATACAATCTGTATTGCAAAAAGCGCTATATAAATAAAGGTGACTACTGTGCGTTCACACCAGGAGTCGCACACTCAGAAGGCCACCCAATAAAAATAAAAAGTTTGATTTGCTACATATTCCCGCTTTTGGTTCTTCTTTTCCTGACTTTAGGCCATGTCATGATGATATAGTAACTTACTTTTCATCACTTCGTGAAGACAGCGACATTAATAGTTCTAAGCGCATACTCCCAGTCTCACGTCAAGTCAAGTCATCTTCATTTATATAGCGCTTTTAACAATGTAGATTGTTTCAAAGCAGCTTTACAGAGATAAACGTATAATTTAAGGTAACAGAGAATGTTTTGGCTTTATAGCGGTTCTTTAATAAAGTTATTTTACAGCTAAAGTTAGTTTTGATTGATTCGCTTCCGTCGCAACGATCATTTGTTATTAAATTAGGGGCCGCCAAGAAGACACCATTCTCTCTACACAAACTTTAAACGCGATCCTGTGAGAAACGCTGATGGCGTTCACATGCGCATTAAGAATTGGTTCTATAGTTATGTGCGTTTGAATATATGTGTGCAGGTTTGTTATTCCCTACAAACCAAGCCTAAACAAATTACTGGTGTTTCCTTATAGTTTTGATTCAGAATTTTATTTTATCAATTCGGGGTAGATACGCAAATTGAGTTTTCCCGACGACGCTTTATCTGTAGAGTGGGAAAGGGATCCTCCATAGGGAGAGACTAGTTGGCACTTCAGCACTGCGTTGTCATCGGGTCCAGGCGAAGGGCCTTCGTCAGATCTGGATATGGCCTGGATCTGGCAGGCTGCGGGAAGACCTCGGGATAAACAAAGACACTAAAATTAGCGTAGATGCCATTCTTCTCATGATGTAACAAGTACATCAGGATTTATGGGAAGTGTTCCCGGTTCCAGCTGACCTAATCTATGCAGCCTAACACTGAATTATAGAAGTCTATAATGTATTATGTGAATGCTATGTCAAAGAGATGTGTCTTTAATCTACACTGTTAGAAAAATCTGTAGAAATGACAGTATTACTGGCAGCTACTTGCCAGTAACTTACTGTAGATTTAAATTGATGTTATTTACTGGCAACAATTTGTTCAAAATTAAATGAACATTAAACATTAACAAGTCTTTATCTTTACAGAATAAAACTAAAATAACATCCTCATGCAAAGCATTCTGGGAACCAAAATCTGAAGGAAAAAAACAGAAAAAGGTTGATGAAGATTTCTGGTTCCCAGAATGCTTTGCATTATATTGTTATTTTATAATTTTATTCTTTAAAGACAAAGACTTGTTAATGTTTAATGTTCATTTAACTTTGAACAAACTGTTGCCAGTAAATAACATAAATTTAAATCTACAGTAAGTTACTGGCAAACAGCTGCAAAACTACAGCAAATTTTTTACAGTGTAGCTTTGAACTGACAGAGTGTGTCTGCTTCCCGGACAATGTTAGGAAGATTGTTCCAAAGTTTTGGTGCTAAATAGGAAAAGGATCTACCGCCAGCAGTCGATTTTGATATTCTAGGTATTATCAACTGGCCGGAATTTTGAGATCGCAATAGACGTGAAGGACTATAATGCGTTAAGAGCTCGCTCAAGTACTGCAGAGCTAAACCATTTAGTGCTTTGTAAGTCTTAGAGCTTGTGTGAATAGCACATAGAAAAGGAAGTTCAGAAAACAATCTTGATTCATCAGGAAACGCCACATAGGTCGCTGCATTACGTAAGCTAATAGATAGCATTGCAGTCAGACTAAATTCAGTTATAGACTTTATTCACGAGTTCACACTTAGGCCAATAATCAGATAGATTAGGCTAAAGAGGAACTGATGTGGCAGGAACAGGAAGTGACAGAGTTCAATATTCAGGTGATAGCTCCCTCTGGTGGACTGGTGCAAACGTACAGTATAGCACTTTTTACAATACAGATTGTTTCAAAGCAGCTTTACAGTGATAAAAGGAAAATAATGCAACACAGTTTGTGTCTAGAAGAAAATAGTGCCATAATCCATCTTAAGTAAGTTCAGTGATGGTTAATTTTTGTTGTAAAAATGTAAAAAAGTTCTTTAGTTCATATATATATATATATATATATATATATATATATATATATATATATATATATATATATATATCCGCTCTGGAGAAAACCGTGATGTCATCGTCCAGCTCAGTTCAGTTTTCATTTAATGGTGTCAGTGCAGGCAGATCAATAATATTGTTGAATATTAAATTAAATGGTTAATGGTTAATTATTAGTTAATGTGGATTTGAAAGTAGATCAGTGTTTAATATGAGGATTTTAAAGTTTTCATCTGAGAAAGAACAAGAGATAAAAATAAGGTCAAAAGATTTAACTCTTAAGGGAATCTTTTTGAAGGATATCCTATTTTTGTGAATGGATAAATGGAAAAGTGAATGGATAAATACAGGTTGATGTAAAATTACAGACAATGACAATGAGCTGCAAAAATATATAAAAATGATGTTTATTTGAAAACGCATGTCATTTCTGGCAAAGATGTCTTAAGCTGGGCTAGAGTTAAAAGATAGTAGATAAAGTCTAATGTTACAAGTTTATGAAAATGCAATGTACCAGTCCTGAATACCCCAGAGTCTCTCTCTCTCATTCAAAGTCAGCTAAAAGCTGCTATCTGAGCCTGTGTCACAACAAGTGATAAGCTATTTACAGTAAAGCACAGTTTTTCAGTTGAAAATCATAGACACAGAGATGTTAAAAGAAATCATGCTAAAGGCAGTTCAGATTTTATACATTTGGAGGGCAATTTGTAGTTAAATGTTTTAAAAGTAAAGCTGAATGACTTTTAAAAAATCTTTAAAATAATAATGCAGACCTTAAATGATAGAAGTTTATTTTAGGAAGAGTAACTTCTTTGTCTAATCTTAGTCTCCACCATGATACAGGGCTGATGGCTCCGGCTGCAGATGTAGCAGTACATTGAATGGACGGTTGTGATCTAAACTCACTGAGTATAATCTCAGCAGTACTAGGTTGCTGAGAGAAGTTACAGCAGTCTAGGGTGGCCATTTCCATAACACCAAAAAGGACACTTTGCGGCATTTAGTGAGGCAAGAATAATTGCATAGGACTGTGGTGTACTTGCAACTACAATACAATTTTGTCCATCATATCGATGGTATCATGTTACAGTGATTCTGAAATAGCCTACTCTATTCATTGCCAGACAATTTGATCTACGATATATCTTGTAGTAGACCTATGTGTAACAGAAGAGGCAAAAAAGTGTTTGTTCACAGTATTTGTATTTATTCAAGACATTGCGATGTCTGTTTCAAAAACTGATTACTGAGATGAACCTGTCTTGCAAAGTGCACAGTGCCTGACAACATAACATTTCTGGACTTCTGGAAATATAAGTGATACATAAATAAACAAATAATCTGGCACAGTGTCTGAAAACAAAACATTTCTGGACTTCTGGAAATAACAGAAATACATAAATAAACAAATAATTAATGCGAAAAATACATAAATACACATTTCAGTTCTTAACAAAAAAGTTCACCCTCTGCAGCAGCTCAGGCGACAACAGCACCTCTAGGGTCATCATGGCCAAATTCGTGCTCTTTTGTCCATTCCGGATTAAATGAGGTTTGACGTTAACGTTATGAGGGGTGGTGTGGCGCAATGGATAAGACACATGCCTTTGGTGTGAGAGACCCGGGTTCGAATCCACTGTGAGACACCAATGTGTCCCTGAGCAAGACACTTAACCCCTAGTTGCTCCAGAGGTGTGCGACTTCTGACATATATAGCAATTGTAAGTCGCTTTGGATAAAAGCGTCAGCTAAATGAATAAATGTAAATGTAAATGTAAATATTCCGTAGCAAGCACATGGACTCCACGTCGTGGAGGCTTGTTTACGTTTTTTGGTAACACTTTAGAATACTGTTCCTTCATTAATGAATAACTACACAGGAACAAATGAGTAATGCATTAGTAACATTCTAGTAACTACTATTAACTAACAAGAAACTCTGATTAACGAATTAGTAAGTAATAGCGCTCAGTCGGATGTGGTAGTTCACTATTAGTTAATCAATAACTACTATTTTCATACCTCACTGAAGACTATAAGAACTACTATATACAGGTTAATAAATATTTATAATGCACAATGTTTAATATAAGGTAATGGTAGCCCATTAGTAATTAATCAAGTGTTACTATGTCATTCTAAAGGAACTACTAATAATTTGGATCAGTATTCTAAAGTGAAAAACATGATAACAACCTAATATTGACTGAAGTCATTGTAAGCTTTTAAGGCTTTTGTAAGGTTTTGGATAGTAATGAATCAAGTGTTACTACATCATTCTAAAGGAACTACTAATTATTTAGATCAGTATTCTAAAGTGAAGATCATGGGAACACACTAGTAATGACTAAAGTGTTACCAAATCCATTGGAAGAAATTGCTATTCAAAATCTTACAAAAATCTCAAAAGCTTACAATGACTTCAGTCAATATTAGGTAGTTATCATGTTTTTCACTTTAGAATACTGATCCAAATAATTAGTAGTTCCTTTAAAATGATGTAGTAATACTTGAGTCATTACTAGTGGGTTACCATTACCTTTTATTATAAATTATGCATTATTCATGTTAATTATGAACCTGTAGATATTAGTTCTCTGGGAGGTATGAAAAAAATAGTAGTTATTGATTAGCTAATAATGAACTACTACATTCATCTGAGCGCTATTACTTACTAATTTGTTAATCAGAGTTTCTTGTTAGTTACTAGAATGTTAATAATTCGTTACTCATTTGTTCCTGTGTAATTATTCATTAATGAAGGAACAGTATTCTAAAGTGTTACCCGTTTTTTTAACCAATGATATATCAGATATTTATTTGACACCGCTTTCAGCCAATCATTTGTTTGACTTGAGATCTTACAGAATTAGACGCTATGCTGCTGCGTCCCAATAAAGATTCTAGAGCAGATTTTTTTTAGGCCGATTCAGCGCAACTCCAAAAAGGTGGACAAATGAGTGTCCGGCTTGAGGCTGTGCTGGACGCCGGACTGGGGTCTTAAAATCCGGACTGTCCGGCCAAAATCCGGATTTATGGCCACCCTACAGCAGTCTACCCCAGTAATGTTCCTCCATACCACTCACCAGAAACTGCATTACTTGGATGGCTTGTTTTTCATTGTGACAAGTCCACAACTTGCAACTATGCCAGTGGACAACACCCTGAAGAAAAGGAGATTATAGATAAAGAGCTAATGGGAATGGGCTTTCAAAGCCAGCTGAGACCATGAGGTGATTGCCATTATTTTTAGTGGAGACAGTAACAAAACTTCTTAATTTATATCAGGAACATGATGTTGGTTGCCTTATGGGCAAGAAACATGTATAGAAGTGTTGATATTGAACTAATATATCTCTATCATAGTTTTAACTCCTGCAGGTCATTAGACATGGCATAGGATAATTTCAAGACAATGGTGGTGGCTTAAGATGAAGACCGCTTTTGTAGATTCAAGAGAAAGTCTGGATAACAACAGTGAATGGTCAAAGATTATTGTAATGAATTTAATATTACATTCTGTCTAAGTTACAGTCTTAGGAGGCTGTTGAAAAGATTATTTGTGTGTATAGTGAGAGAGACTGCTTGAGTGGAGGCAGGGATGGTAGCCTACTCTATCTGTCTCTTATCAACCTAAAACCTAAAAGCTAAAGCAAGCTTAAACAAAACAATGATAATGAACCAAAACAACCTAGCTAACTTTTCTAGAAACAAACTTCTCAAATAATAAGCCATGGCTCTCTAAAGATTTAAAGAAACTTCTTAATGAAAATAATTGGGCCTTTCGTTATGTAGCCCAGTGCTAAAAAGCATTTAAGTTATCGAAGTGCTAAATAATTTAGATTAATTAAGGTTCATAATTATACGTTAGACCTAAAGAAATTTCTTAAAGATATACAAAAATTAGAATTTAGAAGTAAGCTCAAGAAACAAATTTATTGTAGTTCATCTTCATTCTATTCATTTTGGGTAAGTGAAAAGGTTTATGGGAGTTGTAGTTTGTTATACAATTGTTTGTTTCAAGTATGTGTTTAAATTTATTCTCAGGGTTTTTGTTGAAAGAATTTCATTGGTAAAGTGAAATGTATAATGTAACCTTTAATATTTCGATGTTTGGTGGTAAAATATATTTTATTGTATGACTGTTGTATGCTGGGAATGACGTAAGGTGAAAGGTCGCAAACCGCGGGAGAGAGAGAGAGAGACTGAATAGCTGAGCAGAAGTTGCGTCGAGGACTCGCTCCGTGTTTAGTGTTTAAACTGTAAAATAGAACGTGACAAACGTTGTATATTTGCCAGTTGGACTTTGTTTATGTTTTGTGCACACAATCGGACTGAATTGTGAACTTGGAAACCGAAGACTTTGTAGTTCTTGACGTTTTGCCAAAGCTAACATTTCGCCGCAGAGAGGATGCCTGTCGAGTGAGTGATTTCCAGTCCATGGACATCGCGTGTGAGAGACTGCCTATCTGTGACGGTGTGGTAATCGACGGAAGAACTGTCATTCGGGATTAAGGTATCTTTAATTGTTTTTTTTCTTGCTCCAAAGGGAGTGAAGGGGTCATTTTGTTTGGCCACACCGAACACAAGCGTCGCTCCAGGCCTGCAACGGTTAGGTTTTAGCTTATTTGCCGGCTAGTACTGGGGTGGGGTGAATCACGTGTGAGTGTGTGTGTGCGCGTGGGCCCGCGTGTGTGTTTCATGTTGATGTGTTATGTACTGTATTTTAGCCTACTGTTGAATGTTAGTTAAAGTGAGGTTAATGTAGCCTACTAGTTTCTAAGCTCTTACTACATTTTGAGGCTATTGAGGTACATTTAACCTTTTGATTTCTTTTACATTTTGAGGTTAATTCAAACTTGAGGTTTGAGGTGATTTAATTTTACTCAATAAGCTAAGTAAGTATTTGTTGAATACTTTTCTTCCTTGATACATTTTGTATTTTATTTTTGGTTTATAGTGAGAATTCATTCTTTTGGTGAATTTAATATTTTATTTATTCAGTAAACCCTATTTTTATTTAACATTTTAATAACTGAGTCCTGAGTATTCATTTAGTGTAAGATATCGTTGAGTAATAGATTGAATAGGTAAATGATATTTCATGTGAAAATGGTTTAAGTCAGTTACACAAAAGTAAGTACACAGGGTTGTGGTTTAAAAGTTTATTAGTTATTCAAAGCGCATGTAAAGTTATACAAACAGACATTTAAACAGGAAGTCAGCAAGAATTCCATATATTATATACAGTTAACTAGGATTAATTTAAGAACCCAGGAACGCCCTTTTGTACCAGGAGATAGGCCTAGGGGGCGCTACACAAATTGGAGGCACCGCTGGGATACTTTTTGCTGTAATTTCCTTCCTGTTAATGTTGATGATGCTCCAAAGAGCACTAAGTTGAATTTACATGAATGTCTTTGATCTGGAGTGTGAAGAAAAAAAATGGAGTTAGGAAACAGTTCTGCTTTGCAACAAGAGCTGCTGGATTGGTGTAATGATGCATTGGTTCAGCCCGATCATGCATTGCTGTTGTTGGATGTTTCAGCTGATGCTGGCATAGCCTTTATTGAGAGCACAATTGAAACTGTGAAAATATTTGGCAGAGTACGTGTTCGTTCTTCGAAAGAAGGCCCGTCTAAAACAAGTTTGCTGGTGCTGTGTGAATGTCGCGAAAAGATTGATCCTTCTCGTGTCCCTGCTGAAGTATTACCTAAGGATGGTGATCCTCCATGGAAGATTGTGGTTGTCAGAGACAAAGAGTCTGACCCTGATGATTTTTCAGCAAAACTCAGAAAACTTCTACAAGATGAAGGCAAATCTATGACTGATGTTCAAGCTTTGTTTTCCCCTCTTCCTACTAGTTCTCCTGAAGCAGTAATTCGTGCAGTTGGTGAGCTCTTGGAAAAGACAACAAAGCGTTCTGGTGATTCCATTGCTTACAAGCGACTGCGTGTTTTCTCTGGTGTGGTGCCTACCCCGGCGGGAGAAGAAACCATGGAGAATTGGATAGAGCAAGCTAAGTTGATGATAGCAGAAAGTGATTGCGCTGAAAAAGAGAAGCGTAAGCGCATTGTGGAAAGCTTAAAGGGTCCTGCCCTTGAGATTATCAAGGCAGTTAGATTGTCTAATGGTGATGCTAGTGCATCTGAGTACCTTGTTGCGCTTGAAAGTGCGTTTGGGACTTCAGAGTCCGGTGAAGATTTGTATTTTGCGTTTAGACTTCTTCGCCAGAACTCCGGTGAAGCACTGTCTGAGTTTCTCCGTCGAATGGAGAAGTCATTGACCAAAGTAGTTCAGAGAGGTGGACTACAACCTGCACAAGTTGACCGGGTGAGAATTGAGCAACTTCTTCGTGGCGCAGTAGAGTCCGACTTGATGTTGCTGAAGTTACGGCTGAGAGAGAGAAAAGAGTCCCCGCCTACTTTCTTGAAACTACTGAACGAGATTCGGGAGGAGGAGGAAAATGAAGCTGCCCGGTGTAAGCTTGATGCAACGGTGAAACCTGTGATCCCTAAAGCGTCGCTACCACCAAAACCCACTGAGATTCAAGCATTGAAAGCTGAGGTCAAGGAGCTGCGAGCCAAGCTGGAAGAGTCACGCAAGGCCCCGGCATCACCTGAAGCCCCAGAACAGAAAGCAAAGAAGACTTCTGAGAGTGCTGAAGCACGAATAGACCCTGAAGTACAGAGCTTGAAGACTCAAGTCCAGCAACTGCAAAAACAGCTGACTGTAATGAAAGTAGAGAGCAGTACAACCCCAAGAAGAACGACATTTCAGCGGCAAGCTGTGAGCTCTTATGAGAGAAACAGGCCCTCAGTCAGCCGTGATGATTTCTTTTGTTACCGATGTGGTGGCGATGGGCACATTGCCAGCCAGTGCCAAGAATCAGAAAACCCCCCGGAAGTGATCAGAAAGCTACTCCGTGCACTAAAGAGAGCCAAGGGTGGGAAGAGTGAGCCGATTCCACATCCGACTGTGAGCAGAGATGCCCACTGCAAGAAGAGCCATGTTCGCAAACCTGCTCAAAGCAACCTTCCTAGGGGTTTGGTAGGTCCTGCCTCCACTATTTGCGTTAAGATCAATGGCCATTCATGTAATGCCTTATTGGACAGTGGATCTCAAGTCACAATAATATTCGACAAGTGGCAAAAGAAATACTTGCCCAATGTTCCCATCCACCCCATCACTGGTCTTTCGATATGGGGTTTGAGCTCCTCCAGCTACCCATATCAAGGCTACATAGTAGTAGATGTGGAGTTTCCAGCCACACTTACAGGAGTGAGTGAGTCTATCTCCGTGTTAGCATTAGTTTGTCCCGAGCCAAGTGGCCCAGACCATATTCCTGTCATCATTGGGACGAATGCCAACTTATTCCATCGTTTAGCTGCTCTGTGCAAAGATGCTGACATTCCAGACTCACAGGCTTGCATTTTCAGAATTTTGCCACAGACAAAACAAGTGGAACTCTCCCATAGCCAAGAGATGGATGTGGAAGAGCCGAAGGGGGAAGTAAAATGGATGGGTCCCGGTCCTCTATCTGTTCCTGCCAGAGGTGAACGATATGTTGTCTGCAAAGTTGGATGCAAGGAACCCTTAGAAAAAGACATTGTCATGGTTGAAACACCTCTTTCTGTGACACTACCTGCTGGAGTGCTCATTCAGCCGGTGGTGCTAACGTCATCTGAACTAAATGTCAACAGTTTCGAAGTACTGCTGAGAAATGAGACATTGAGAGAAGTCACTATGTTGCCTGGAACCGTTCTTGCTCATGTGTATCCCACTGACACAGTTATGATGGCCCAGAGACCTAAATCTACATCCAAGGTTCTTGATGAGACGTTGTTTGATTTTGGTGAATCTCCGATTCCAGAGGTCTGGAGAAAAAGGCTGAGTCAGAAGCTGTCTAAAAGAGGTAATGCATTCTCTCTTGATGAGTGGGATGTGGGTCTCGCCAAGGGTGTGGAGCACCACATAAGACTCAGATAGTGAGTCTTACGATAGTGATCCAACGCTGGATACTCTTATAGGTTACGTCCGTGGATCACGGCTGAACGCGTCTTCTCCGCACTCATTTACAAACAAACATTTTTTTTCGCCTATCGTGCGTCTACTCTACACCGTACCACTAAAAAGACGGATTATATCCAAGACTTCAGCCATAAATTAGTATTAATATTGATAGCATCACTGGTAGCGTCGTTGCTAACTTAACGTACTGTCCATCTGTTAAAATGGCGAATATATTAGATGTAAGTGGTCTACCTTTTGGTGCAGGTGAAGACACATTTGAGCTGCACGCGGTGCAGTCTGAGCTGGAAGCTGTTGAGAAACAGATCCACGACCTTTTAGTGAGACAGGCCGAGCTGATAGACCGGCGTTTGGCTCTTGAAACATCACGCGCGGATGCACACAAATCAGAGATTAACGTTACTAACCCGCTAACTCCGACCTCGTCTACTCCGTGCGTTTCTCAACATCGGCGAGCGTCGAGGTCGCGATCAGCCATGGTCTCGTTCACTCCGGCTCCAACATGCCACCACGAAGCCTGGATATTTCCGCAGCGGAAGACGCGAGTCAGGCCTAGACCAAGAAAACTCTCTCCGACCCTCCCGGTTTTCGAGATATCCACACAAAACCGCTTCTCCCCTCTTCGCGAAACAGAACGCGATGCTGTGATCATTGGCGATTCCATCGTTCGACACGTACACGCTACGTTAAATAAAAGTAAGGTGCATAGTCACTGCTTTCCTGGTGCTCGTGTTTCTGAAATCGCCGCTCGCGTTCCCGAGATTCTGAACGATAACGAGCGCGTCGGAACTGTGGTCTTGCACGCGGGAGTGAACGACATCAGGCTGCGCCAGACGGAAGTTCTGAAGAAAGACTTCAGGAATCTGATCGATACGGTACGCAGCACATCGCCTGATATAACGATCATTGTGTCAGGACCGCTTCCCACGTACCGTCTAGGTCATGAAAAGTTTAGTAGATTATTCGCGCTAAACGAATGGTTAATGTCATGGTGCAATGAGCAGAAACTACTCTTTGTAAATAATTGGAATCTGTTTTGGGAGCGTCCTAGGCTTTACCGTGCTGATGGCTTACACCCAAGCAGATTCAGATCGGATCTTCTGTCAGATAACATCTCCAAAATGTTAAATACCTTTTGACTAGTAACCAAAAGTCCAAATCATAGTCTCTGCTGCACCAATTTAACTGATATAAATAGTGTAGAACATTGCATAGAAACTGTGTCTATTCCTCGTTTAGTGAGATTAAATAATAAATCTACTGCAGGATCTAGAAAAAATCTAATTGTTATTAAACCAGAAAATGTTGCTATTAGTAATCAAAAACAATTTCTAAAGCTAGGTCTTCTAAACATTAGATCACTCACACCTAAGGCAGTTATTGTAAATGAAATAGTCACAGATAATAGCTTCGATGTACTTTGCCTTACTGAAACCTGGCTTAAACCAAATGATTATTTCGGTCTAAATGAGTCTACTCCATCAGGATACTCCTATAAGCACGAGCCCCGTCTGATTGGTCGTGGCGGCGGTGTTGCAACAATCTATAGAGATATTCTCAATGTTACTCAGAAAACGGGCTATAAGTTTATTTCGTTTGAAGTACTTGTACTAAATGTTACGCTCTTAGATGCTAGAAAAACATCCCTATTATCTCTAGCCTTGGCTACCGTATATAGACCGCCTGGGCCTTACGCTGATTTCCTAAAAGAGTTTGCAGATTTTCTCTCAGACCTATTAGTTAATTTCGATAAAGCATTAATTGTTGGAGACTTTAATATCCACGTAGATAATTCAAATGATGCGCTAGGGGCTGCGTTTACAGATTTATTAAACTCCTTTGGGGTCAAGCAAAACGTTACCGGACCAACTCATCGTTTTAATCATACACTCGATTTAATTATATCACATGGAACCGATCCAACCGATATAGATATCATTCCACAAAGTGACGATGTCACTGACCATTACATGGTAACTTGCATATTACGTACTCCTGTAATATGTCATGCTGCGCCGCGTTATCGATTAGGCAGAACAATCCTTCCATCTACCATAGATAATTTTTCAAATAGCTTATCTGATCTGTCTCAGCTGCTCAGTGAACCTAAACAAACAGATGAACTTGAGGAATTAACTAGCACTATGAGCACCATTCTCTCTGGATCATTGGATATTGTTGCACCCATTAGATTAAGAAAGGTTAGAGAGAAAAGTAAAGCACCATGGTACAACAATACTACGCATGTTCTAAAGAGAGAAACCCGTAATTTAGAGCGTAAATGGAAAAAAACTAACTTAGAGGTCTTTAGAATCGCATGGAAAGACAGTATGTCACGTTACAAAAAGGCCCTAAAAGAGGCCAGGGCTGAGCATCTCCGCAAACTAATAGAAAACAACCAAAACAATCCTAGGTTCTTATTTAACACTGTGGCTAGACTAACAAATAAACAGATGTCTCCTGAACAAAATATTCCGTTCCAGTTAAGTAGTAATGATTTCATGAAGTTCTTCACTGAGAAAATAGAAAACATCAGAACCACAATTGTAAACGTTCAATCCTCAATTGCGTCTTATAATTCAGCCTCAATTATCACCCCGCAAGAACAATTACAATGCTTTACAACTATAGAACAAAAAGAGTTAAATAAACTTATCACTTCATCTAAAACAACAACATGTTTACTAGATCCTATACCAACTAAACTTTTGAAAGAAGTGTTACCTATAGTGGAGGAGCCTCTCCTCAATATTATAAACTCGTCTTTATCTTTAGGTTATGTTCCAAGAACATTTAAACTGGCAGTTATAAAACCTCTCATTAAGAAACCACAATTAGATCCACATAATCTAGCAAATTATAGACCCATTTCAAATCTACCTTTTATGTCTAAAATACTAGAAAAAGCTGTGTCCGCTCAACTGGGCTCTTTCTTGCAAGAAAATGACATCTATGAAAAGTTTCAGTCTGGATTCAGGCCGCATCATAGCACTGAAACTGCGCTTGTTAAAATTACAAATGATTTACTTTTATCTTCTGACCAAGGCTGTATCTCAATACTAGTTTTACTTGATCTTAGTGCTGCGTTCGATACTATAGATCACACAATACTCTTAGATCGACTACAAAATTATACTGGTGTTCAAGGACAAGCACTAAGCTGGTTTAGATCGTATTTATCTGACCGCTACCATTTTGTTTATTTAAATGGAGAAAAATCGATCATAACTCCAGTAAACTATGGAGTGCCGCAGGGATCTGTGTTAGGCCCTCTATTATTCTCAATATATATGCTGCCACTTGGAAATATTATAAGGAAACATGGAATTAGTTTCCATTGTTATGCTGATGACACTCAAATCTATATTTCATCACGGCCGGATGAAAACGCTAAATTATCCAAATTGACAGAGTGTGTTAAAGATATAAAAGATTGGATGACGCGCAATTTTCTTTTATTAAATCCAGACAAGACAGAGGTACTAATCATCGGTTCAAAAAACCACCCACAAAACCTCTTACAATACAACTTTAACATCGTAGGATGTCCTGTTACTTCATCCTCTACAGTAAAAGACCTGGGTGTTATATTAGACTGCAACCTGTCTTTTGAAAATCATATTTCATATGTTACAAGAACAGCCTTTTTCCACCTTAGAAACATTGCTAAGCTACGTAATATGCTATCTGTTTCTGATGCAGAAAAGTTAGTTCATGCATTCATGACCTCGAGACTAGATTACTGTAATGCTTTATTGGCTGGTTGTCCTGCATCCTTAATAAACAAGCTACAGTTAGTCCAAAATGCCGCCGCTAGAGTTCTAACTAGATCAAGAAAATATGATCATATAACTCCAATTTTATCATCACTACATTGGCTACCTATAAAGTTCCGTATTAATTACAAGGTATTGCTACTGACTTATAAAGCCCTAAACGGCTTAGCTCCAGTTTATTTAACGGATCTTCTATCGCCCTATAATCCATTGCGCTCTTTAAGGTCAGTAAATTCGAGGCTTTTGGTCATACCTAGGATATCCAGATCCACCAAAGGAGGGAGAGCATTTTCACATTTAGCTCCAAAACTCTGGAATAGCCTTCCTGATACTGTTCGTTGCTCAGACTCGCTCTCCCAGTTTAAAACTAGATTAAAGACGCATCTCTTCAGCCAGGCATTCATATAATACTTTTAATCTTACAGTTAAATCCGACCTCTAGTTCATAAACGCCAGAGGAGAACTGGCCCCCGACTGAGCCCGGGTTCTCCCAAGGTTTTTTTTTCTCCATTAGGTCACCTGATGGAGTTTTTCGGTTCCTTGCCACTGTTGCCTTTGGCTTGCTCAGTTGGGGATATTTGGGAATATTTAATTTAATTAATCAATCAACGATACTATTGATCAGCATTACCAAACGTGGACGTTCCACTAGAAACAAACATTGATGTATTGTTTTATTACTGTGAAGCTGCTTTGATACAACCTATGTTGTGAAAAGCGCTATATAAATAAACTTGACTTGACTTGACTTGACTTGACTCAGTGACCCCAGACCATTTAGAGAAAGATCCAGACGCATAGCCCCAGCGGATATAGATGACATACGCCGCCACCTGAAAGACCTGCTGGCAACAGGCATCATCAAAGAATCCAGAAGTCCATATGCGTCGCCAATAGTAATTGTCCGAAAGAAGAACGGAAGTGTTCGCATGTGCATTGATTATCGCACATTGAACAACAGAACAATCCCTGACCAGTACACCACTCCGCGGATTGACGATGCCTTGGATTGCCTGTCCGGCAGTCGTTGGTTGTCATCTAAATAGACAATCACCTGAAGCAGATGCATGTCACCCACAGCTCTCTCCATCAACCGTTGAAAGGTTGCCGGGGCTCCAGTTATGCCTTGGGGCATCCTTTGAAATTCATAGAACCCTAGGGGACATATGAAGGCTGTTTTTTACACAGGGAAAAAACAGCCTTCATATGTCCCCTAGGGTTCTATGAATTTCAAAGGATGCCCCAAGGCATAACTGGAGCCCCGGCAACCTTTCAACGGTTGATGGAGAGAGCTGTGGGTGACATGCATCTGCTTCAGGTGATTGTCTATTTAGATGACATCATAGTATTCGGACGAACCTTAGAGGAGCATGAAGAACGACTACTGAAAGTGCTTGACAGACTTGAAGAGTGTGGTCTGAAGATATCACTTGACAAGTGCCAGTTTTGTCAGCCACAAGTAAGGTATGTTGGACACATAGTTTCTGCACTAGGAATAGCCACCGATCCTGAGAAAGTGAGTGCTGTCAAGAACTGGAAGTTGCCTACAGATCTGAGATCTTTAAGATCGTTTCTCGGATTCTGCGGATACTACCGAAGGTTTGTTAAGAACTACTCAGCCATAGTTCGACCACTCACTGAGCTCACAAAAGGCTACCCTCCTAAGAACAGGCACAAGGCTGCCCAAGAGAAGAAGTATTACTTCAAAGAAGGAGAGCCGTTTGGGGAGCGCTGGGACGAAGAGTGCACCAAGGCATTTCATAACATCATTCACTGCCTCACTCATGCCCCAGTGCTAGCATTTGCTGACCCATCAAAACCATATGTACTCCATGTAGATGCAAGTCTGAATGGTTTAGGCGCCGTCCTCAATCAAGAATATCCTGATGGTCTGAGGCCTGTTGCTTTTGCAAGCCGCAAACTCAGTGCCCCTGAGCAGCGCTATCCCATTCATCAATTGGAATTTCTCGCATTGAAATGGGCGATCGTGGACAAGTTTCATGATTATCTTTATGGGGCTAAATTCACAGTGAGAACAGATAATAACCCACTCACATACGTCCTAACAACGGCCAAGCTCAATGCAACTGGACATAGGTGGTTGTCAGCTCTCGCTACCTACGATTTCAAAGTCCAATACAGACCAGGTCGACACAATATTGATGCTGATCTGCTCTCCCGTCAGTTACCATCCACTGAAGTGTCACCTGACTGGGATGAGATATCTTCCCCTGGGGTTAAAGCCATCTGCCAAATAACCACTCCATACCTGAAAGCTGAGTCAAACAGACTGATAGATCAATTAGGAGCCAATTTCAAGAGTGTTCCTAGCGTCTATGCCTGTCCGACACAGTTGGAGATAAGCAACTTGGAACAATTGAGCCACCATGAGTTGAGAAGAGCTCAAGAACAAGATTCAGTCATAGGTGCAGTAAAGAAAGCAGTCGAGACTGGCCAGCTTCAGTCTATGGCCAAGAATCAAGATCCAAGTATAGTGCTCCTGCAAAGACAAAGTCCCAAGCTGATTGTGAAGAATCACCTTCTCTTCAGAGTGGTGAACAAACAGTCTGGATACAAAAGACAACAGTTAGTCTTACCTGAGAAATACCGTCAGATGGTCCTGCGCTCCCTACACGATGACACTGGACACCTTGGAGTTGAACGGACGACTGAACTCCTGAAGGAACGATTTTACTGGCCGAGAATGACCACTGAAATTGAAAGTTACGTCAAGAACTGTGGGAGATGCATCGCAAGGAAGTCAATTCCACAACGAGCTGCTCCATTGAGTCAAATCACAAGTACAGGTCCACTTGACCTAGTTTGTATAGACTTCTTGTCTATTGAGCCAGACTCCCGAGGGATTGCAAATGTGTTGGTCGTAACAGATCATTTCACCCGCTACGCCCAAGCTTTCCCGTGTAAAGATCAAAAAGCTATGACTGTAGCCAAGACCCTGTTTGAGAAATTCTTTGTGCATTATGGATTACCTTCACGAATCCATTCCGATCAGGGAAGAGACTTCGAAAGTCGCCTTATCAAAGACCTTTGTGTGATGTTGGGCATCCGTAAGTCTCGAACCTCACCATACCACCCGCAAGGTGATGCACAACCAGAAAGATTCAACAGGACGCTACTGTCAATGCTAGGAACTTTGGATCCTGCGAAAAGGTCACAATGGAGTCAGAGCATCAGTCAACTAGTCCACGCGTACAACTGTACGAAGAATGAGGCTACTGGCTATTCGCCATACTTACTCATGTTTGGAAGAGAAGCCCGCTTGCCTATTGACGTATGCTTTAACACTTCTGCTGATGGGAAGGATGCAGTGAAGTACCAGCAGTATGTGGAGAGCATGAAAAAAGAACTGCAGAATGCGTACAAGCTTGCATCCGACGCTTCACAAAAGAACCATGATAGAAACAAGAAAAACTTTGACAGAAGAGTGAGACATCATACTCTGGAGCAAGGAGACAGAGTGTTGATAAAGAATCTGGGATTGACAGGTAAACACAAGTTACAGGATAAGTGGAATTCATTGCCATACATTGTCGTGAAGAAATTGCCAGACTTACCTGTTTACAGATTGAAACCTGAAAGAGGAATGGGAGGTATACGGACACTTCATAGAGACCACCTGTTACCCATAGGAGAGTCTGTGCGGTTGCCGACCCCCGAAGAGAGCAAACAGACCCCTCATCGCCCTGTGACCAGAACCCAAACAGATCAGAAGCGGGTAAGAAAGGAAACAAGGAGGGAGGAAGTCAGAGAAATGAATGCGGAAGATGGATTTGAAGAGTCCTCATCTGATGAGGAACAGGATGTGTCGTATTTCCCTCCGAGAGATGATGTGAGCGAACTGTTCAGACCAATACCTTCTGTTGTTCCTGAGAGAGAAATCTTACCTGAGAGTATCCCAGTGTCTGATGACTTGGAGCAAAGCCATGCTCAAGAAGTTGGAGAAGCTGGAGAAACCCTTGTGGATGATAAAGCAGGAAGTAGTCTACAACCACAACCAGACACTGTGGACGCCTCAGAGTCTGACGGGGGAGAACATCCTTCTGAGTGTGAAGTGGTTGAAGATGAAGTGTCTGTGGAAGAACTTACCTGTGAGAAACGTCCTAGAAGGCAGGTAAAACCTGTGACACGCTTTACGTATGATGAGCTTGGGAAGCCAGTTTATAAGCCCCTTACTGTGGTTTCCATAAGTCAAGAGCCTGAGAAGAGGAAGTGCAAAACACTTTGGTGTCATCCCATGGCCAAATGTTTTAGATGCTCTCTTGCTAATCCTTGCCCTGAAAGAAGAGGATTTATTCATGTCTAAATGATAGCGCATGAGGACATGCTAGCCTTCAGAAGGGGGAGGGTGTAGCCCAGTGCTAAAAAGCATTTAAGTTATCGAAGTGCTAAATAATTTAGATTAATTAAGGTTCATAATTATACGTTAGACCTAAAGAAATTTCTTAAAGATATACAAAAATTAGAATTTAGAAGTAAGCTCAAGAAACAAATTTATTGTAGTTCATCTTCATTCTATTCATTTTGGGTAAGTGAAAAGGTTTATGGGAGTTGTAGTTTGTTATACAATTGTTTGTTTCAAGTATGTGTTTAAATTTATTCTCAGGGTTTTTGTTGAAAGAATTTCATTGGTAAAGTGAAATGTATAATGTAACCTTTAATATTTCGATGTTTGGTGGTAAAATATATTTTATTGTATGACTGTTGTATGCTGGGAATGACGTAAGGTGAAAGGTCGCAAACCGCGGGAGAGAGAGAGAGAGACTGAATAGCTGAGCAGAAGTTGCGTCGAGGACTCGCTCCGTGTTTAGTGTTTAAACTGTAAAATAGAACGTGACAAACGTTGTATATTTGCCAGTTGGACTTTGTTTATGTTTTGTGCACACAATCGGACTGAATTGTGAACTTGGAAACCGAAGACTTTGTAGTTCTTGACGTTTTGCCAAAGCTAACATTTCGCCGCAGAGAGGATGCCTGTCGAGTGAGTGATTTCCAGTCCATGGACATCGCGTGTGAGAGACTGCCTATCTGTGACGGTGTGGTAATCGACGGAAGAACTGTCATTCGGGATTAAGGTATCTTTAATTGTTTTTTTTCTTGCTCCAAAGGGAGTGAAGGGGTCATTTTGTTTGGCCACACCGAACACAAGCGTCGCTCCAGGCCTGCAACGGTTAGGTTTTAGCTTATTTGCCGGCTAGTACTGGGGTGGGGTGAATCACGTGTGAGTGTGTGTGTGCGCGTGGGCCCGCGTGTGTGTTTCATGTTGATGTGTTATGTACTGTATTTTAGCCTACTGTTGAATGTTAGTTAAAGTGAGGTTAATGTAGCCTACTAGTTTCTAAGCTCTTACTACATTTTGAGGCTATTGAGGTACATTTAACCTTTTGATTTCTTTTACATTTTGAGGTTAATTCAAACTTGAGGTTTGAGGTGATTTAATTTTACTCAATAAGCTAAGTAAGTATTTGTTGAATACTTTTCTTCCTTGATACATTTTGTATTTTATTTTTGGTTTATAGTGAGAATTCATTCTTTTGGTGAATTTAATATTTTATTTATTCAGTAAACCCTATTTTTATTTAACATTTTAATAACTGAGTCCTGAGTATTCATTTAGTGTAAGATATCGTTGAGTAATAGATTGAATAGGTAAATGATATTTCATGTGAAAATGGTTTAAGTCAGTTACACAAAAGTAAGTACACAGGGTTGTGGTTTAAAAGTTTATTAGTTATTCAAAGCGCATGTAAAGTTATACAAACAGACATTTAAACAGGAAGTCAGCAAGAATTCCATATATTATATACAGTTAACTAGGATTAATTTAAGAACCCAGGAACGCCCTTTTGTACCAGGAGATAGGCCTAGGGGGCGCTACAGTTAAAATAATCATGAGAGTTTTAAGATGAAAAGGAAGGAACTAAGAGCTATGATACAAAAGCAAACATTTATTTTAAATGTAAGGTAGAGGATCACTTAGCGAATCAAGATGCAAGGAGTGCTTGGCAAGGCTTGAATAAGATGATGGGGCGTGACTCGAGAGGTGTAAATAATGATATTTATTATAGGGACAGATATTTTTAAATGGGTTAATGATCTGAATTTGTTTTATGGAAGATATGATGCAGCTGACAATTGGAATAATATTGAAGAAATCAGTGATAGGATTCCAGTGGGGCCACCAATTTGGTTGACAGGTGACAAGATCAGAAGATGCCTAAAGTGTATTAGGCTCTGTAAAGCACCAGGTCCAGATGGCCTTAAGGGCCGAGTTTTAAAGATATGTGCAAATTAAATAACTGACCCCTAACAAAATTATTTCTGTTTTTATTAGCCTTACAGATCGTACCAAATACATGGAAGTTATAAAATTATAAGACCTCTTCCCAAAAAAGTGAGAGCTGATTTTTAGCTCTCACTTTTTTGGGAGAGGTCGTATAAATGATAACTTCCATGGACTTTCATCCTGTGGCTTTAACATCAATATTCATTAAATGCATGGAAAGGTTATCATCTTAAAGCACATATATCAGAGCAACAAGATGTACTGCTATTTGCAAATAAATCACAAAGAGGGACAGAGGATGCCACACTCACTATGGTTGTCACCTCTGTTGTTTTCTGTTTATACAAGTGGTATAAGAGTGCAGCATGAGAATTATAAATTATACAAATATGAAAAAAATACAAATAGAAAAATGGTTTGAAGCAAGTTCCTTATTGATAAATGTCAGTAAAACGTACTCGGTTACCTAACGTAACCTCGGTTCTCTCTAGAAGAGGGAACCAGTATTGCGTAAGTTCTTACGCTATGGGTAAAGTTGTCTTTTCTCGAGATCTGAAGCCAAAAATTATCCTTAATTTTGTATTTATTGTCAACGCAGTGCGGCAGCCAGCAGACCATAGCAGGCTGTATAAGTGTGCTCATTGGCTGTCCTGCGGCAACTGCAGCAGCCTACCAGTGAGCCCTGCGTGACGTCACGCCCAATGAGGGAGCTTTTATCGGATGCTGGCAAAGCCAACAGGGAGATGATCTGCACCCTAAAGAGAGTGCCAATCGCTTTGGGGACGTAACCGTGTCTCGGTTTGAGGATGACTTTGGAGTCATTTGGTCCGAACTCGAGACGTGTGGGGCTAACAGACAGTGCGTGTAGATCCCCCACGCGTTTTACTGACGACAGAGCTGTCAGAAAAACGGTTTTGAGCGAAAGGTATTTCAGATCCACGGATTCTAACGGTTGAAAGGGAAATGCTTTCAGGGCCTCTAGGACCAGAGAAAGATCCCAAATAGGAACCGAGGGGGGTTCATCCTCCTGGCTCCTCTAAGGAAGCGGATGATAAGCTCGTTTCTTCCTATTGCACGGCTGCGCGTCGTCTCCGCGAACGCTGCAATAGCCGCAACGTACACTTTGAGCGTGGAGGGGGACCTGCCCTTGTCCAACAGCTCTTGTAGGAAGGAGAGCACCCGTGAAACCCCACATGTGCGTGGATCCAGACTCTTAGTTGCGCACCATTTAGAGAACACTGACCATTTAGACGCGTAGAGCCTTCTCATGGAAGGAGCTCTAGACTGCGTGATCGTGTTTACGACCCCTTCTGGCAAATCAGCGGGTATCTGTTGATTATCCACGCATGCAGAGACCAGCGCTCTGGATGGGGATGCCAGATTGATCCACCGGCCTCAGAGAGAAGATCTTTCCTCACCGGGATCGGCCATGGGGCTGAGTGCGACAGCCTCACTAGCTCTGGGTACCAGGTTTGGTTCTCCCATCGCGAGGCTATGAGGAGCACTGAGTGGCGTGTTTCCCTGATCCTCTTGATTACCTGTGGTAACAGCGAGATCGGAGGGAAAGCATACAGCGGGCAGCTGGGCCAGGTTTGGGCCAGCGCGTCCTCGCTCTTTGAGAAAAACGTCGGGCAGAGGGCATTGTCTTTTGACGCAAAAAGTTCGACATCCGCCCTGCCGAACAGGCGCCACAGTAGCTGGACTGTCTGGGGGTGCAGGGATCATTCTCCCGGGGGAATGTTGTCTCTGGACAGTCTGTTTGGGCCGACATTCAGGTGGCCCGGCACGTGCACGGCTCTCAGCGAGCGCAACGAGTGATGAGCCCACACGAGAAGGCGTTCTGTCAGTTTGCAGAGATTCCTGGATCTGACACCGCCCTGTCGGTTCACGTAGGACACCACGGACATGTTGTCCGAGCGGACTAGCACATGGTGGGTCCCGTATATGTGGGAGGAAGCGCTTGAGCGTGTTCTCGACCGCTATCATCTCCAAACAGTTTATGTGGAGGCATTTCTCCTGGTCTGACCACAGGCCAAAGACCGGTTTGCCCTCAAAAAGAGCGCCCCAACCTTAGTTGGATGCATCCGTCGAGATAACTTTTCGGTGCGAGACGGCTCCCATTGTCACTCCCCGCTGGTACCAGTCGGCCACTAACCAGGGTCTCAGTGCTGAAACGCAGCTCTGAGTCACTCTGATTCGTATGCCGCCGGACGCCCAGGCTCGGTGAGGCACTCGAGCGTTCAACCAGCGTTGTAGCGGGCGCATACGCAGTAGACCCAGCTGAAGCACTGCTGCAGCTGATGCCATGATGCCCAGCATCCTCTGGAATGTTTTTAGAGGTGCGGCGCTGCCCATCTGGAAAGACGCGGCCAGGTGTCGGATACGGCGCGCGCGCTGTGCCGACAACCGGGCCGTCATTGCCACAGAGTCCAGTTCCAAACCCAGAAAAGAGGTTGACTGACTGGGCAGTAATGAGCTCTTGGTCCAGTTGACCGTGAGACCCAGGCTTTCCAGGTGGCTGAGAAGCACTGTTCTGTGAGAGATAAGTTCTTCCTCTGACTGTGCTAGAATCAGCCAATCGTCCAAATAGTTCAAAATCCGCATGCCCTGACCTCTCAGGGGAGCGAGAGCCGTGTCCATGCACTTCCTGAATGTACGGGGTGCTAAAGACAGGCCGAACGCCAGGACGGTGTACTGATATACCCGACCGTCGAAGGCGAATCTCAAGAATGGCCTGTGACGGGGTATTATCTGGATCTGAAAGTAAGCGTCTTTCAGATTGAGGGAAATAAACCAGTCCCTTGGGCGAATCTGCGCGAGGATCTGTCTGGTTGTGAGCATTTTGAACGGTCTTTTCATAAGAGCTTTGTTCAAATATCTCAGATCTAAAATCGGTCTGAGAGCTCCGTCCTTCTTGGGCACGAGGAAGTAACGGCTGTAAAAGCCCGACTCGCTCAGAGAAGGGGGTACCGGTTCTATTGCCCCTTTGCACAGAAGTTTCGCTATTTCTGCACGAAGTAGGTGTGCTACTTCCCCATTCACTCTCGTCTCGATTCGCGCTTGAAAGCGCGGGGGACGGCGAGCGAACTGCAATGAATAGCCCTCTCTTACTGTGCTCAGCACCCATTCTGACGCACCTGGAATAGCTTCCCACGCTTTCGCATGTACGGCTAGGGGCAGAATGGCCTCCGGGTTCTGATGCGTTCCGCGGACTCGAGAACCTGATTCGGAGGCGCAGCGCGCGCGCTCTCGGTGCTTGAATACGGCGGCTCGCATGCAGCGATGGCTGGCCGTTTTACACGCAATGTCCCGGTGGCATAGGATGGGGAACATATTGTGCGAGGAACGGCGCGCGAGGAACGGCGCGCGAGAGCGGCGCCGGGGGTGAAGTGTTTGTCAGTATGTGTGAGCGCTCGAGGGCGGGCACAGGACTTACATTTGAGATATGACCGGTAGTGAGAGGCCGTGTAACAGAGCGGGCAGTGAGTAGGTGTGGGCACGGGGATGTGGACACGTGACCTACATCTAACACTCGAGCGGCTTTTGCCCGCTTTATGAGAGTGGGCTCTGTGAGAGACACGGGGTTTATAGTGCTTGTGTGTAGGGGTGAACACAGAAACGTGGGCACATTTTCTACACTTGAAACACATGCGGCGTGAGCTGGACAACCAGACATTATGCTCTTTTTGAGATTTCTCTGGGTTGCCGTGATAACGGCGGTTGTGTGCAGGCGAGCGGGTAGATTTACCGGCTCGTTGGCTGCTAGGTAAACATCTGCAGTAGCCATGACAACGGAGACTGACAGAGCGTGAAGCTTTGACGGTGGTCCGGCCGCAGCGGGACTTAACCGCCTTTTCCTCCTTCGAGCTGCTAGGAGGACTTCGCGGGCTCGGGTTTCAGCGCGATCTTAGGCCGGGGTCCCCGCGGGGGAGGTAAATCTACCCGCTCGCCTGCACACAACCGCCGTTATCACGGCAACCCAGAGAAATCTCAAAAAGAGCATAATGTCTGGTTGTCCAGCCTGTTGCGGCTGGTCGAGCGCGATCTAGGGCTGCCGCCCTGTCGTCGCTGCGAAGACGGAGGTCGAGCTGGACGCTGGGCGGAGCTTTGCGTAGGCTGGTCGTGAGAACGGCGTGCGGCTGAGCTCGAGCGTCGAGGCAGGAAAAGGTTCATAGCCTGCGTGGTTTTCTGTACCTCCGAGAAGTGGTCCACGATCCCGTTAACTGCTGGGCCGAAGAGGCCGGTGGGGGAGAGCGGGGAGTTGAGAAAAACAGCATGCTCGGACTCCCTCATGTCGGCGAGCGTCAACCAGAGGTGCCTCTCTGTGATGGTCAGCGAGGACATGCACCTTCCAAGAGCCTGGGCAGCGGATTTTGTGGCGCGAAGGGAAAGATCCGTCGCGCTGCGCAGATCCGTAATAGAAGCAGGATCCAAGCCTCTCTCGTCCAGATCACGGAGGAGATCAGCTTGGAGAATCTGTAGTACTGCCATGGAGTGCAGGGCTGATGCAGCCTGTCCGGCGGCGGAGAAAGCGCAGCCGACGAGAGCTGAAGTCGTCCTGCAGGCTTTGGACGGGAGGGCAGCCTTTGAACGCCATCCAGAGGACGGGCAAAGGTGCGCTGCAACCGCCTCTTCCACGGGGAGAATGACATTATACCCCTTCTCGGCGGCGCCGTCTACCTGTGAGAGCGCCGAGGATGTGTGGGAAGAGACTCTCGCGGAGAATGGTGCATTCCACGATTTAGAAAGCTCATTGTGGAGCTCTGGCAGGAAGGGTGCAGTCCTGGATGCGGGTGTTCGGCGGCAGCGATGTAGAAAGCAGCCGTCGAGTCTGTTCGGCGCTGGCTCTTTCGGCGGTGACCACTCGAGGCCAAGCTGGTCAACGGCGTGCTCGCGGCCCAGGCAGAGAGCGCAGATGAGGGGGCGGTCTCCGTTGCTGAGCGGGGCTTTGCACGAGCCACAGGAAAAGCGAGGCATTTTTGTAAAAACGCCTCGTGCTCTTTTAGAGAGAGAGAGAAAGTGTGTGTCGCAGCGGCGAACACACACAGCAGAAAAGGATATGTCGCCAGATGGCGTAGCAGGCACGGATGGCTGAAGGCGGTGAAGGCGGCCGGCTTCCTCAGACGCTTCCTAAGCTTGCTGGTCGCTGAATTCAACGGCGGCGGCTCTCAAGATCCAGCGATGCGAAGAGCTTCGCTGAAGACATGAAAACCAGAATTTCAGCCTGTGAGCCCCTCTTTTATACACGCTAGCCACACCCATTCTGGCGGGCTGAGGCGCGTGGAGGGCGCGACGTCACGCAGGGCTCACTGGTAGGCTGCTGCAGTTGCCGCAGGACAGCCAATGAGCACGCTTATACAGCCTGCTATGGTCTGCTGGCTGCCGCACTGCGTTGACAATACAAAATTAAGGATAATTTTTGGCTTCAGATCTCGAAAAAAGACAACTTTACCCGTAGCGTATGCAACTTACGCAATACGAGAGAACCTCTCGTGAGAGAACAAAACAGTTGATTTTAAAGTATTCAGAGCCTCTAACAGAAATAATGTTATGTGATCAACCTGTTGAAATTGTGAAGACTTCTAAGTATTTGGGAACCATGATTGACTGTAAATTGAATTTCTCTGGTAATGTGGATCTTATTTGTAAGAAAGCAAATCAAATAGATTCTTGCTAAGGAAATTGAGATCATTTTCAAGTCAGGTTGTTCTGCAAAGAGTTTATATTAGTTTAATTGAGAGTGTTTTAGGGTATAACATAACTGTGTGGTTCGGACGAGTTACAACTGTGAATAAAGTTAAATTAAACAGAATTATAAGAGTAGTAGGTAAAATTATAGGATCTAAGCAAAAGTCAGTCGCTCAATTATATGAAATTGCTGTTCAGAGAAAAGCTTTGACTATAACAAGAGACACAACACATCCCTTGAATCATGTTTTTGAATTATTACCATCACGTCGTCGAACAATGTCACGTATATTATACCTCAGAAAAGCCATTCGTGGACCATAAACTTGATAGTCAGCAAGAAAAATAACTCAAGAGAGGAGCATTTTGCTAAATATATGCACCATATTACATAATCATTTATTTTTTTACTGTTCTTAATAATATTTAATGTATATTTGAATGAATCCATCAAGTTTTTATGACAGCCACCATTTAAAACAAAATTAAATGGATTAGAAACTTTATTATTGTTATTATAAAATAGACTTACAATTTGTGCTCTTCTGTGTGTAATCTAATGCATTGGCTTGGTCATACTTCAGTTTTCATTTTATTCTGGAGCCAGAACTCATGCTCTGCTGCAGTGTTGCCAGATTGGAAATGTCTAAGTATCGTACCAGAAGCTCAAAATTATCGTATTTGGAAGAAAATTATCGTACATGAGTCAAACGTACAGAATACAGCTATTTATCTAGACCAACAACTTTCTGACGTGGACCTGCAAATTACTTTGTTGTTAAACTATTGACCTCAGTTTGGAAACAACTGACCTAAGCGCCGTGGCAGGAACGTTAACTTGTGCTTGTGAGAGAGAGAGAGCCATTCTCCACGATGATTGGCCAAGAAGATGTAACGTGAGATGAGATGGAAGAAATGCGTAACACCCTGGTAACACCACGTTCACGTTCTCCTCACAAAACTAATTATTCCATTACAGTTTAGTAGTAATGACTTTATGAATTTCTTCAGTGAGAAAATTGAATGCATCAGAAATACAATAGTAAATGCACTACCTTTGACAGCGTCTTGTGATTCAGCTTCAATTATCGCCCCTCAAGAACAATTGCAGTGCTTTACAACTATAGGACAGGACGAGCTAAATAAACTTATCTTTGCATCTAAACCAACATCATGTTTTATTAGATCCAATACCCACTAAATTACTGAAAGAGTTGTTACCTGTTGCAGAAGAGAGAAGAGCCTCTTCTCAATATTATTAACTTGTCTTTATCTCTAGGTTATGTTCCAAGATAGTTTAAGCTGGCAGTTATTAAGCCTCTCATTAAAAAAATCACAGTTAGATCCAAATGAATTAGCAAATTACAGACCCATTTCAAATCTTCCATTTTTGTCTAAAATACTAGAAAAAGTCTTGTCTGCTCAATTGTGCTATTTTTTGCAAAATAATGATATGTATGAAAAATTTCAGTCTGGATTTAGGCCCCATCATAGCACAGAAACTGCGCTCTTTAAAATTACAAATGACTTACTTCGAGCTTCTGACCAAGGCTATATCCCAATAGTTTTACTTGATCTTAGTGCTGCGTTCGACACTATATAGATCATAAAAAACTCTTAGATCAATTACAAAATTACACTGGTATTCAGGGACAGGCATTAAGTTGGTTTAGATTGTATCTATCAGACCATTACCATTTTGTCTACTTAAATGGGGAAAAATCTAAGATAATGTCAGTAAATTATGGAGTGCCGCAAGGATCTGTGTTAGGCCCTCTGCTATTTTCAATTTATATGCTGCCACTTGGTAATATTATAAGAAAACATGGATTTAATTTCCACTGTTATGCCGATGATACTCAATTATATATTTCATCACGACTAGATGAATTCTCTAAATTATCTAAGTTGACAGAGTGTTAAAGATATAAAATATAGGATGACCTGTCATTTTCTTCTATTAAATTCGGCTAAGACTGAGGTATTACTTATTGGACCAAAAACCTGTACACACAATCTCTTAGAATACAATTTGCATTTGGAAGGATGTACTGTAACTTCATCCTCTACAGTTAAAGTCCTGGGTGTTATATTCGAAAATCATATTTCATATGTTACAAAAACAGCCTTCTTCCACCTCAGCAACTCCGGAACATGCTATCTGTTTCTAATGCAGAAAAGTTAGTTCATGCATTCATGACCTCTAGACTAGATTACTGTAATGCATTACTAGCTGGTTCTCCTGCATCCTCAATAAGCAAGCTACAAGTAGTCCAAAATGCAGCTTATTTTACTAGATCAAGGAAATATGATCATATAACACCAATTTTATTATCTCTACACTGGTTACCTATTAAGTTCTGTATCAATTGCAAAGTATTGCTACTGACCTAATTTACATGCTAAATTATTTAGCTCCAGTGTATTTAACTAATCTTCTATCGTCTTACAATCCATCACGCTCTTTAAGGTCACAAAACTATGGGCTTTTGATAGTACCTAGAATATCTAAGTCCACTAAAGGAGGGAGAGCGTTTTCACATTTGGCTCTTAAACTCTGGAATAGCCTTCCTGATAATGTTTGGTGCTCAGACTCACTCTCCCAGTTTAAATCTTGATTAAAGACACACCTCTTTAGCCTAGCATTCATTTAATGCATCTCCTAACCTTATATAGTTATATCAGATCAAAAGCACATGATTATTCTTGCTTAATGTTATGAACAGCAGCTATGCTAATTATTTTCTATTTGCTTCTCTGTTTTATCTTGGGATGCCCATCCTGAGGTAACTAGAGAGCTTGTCAGCTCCAGTTTGGATCCAGCCTATTATGAAGATTTCAGATGCCCAACACCTATGAAGCATCTCTTCATAGGTGTTGGGCATCTGAAATCTTCATAATACCAACTCCAATACCAACCAGCGCCAACTCCTGCGAAGACTTCAGATGATGCAAACTCTGAATTAACATGCATTGATGCTACATTTTTCTAAATGTCATAATCATTTGTTAACAAACAAGTATTCATTACTTCAGTGAGCTCATTGTTTCTGCATTAAATTATTACATTGTTTAAATTAATATATTTTTCGCTAACTGTGATTTTGTGTATGTACATTTCTGAAATACAAAACTTAGACAGTTACCTCTGATAACAGGTCACTCTAAATTGTAATGTGGACTTTTCTGTAAAGCTGCTTTGAAAGTATGTGTATTGTGAAAAGCGCTATACAAATACATGTGAATTGAATTGAATATTATGATACAACAATCTTATATTTGGGAGCAATTTAGTGAGAACATACATAAGAAGTTCCTTTTTTAAATAATAGTGTACTAATACATACTGTATAGGCTTTTAAAAAATTACAGGGTAAATATCTGTGCATTTATACAATAATAATTTTTTTTTTTAACAAAAGTGCACTGAAAACGTCTCGATTACGTATGTAATCCTCGTTCCCTGAAGGAGGGAACAGATACGTACGTCGGAACTGACCGACGAATTGGAGATCGCTTTGAGAGACCAATCTACTTAGAGTGTAAACTAAACGAGCCAATGCACATTGGCATGCGATAATTTGCATCGGCTGCTCTGCCACGCAGCGCGGGTATATAATGAGCAGCAGGTGCATCGCATAATTTCTTTCCGCTGAGGAGCCAAGCTTAGTGACCCAGCCGTACAGCAGAGGTACAGCAACCGCGGTGATGGGATGCATGTCTCTGTTCCCTCCTTCATGGAACGAGGGTTACATATGTAACCGAGATGTTTCCTTTCGGTCGGTCACGTTAATTCGGGATATCTACCAACACACCACTGTCGCTGGCCCTTCCAGTGCTCTGCCTCCTGGTCTGCCCCCAACTGTTGGAGCGGAAAATCAGGGCTCAAGCAGAGAAGGTCAGTCACTGCTGTTCCACAAGACACACTTAGTGTGACTATTGAATAACGCTGGGAAAGCGTGCCCTTCTATGGACAAGGAACACTGCGGAAGCCACATCCTGCCTGTAGTGATGTGAAATGTGGAAGTTACACATATGGACTAGCCAAGCAGGGTAGTACAACATATGGAAGTCTATGGGGAGATTCCAGCATAGTTCTAGGGGGGGAAAGAACACCAGCAGAGACGACAGAGCAGACTCTGTCGAGGCAAAGACACAGGCTAGCCGAACAGGGTAGCCGTACCGTGGAAGAATACACATATGGGATCGCCGCAGGGATCACTACATATGGACACCCAGCCTAACACAGGTTCCACAATGCATACAAGTGTAGGCCTGGTGTCAGACGCTCCACCACGTCTGACAGCAAGGGGTGATGGAGGAACTCAACAGGGTTAGGCATTTTTGGGGAACTCTACTGGAGCAAATAGCCACACATATCCGGCCCAGCAGGCGGGAGTGGTGTTGCAAGCCGACACTTAGAATGGGTCCCTCGCGCTACTGGCCACTTGGGTCGAGAATACGGGAGGATATCGGCTCTACAAGAAGGCTATAGAATCTAGCGAATGTATTAGGTGTCGCCCACCCCGCAGCTCTACAAATATCTCTCAGTGAGGTCCTAAAGCTTTGCGCTCTGTCCACGTATAACCGCAGGGCATTGACGGGACAGAGAAAAGCCAGGGCTAGGTCTGCCTCCTCCGATGGTAGTGCTTGCAGGTTCACCACTTGGTCCCTGAAGGGAGTGGTAGGAACCTTTGGCACGTATCCAGGCCAGGGTCTCAGGACAACGTGAGAGTTGGCCAGCACGAATTCTAGGCACGATTCGTCGACCAAAAATGCTAGCAGGACCCCTGCCCTCTTGATGGAAGCCAGTGCAGTCAGGAGTACTGTCTTCAACGACAGAATCTTCAACTAAGCTGACAGCAAAGTTTCGAAGGGAGGTCTCTGAAGTGCCGTGAGCACCAAAGACAGGTCCCAAGAGGATATAAAGGTAGGATGAGGAGGATTCAATCTTCTCGCACCTCTGAGGAACCTGACGGTCAGGTCGTGCTTTCCTATGGACTTACCTTCGACTGCATCATGATGTGCGGTGATTGTGGCAACATACACTTTGAGGGTGGAAGGAGACAGCCTTCGCTCCAACCCATCTGGCAGGAAGGAAAGCATGACTCCGACCGGACATCTTCAGGGGTCTTTCCGGTGGGAAGAACACCCTTCAATGAACAGGTTCCACTTCAGTGCATAGAGGTGCCTCATAGTGGGGTCTCTGGTGGAAGTGATGGTGTCTACCACCGCGTGGGGTAGGTCACCTAGAACCTCCGCGTCCCATCCAGGGACCAGACATGGAGTTTCCAGAGGTCTGGACGTGGGTGCCATAGGGTGCCCCATCGCTGAGAAAGTAGGTCCTTCCTCAGAGGAATGGGCCAGGGAAGGGCTGTCGTGAGGAGCATAAGTTCTGGAAAACAGGTCCGGTTGGGGCAATACGGCGCAACTAACAATACTTGCTCCTCATCCTCCCTGACTTTGCACAGTGTCTGTGCAAAGAGGCTCACAGGGGGAAACGCATACTTCGGCACTGTGCCAAACGCATGGCACTGTATGTCAGTGCATCCGTGCCGAGGGTCCCCTTGGTCAGGAAGTAAAACAACTGGCAATGGGAGTCCGGAGAGTCCGGAGAGGTGAACAGGTGATCCCATATCAAATGATCCCATATCAGCTGGACTGCCTGGGGATGGAGTCGCCACTCTCTCAAGGGCGCAGGCTGTCGTGAGAGCTCGTCGGCTGCACCATTGAGCACGCCAGGGATTTGAATGACACGAAGCGACCTCAGATGCTTCTGACTCCAAAGGAGGAGATGGCGGGCGAGTTGCAACATGCGGTGGGAGTGTAGACCACCTTGTTGGTTGATGTACGCAACAGTCTCAGTGTTGTCCGCACCGACCAGTATGTGCTTGCCATGTAGCGGCCCCTTGAGGCGGCCCAGCGCAAGACATACTGCCAGCAACTCGAGGCAGTTGATGTGCCAATGCAGTTGGGGCCCCGTCCACAGACTCAAGACTGTATGCCCGTTGTAGGTGCCCCCCCGGACGGTGGTAGAGGCATCCGTGAATTCCACAGCATGCCTGGACACTTGTTCTAGGGGAACTCCTGCCCTTAGAAATGAAGGGTCCAACCATGGGCTGAAGGTTTGGCGACAATACGGGGTAATGGACACCCGGTGCATGCTGCTCTGCCACACCCATCTCAGGACTCCGTGAGCCAGTGCTGAAGCGGCCTCAAATGAAGCAATCCGAGCTGCATTACTGCCACCCGTGTTCCTCTGTGAGTCGCGCTGTCTGGTTGATTCGAGTCCATCTCCATACCGAGAAAAGTGGTCCTCTGCACGGGGGAGAGATTGCTCTTTTTCCAGTTGACCCGAAGTCCCAACAGGCTGAGGTGACTGAGCACCATGTCCCTGTGTTAGCACAGCAGATCCCGAGACTGAGCCAGTATCAGCCAGTCGTCAAGATAGTTGAGAATGCGAACACTGCGTTCCCTGAGTGGAACAGTGGCTGCCTCTTGACCATAGTAAAGATGCGAGGCGACAGGGACAGCCAGAAGGGTAGGACTTTATACTGATATGTTTGACCCTCGAACGAAAAGGGCAGTAACGGCCTGTGTTGAGGAAGAATTGAGATATGAAAGTACGCGTCCTTCAGATCGATCGCGGCAAACCAATTTCAGCGACGGATGCATTCGAAAATGCGTTTCTGCGTTAAGATCTTGAATTGGAGCTTGTGCTGGGCCCGATTCAAGGTTCGCAGGTCCAATATTGCCCGTAACCCACCGCCTTTTTTGGGTACAATGAAGTAAGAGCTGTAGAAACCTGTCTTCATATTGGCTGGCGGGACTGGCTTGATCCGGCTTCTTTTGGAATCATTTTAGCGATGGTTTCATAAATGTACAAACTGTCTGAAAGGTATGTTCCTCAATTGCCTTATAGAACTGTATTAACCCCCTGGGGTCAACAATTGCACCAGCGCGGTAGGCTCGCTTTTTTTCTTATCAGTGCAAAAGAAACTCAAAATACTCTGTTGACTTTGATCTTACATACAAGTTTCATACATCAATCGATCCTGTTAAGTGTGTATTTTTTTGTGTGTATACTCACAATAAAAACAAAGTGTTGTGCTTTTTGTCAAATAAAGAAAAATAAACATGATGCGAGTTCTGCTTTCTCTCTGTCAGTGAAGTCCATTCTGAAACGCGTCAGAAAATGAACTGTAACTCAGCGAATACTCAGTCAAACAGGCATACAGACACACAGGCATGAAGCTTGAATTCTCTTCTTTTAAATGAAGTAATTTTTATAAAAAAAACAAATATTCTCAGTTTATGTAATATGTATGAAAAGAGAGAGATGTCAGTCGTTCTCATCTCAGCTCATTATGTTTTAATGTGACCCCGCCCACGGAGAGCGCGCAAGACCATGCAAACCTGTGAACGCCCACATCAGCTCGATAACACACACCGCGAGTTCACTTTCAGACTCATGTACTTTACGACGCTGTGAGGAATAATCAGTGGTGGAAAGAGTACTAAATAATTGTACTTAAGTAAAAGTATTGCTACTTAAGTAATAATTTACTTGAGTACAAGTAGAAGCACTGAAAAATAATATGACTCAAGTAAGAGTAAATAAGTAGTTTGCTTAAAAACTACTCAAGTAACTACGTTACAAAGTACTTTAGTATTATTTTTCTATTTTACCCAAAATGGGGAGATGATAGCGATATGGAGCGCTAAACACTCTCATCTCAATTCTGTTTCATTCATACTGGAAGCCCAGTACACACTGATTCATACCTTGCGCAGAAAGTCCACAAGTGAGATTCATAGAATGATTCACTTTTGACGTTTCAGGAAATGCCAATATGGATATAATAACATGCAAATAGAGACATTTGACTGAAGAAACATGAAGACAAACACATGATAGCGATATCTTAGGTATTTTCATAAGAATGATGTATGTCTTTAAAGGGATAGTTCACCAAAAAAGGAAAATTAGCCCCTGATTTATTCACCCTCAAGCCATAGGTGTATATGACATTCTTCTTTCAGATGAATACAATCAGAGTTATATTAAAAAATGTCCTGGCTCTTCCAAGCTTTAAAATGGCAGTGAATGGCTAGAGAAAATTTGAAGCCCAAAAAAGTGCACCCATCCATGATAAAAGTGATCCACTTTTACTCCAGGGGGTTAATAAAGGCCTTCTGAAGTGAAGCCATGTGTTTGTGTAAGGAAAATACCCATATTTATAACTTTATAATCTAAAATAACTAGCTTCAGCCAGACGACCGACCATACGCATCAATTTACGGTGGAAGACTAACCCCTGACTTGACGCACAACATATATATATATATTATAGAAGAGGAGCTTCAGTTTGTTGCACAACCCTATTTGTTTAAACCACGAGAGGCGTCTAAGCTTACGATACTACATTCTACATCATACATGTGTCACAGGTTCCTCTTGTGGTGCAAGTCAATTTGCTTAGTATGCGTATGATCGTCTGGTGGAAGCTAGTTATTTTAGATTATAAAGTTATAAATATGGGTATTTTTCAAAAACCCATGGCTTCGCTTCCGAAGGCCTTTATTAACCCACTGGAGCAATGTGGAGTATTTTTTTTTTTTTTTATCATGAATGGATGCACTTTTTTGGGTTTTAAATTTTTTCCAGCCATTCAACTTGGAGGAGCCAGGACATTTAATTATGTGTGAGTAAATCATGGGCTAATTTTCATTTTTGGGTGAACTAACCCATTAATGCAATGCTAATCAACATAGCCTGTATTATAGAATTTAATAAAATAATATATTCTCACACATGAAACCACAGAAGTAATTTCAAGTAATTTTGATTTTGAAGCAAAACATGATATTAAAAAGTAGTTTTTGACGGTATGCTAAGCAAACATATTAGCTTTCCCTGTTGTCAAGAGAAAATGTTTTATAACTAATCTTTAAAATTAAGTCCAGGTAAGATCATTTGAATGTTTTTATTTGAATAATTTCATATTTGAAAGCAAAGAAGGTTAAGTGAAAGGTCCGATAAAAAAGAGAAATCTAGTATGAATAAAAAAGTACCAGTAAAAAAAAAAAAAAAATTAAGTGGGGTATATGGTTAACGTTAAATTAAATGCTCTTTTTTTTTCGTTCTACCGAAAATGTGCTGGGAGCCTACTATTGCTTTTACATGCATCTGATTGACAGACAAATCATGCGATTTTATTTCACTGTTGTTGAGGGTTTTTCAGCTTTGTACAAAGTTTGCTTCGTACATTTAGTTTAACGGTATTGTTAAAGAGGGCGAGCTTTACCTTTCAGTTGAACTGTGTTAATGTTTTCAAGACACTTACATTGTTCTTGCTCCGTCCAAGCAATAACGGTGTCCATGTTATGAGCCGAGTTTTTTTATTTACTTCAACTGCTCAGTGCTCTGGTAATATCAATGGGATGACCCATTTTAGGAGTTGCCACAATTACATTTTAAAATCAGAATATGAGCATAGCTCACTTATATTCAGTAAAATATTGAAACGTTAGCAATACGGATTCTAAACACGAGCGCCAGTGATTGAATGTCAAAGCGCGGTTTGAACGCCCCGCCCCCCAGCTGAACTGGAAGTTTTGATTGGTTTTGCACCCGAGTCAGACCTGTCTGTTATTGGCTGAAGCGCTTCAGAACTGTCTGTTATTGGCTGAAGTGCAGGGCTGAGGGCTCAGCCGCCCTCCACCGCACGCAGTCGTTTGAAAAGTGTTTGTGAAATGTAAGCTCGCTCTGTTGCTCCGTCGGCAGCTTTGTCAAAGTACTCTGTACTTTTGGTGAAAAATAAATGTAGCGAAGTTGAATACTTTATTTTAATTCTACTCTAGTAAAAGTAAAAGTACCACAAATTAATTATACTCAAGAAAGTAGAAAAAATCTAAAAATCTACTCAAGTACTGTAACGAAAGTACTTGTAATTAGTTACTTTCCACCACTAGGAATAATACTATCTTAATAATAATCCTGGAAAATTTACCTCAGAAGTGCTGGAAGTTTCATTTCGAGGAGCAACGGATCCAGCTGAGGAATAGGTTAGTTCTATATTTGCTTTGTTCTAATCGCAATAGTGTGTGTCTGTACACGCAAAAAGACTGTTTAAATATGAATCGCGTTTCTGTGTGTGAATGAATGAATGCACAGATGCGCGCTGTTGTGTAGCTACTACAGCTGGCAAAAATACTGTTTCAAAATGAATCTCGTTTTTGTGTGTGAATGAATGAACAGCTTTTACCGAACTCTATTGCTATACTGAGATGAGTAAAATTCGACTACAAAAATCGGATAGATTATAAAGTTTTTACTGTAAAATACTGCCACATCAAATAAGCTTATAATGTTGCCAATTTCTGCTAATATGTTAAAAAATATATATACTATGTTTTGTCAAAAATAAAGTCATCAACTAAGATGTTATTATAGTGTTTGTTCCAATGTAGGCTATATTCAAACTAATGAATCCTTAACTTTGAAATATGTATGATAAAATATATACTTTAGTTTTTACAAAGAAAGATTATACTGGAAATATTGTTACAATTATAATTGTTGTTGTAATTGTATAACCTTTTTAATAAAATAACAATATATATACACACTCACCTAAAGGATTATTAGGAACACCATACTAATACTGTGTTTGTCCCCCTTTCGCCTTCAGAACGTCTCGGTTACGTATGTAACCCTCGTTCCCTGAGTAGGGAACGGAGACGTTACGTCGGATGACGACGAATGGGGTTTCACTTAGAAAGTCTATCATCTTCGAGTATATAAAACGAGCCAATGGCAAAGAAATGCCATGGGTCTGCGGAATTGGCATAGCGTAACTCCGCCCCACCCTGGGGGTATATAAGAAAGTGCGCTGGCAACATGCAGATATGTCTTCGCTGAGGAGCCGAGACTGAACTCAGGCGTTCCAGCGGTACAGCGGAAGTGGCAGGGAGACGTAACGTCTCCGTTCCCTACTCAGGGAACGAGGGTTACATACGTAACCGAGACGTTCCCTTTCGTAGTCACTCCGAGTTACGTCGGATGACGACAAATGGGGTTCCCAGTGTAATCACCCCAACTCTCGACTGTCTTCCAGTGCTCTGCGTAAGTCTGAGCTCCCTGTCGTGAGACTAGCACGGACGAAGGAGTCCTACTTAACACAGGAATACCAAGGTACACTGGGAAGTATATCTCAGTGGAAATATGCAATTATGCCCAGCCCGAAGGGGGGGACTTGGAATACACATATGACCCCGGGGGGCTGCATATGGAGTATCACTGGGGTGTCCAGCCGCAGGTGGAATCTTTCAACCCCAGGGGTGGCAAGGTGGCTTGCCAAGGGAAAGACACATGCTCAGAGAGGCTTACAGTGGAATAGACATGTGGGGGTCGCCCAGAGGGGGAACCATGCACATGGAGGCACCTAGTCAAACGCGAAAGCTGCCGGTGGCAAAACTCTGGCGTTGACGTCGTCAGTGCTGGAGGAGACTCAGGGCTTATTAGGCTCACCTGAGGAGAATATCGCACGTATCCTGTCCGTGGAGAGGAATGGCGAGCAAGCGAAGACACATGAGCAGAATCTCTTACCGGCTAGTTGAAGCAAGAACATGAGAAGAAACTGGCTCCACTCGGAGATTGTAGAATCTCGCGAATGTGTTAGGTGTCGCCCAGTCTGCAGCTCTGCAGATGTCTGTTAGCGAGGCGCCATACGCTAGAGCCCAAGAGGATGCCACACTCCGAGTGGAGTGGGCCGTCACACCAAGGGGGCATGGTCGACCTTGCTGCTGGTATGCCAAAGCAATGGCGTCCACTATCCAGTGAGACAACCTTTGCTTGGAGAGAGCCTTTCCCTTCAGCTTCCCACCATGACAGACAAAGAGCTGGTCTGAGGTCCTGAAACACAGTCAACATAAGTACTGGACAGAGCAGTGCCAAGGCTGGGTCTGCCTCCTCCAAGGGCAGCGCTTGCAGGTTCACCACCTGGTCTTGAAAGGGTGTGGTGGGAACCTTGGGCACATATCCAGGCCGGGGTCTCAGGATCACGTGAGAGTTAGCCGGTCCGAATTCCAGGCACGCTTCGTCAACCGAAAATGCCTGCAGGTCCCCTACCCTCTTGATGGAGGCCAATGCAACCAGGAGCGCTGTCTTAATTGACAGGAACTTAAGCTCCACTGATTGCAGAGGCTCAAAGGGAGCACTCTGCAGGGCAGTTAAAACCACTGAGAGGTCCCAAGAGGGAACGAGAGGAGGGCGAGGAGGATTCAGTCTCCTCGCTCCTCTCAGGAACCTGATGATCAGGTCGTGCTTTCCCAGAGACTTACCATCAACTGCATCGTGATGTGCGGCAATTGCGGCAACATACACTTTCAGGGTGGAGGGAGACAGCCTTCGCTCCAACCCTGCTTGCAGGAAGGAAAGCACGACACTGATCGGGCATTTCGTGGGTTCTAGATGTTTAGAAGAACACCAGTTGACGAAGAGGTTCCACTTCAACGCATAGGCATGTCTCGTGGACGATGCTCTAGCGGAAGTGATGGTAGCCACCACCGCTGGTGGTAGGGTACTCAAACCTGCCTCGTCCCGTCCAGGAGCCACACGTGGAGGTTCCAAAGATCGGGACAAGGGTGCCATAAGGTGCCCCGTCCCTGAGAAAGCAGGTCCTTCCTCAGAGGAATTGGCCAGGGAGGTGCTGTCGCTAGTTCTGGGAACCAGGTGCGGTTGGGCCAATACGTGGCAACCAAAATTACCTGCTCCTCGTCCTCCCTGATCTTGCGCAAGGTCTGCGCAAGGAGGCTCACTGGGGGAAACGCATACTTGCGGAGGCCCCGCGGCCAGCTGTGCGCCAGTGCATCCGTGCCGAGCGTGCCCTCGGTCAGGGAATAAAACAGGTCGCAATGGGACGAGTCGTGGGAGGCAAACAGATCTACCTGTGCGTCCACGAACTGATCCCAAATCAGCTGAACTGACTGGGGATGGAGTCTCCATTCTCCAGCGAGAGGCCGAAGCCGAGACAGCTCGTCGGCCGCCTGGTTCAGGTCTCCCGGGATATAAATGGCTCGAAGCGACCTCAGATGCTTCTGACTCCATATGAGGAGGTGGCGGGCGAGTTGTGACATACGGCGGGAGCGCAGACCACCTTGACGGTTGATGAACGCTACAGTCGCGGTATTGTCTGACCGGACTAGTACGTGTTGACCCCTGAGCAACGCATGGAAGCGGTGCAGGGCAAGATGTACAGCCAACAACTCGAGGCAATTGACATGCCAAAGGCGCTGGGGTCCTGTCCAGGAGCCCGCGGCAGCATGTCCATTGCACATGGCGCCCCAGCCCGTGGTGGAGGCATCTGTTGATACAACAACATGCCTGGAAACTCGTTCCAAGGGCACTCCGGCCCGAAGAAAACTGAGGTTCGACCTCGGGGTGAAGGTCTGACGGCAGGTCGGAGTCACTGGGACTCGGAGCGTGCCGTGATGCCATGCCCACCTCGGGACTCGATCGCGAAGCCAAAGCTGAAGTGGTCTCATATGAAGCAACCCGAGCGGCGTGACTGCGGCTGCGGATGCCATATGCCCCAGGAGCCTCTGAAATAGTTTCAGTGGAACCACACTCTTGCCCTCGAACTGACGAAGGCAAGTCAACAGTGATTGCGCTCGCTCGCTCGTAAGCTGCGCGCATATGGCGACCGAGTCGATCTCCATACCGAGAAAAGAGATCCTCTGCACGGGGCAGAGTTTGCTCTTCTCCCAGTTGACCCGAAGGCCCAGACGAGCTAGGTGCCGGAGCACTGGGTCCCTGTGTTCGCAAACCTGGTCTCGAGAGTGAGCTAGGATCAGCCAGTCGTCGAGATAGTTCAGGATGCGAACCCCGTGTTCCTGAAGGGGAACAAGGGCTGCCTCGACGACCTTCCTGAAGACGCGAGGAGACAGGGCTAGCCCGAAAGGGAGAACCACGTACTGGTATGCCCGCCCCTCGAAAGCAAACCGTAGAAACGGTCTGTGTCGAGGAAGAATGGAGACATGGAAGTATGCGTCCTTCAGGTCGATCGCTACAAACCAATCCTGCGGCCGTATGCACTCGAAAATGCGTTTGGCCGTGAGCATCTTGAACGGCATCCTGTGAAGGGAGCGGTTCAAGACGCGCAAGTCAAGGATTGGTCGTAACCCACCGGATCTCTTCGGTACAATGAAGTAGGGGCTGTAGAAGCCGGACCTCATTTCAGCTGGAGGGACAGTCTCGATCGCACCCTTCGCCAGTAAGGTAGCGACCTCCGCTCTCATAACCGGGGCATTGCCACCGACCATAGTGAAGCGGACTCCCCTGAAGCGGGGAGGAGACCGCGCGAACTGAATCTCGTAGCCGAGCCTGATGGTCCTCGCGACCCAGCGGGACAGCCTGGGAAGCTCTAACCAGGCTTCCAGGAACTGTACCAGCGGGGTCATGCGGACCACAGACGTACCCTCGGTGGTGCAGCGAGGCGGAATGACCGGCCCAGGCGTGGGTGGCATAGCGGCCCAGTGCGGGGGCACGGTCATTAGCCGCGTCCTGCCAGAGGAGGCCAGGGGAGGACCAGCGTCCCACGGGGGCGTGCTCTGGCAGGGGACTGGCGACAGAGGGGGACGAGAGTGGCGAGGCTCGTGAGTGGCGCGCACTGTCATCCGCGCACTTTGTGTGCTCAGAGATGGGGGAGTGAGTTCTTTCTTTAACCACATTAGGGTGCTGCCCGTCGTGGGACGAGCAGCGGGGGTGGGAAAACCAAGGATTCTCCCCCGGCCCTCCACCGAAGAACTCAACGCCATCTCTGAGCAGCCCGTCTCAGGAGCGCCGCTTGGCCTGCCGTTTAGCGGGGCACGGGGCGGGAGAGGGCTGTGGCGCCTTCCTGCGGCGTCCTCCACGACGCGACCCAGATGGAGGCTGCTGCTGGGGCCGTGCGGGAGGGGCGTGAGCCGTAGGAGGGCGCCCTCGGCGGCGAGCGGACTGAGGCACCTGTGTCGACGGCTGGGTGGAGGCAGCAGCGGGCCGTCGGGGCAGGACGTGTTTGAGAGCCTCAGTCTGCTTCTGGGCGTTCGAGAACTGCTGGGCAAAGTCCTCAACCGCCCCGCCGAAGAGGCCAGCCTGGGATATGGGAGTGTCGAGGAACCGGGTTCGCTCGGCCTCACGCATATCGGCCAGGTTGAGCCACAGATGTCTCTCCTGGACCACGCAAGTGGACATCACCTGACCCAGGGAGCATGCGGTCACCTTCGTCGCTCGGGGAGCAAGGTCGGTGGCGGCACGCAGCTCATCAAAGAGCCCTGGGTCAGTCCTCCCCTCGTGCATGTCACGCAACATCTGGGCCTGGTAGACCTGGAGTGTTGCCATGGCATGCAGTGAGGAGGCCGCCAGCCCCGCAGCTCTATAGGCCTTCGCCACAAGGGTAGAGGAGAACCTACAGGCCTTGGAGGGGTGCTTTGGGTCACCGCGGGAAGAAGCACTCTGAGGACACAGTTGCATCGCAACAGAGCGTTCAACCTGGGGAACCCCAGTGTACCCTTTGGCGGCCGCCTGATCGAGAGGAGGCAAGGCGGAGGAGGTCGCCGAGCGATCACGGGAAGACAAGGGTGCCTTCCAGGACCTCGTGACCTCCTCATGCACATCCGGGAAGAAAGGCATTGGGGTCGTGCGCTGACGAGGATCAGCGGCGGCACCCAAAAACCAATCGTCCAGCCGCGAGCGCACCAGACCAGGTGGCGGGGACCACTCAAGACCGATGGCCCGCGGCTGCCTGGGAAAGCATGGCCGTCATCACGGGATCAGACTCGGGCAATGCTGGCACACCCGAAGGTGGCAGCACAGCCGAATCCTTACTTCCCAAGGACTCCTGCCCACCTTGTGATGCAGCGATCAACATCACATCTTCCTCTGGAGCGCCGAATGAGACCCGCGGCAAGTCAGAGGACTGTACAGCGGGCTCATTCGAAACGCTCGCGGGTTGCACGGCGCTAGAGGACGGTGTGGAGCGTGGAATAGTCGGCGTTTTGTTCCACACCGTAACCCTCAGGTCACCCTGGCCGCCAGCCGGAGTGCCAGCTCTCGTGGAGCTCGTAGATCGGGGTGTGGGTGAGGGGACTGTACCATGAAGGTCATTGAGTCTTGACCGCAACCGTGCGATGGGCATGTTCCCGCAATGGGAACATGACTCATCCACAAACGCTGCCTTAGCGTGCTCAATACCCAGACACACAAGACAGCGATTGTGCCCATCAGAGTCAGAAATGAATAGACCGCAACCAGAAGTGCACGGGCGAGGCATCTTTAAAAAGACGTGCCGCGTGCAAGCTCTTTTAGAAAGGAGATTTCTCCGCAAATGCTGAAGCGACCAGGGAGAGAACACACAAACACTGGCAAATCACTGCACAGATAAGCAGGGAATGTGCACTCGCTGGAACTCGCTGTCACACCAACACTTGGAGAGAGGCTCGTTCAAAGAGAAGAGAGATGAATCTCAGGATTGGCTTGTGGAGTGAAGTACATCAACTTGGCTCCGAAGCGAAAACATATCTGCATGTTGCCAGCGCACTTCCTTATATACCCCCAGGGTGGGGCGGAGTTACGCTATGCAAATTCCGCAGACCCATGGCATTTCTTTGCCATTGGCTCGTTTTATATACTCGAAGATGATAGGCTTTCTAAGCGAAACCCCATTCGTCGTCATCCGACGTAACTCGGAGTGACTACGAAAGGGAACTGCCTTAACCCTCTGGGGACCAAAAACGCGCCCGCGCGTTTTGCTCGTTTTTTTTTTTTAGCAATGAAAATAAACACTAAATGCTCTGTTAATTTTGATCTTTCATTTTCGTGTAATACATCAATCGATCCTGTTCAGTGTCTATTTTTTTTCTGTATACTCACAATAAAAATAAAGTGTTTTGCTTTTTGACAAATAAAGAAAAATTAACATGATGCGATTTCTGCCTTCTCTCTGTCAGTAAACTCCCATTTGAAACGCGTTCGAAAATGATCTATAACTCCGCGAAAATTCAGTCAAACAGGCAAACAGACCCACGGGCATAAAGCTTGAGATCGCATCTTTTAAATGAAGTCATTTATATAAAAAACAAATATTCTCAGCTTCTGTAATCTGTATAAAAAGAGAGCGACTCCAGTCGACCTCATTACGAGATGATTCACAGTAATGTGACCACGCCCCGGAGAGCGCGTGCTATTCAAACGCAAATTCTGAGAACCATTTCAGAGCTGTGAAACGCCCACATCAGCTGTAAACAAAGCGCGTCGCGACTCCTCGCGAGTGAGACATTATAGCCTACCTTATGGAGAAACGATTCCTCAGAACAGTGCTGATGAGGAGCAATATCTCCTGAAATGAGGAGCAGATTCCGCTGAGGAGTGAGGTAGGCTGTTTTCTTTTCTCACGTGTGGAATAACGTTATGGAATAACGTTAGTGTAGGCCTATGTAAACCGCAAAAAGATGAATCCCATTTCTATAATATGACTCGCCTTTCTGTGAGATGAATGAAGGGGACATATTTGTAAAGACTGTTTAGCCTAAATATGAATCGCGCGTCTGTGTGTAAAATAATAAACTGCTTTGCTATAGCCTACTGAGATGAGTAAAAATCGACTGGAATATGTTGAAATAAAATGTATTTGTATAAGCAACGTATTAAACTGCAAATTAGCATTTATATGCCCTAATATTTCATAAAAACAACATTACAGTCAGGCGAAGTATGAAAGACAACATTTTGTTGACTAGACTAGGGTACAGTTTTTAGGCTACTGTAGAATATACCGCCACATCAAAAAAGCTTTTGTTTAGCGATTTCTGCTCATATCTAACGTTATATATATATAATATATAATATATATATATATATATATATATATATATATATACTATTTTTGTCAAAAATAAAGTCATAGACTAAGATGTTAGATGTTCCAATGTTGGCTATATTCAAACTAATGAATACATATGATAAAATGTAGGCCTATAATCTTTTTTTTTTTTTTTTTTTTACAAAGAAAGAGTACACTTGAAATATTGTTGAAATTGTAATTATTGTTGTAATTGTAACATTTTTAATAAAATAGCAAAACATATTTACAAGAGAGATGTAAGCGAAATCTTAAATGGTCAATATAAGTCTTCTTCTAAATACATCTTTTGTCCTTGCATTGTGGCTCAGTCAGTGTCACACCTGAATGAATGGGCATTAGGCAGAGTCATTATGCAGAGTGGGTGGGACAAACCACTCCTCCTCCACGCCCCCCTCGCATAATGGCTTTCCAAGCAAAACCTGTTTTACACCATTTAAATCAATGTTTTTTTTTTTTGTGAACGATAAAGCAAGACTATTTTCACATAATTTTGAAGCTAGAAATCAAAGGGACAACATCCATTAGTCAAAAGTCTTGTGGACACATATTTAATATGTGTTTTGTGGTCTTAATTCAGCAACTTTCATTTTTATTTTTTCCAATAACCACGCATAAACATTATTCTCTTAAAAATACAAACATCTACATACACGTTGCTCGCATATTATGGTAGCCCTGTTTGTGCTATATAGAGTGAATTTACACCTTAGCCATTAACATGTTTATAAATAACTGAAAAAACCACAAATGTCAAGGCATGTCAGAACATCTCAAGGGCCCCAAAAACACCTTGGTCCCCAGAGGGTTAAAACTGTGGAACTCATTTAGAACTATCTCTAACATGGATTCTAAAAAACAACGGTTCATTACTACTGACGATTTTAAGAAAGCAAATGAGTTGAATGACTTTTTTATTCGCTTTGATAATAATGATCCTGTTAAAGAATGTGAAGAGTTTTTACAAAATATTGAATGTGCAACGGATGTTAGATTACTTGTGAACCCTCAAGAAGTAACTTCTCTTTTTCGGAAAACTTGCACTAAGAAATCAACTGGGCCAGATGGTATCTCCGCTTATCTTTTACGAGAGTGTGCAGAAGAATTAACTCCAGCTTGGTGTCCAATTTTCCAGCAATCTCTGGACAGTCATACGGTTCCTTTGTTATGGAAAAAGACTATTATTACACCTGTTCCTAAAAAAACAGGTGCTGTTGATAATAATGATTTTAGACCAATTGCTATAACTTCTGTAATTATGAAATGTTTGGAGAGGTATGTGATGTCGAGACTGAAATGTAGTGTAAATTCAATATTGGATCCATTTCAATTTGCCTATATGGAGGGAAGAGGGACTGTTGATGCTGTTAACTCATTTGACTCTTCAACATCTAGAAACCTCTAATGCTTATGCACGACTGCTCTTTGTAGATTTTAGCTCTGCTTTTAATATGCTACAGCCACAGTTACTCCTGGGTAAGCTTGTAAAAAGTAATGCCAACCCTTTTATTATTAAGTGACTCTTTTCTTTCTTAACCAATCGTACTCAATATGTAAAAGTAAATAATACACTCTCTGATGTTAAATCTATTAGTATTGGTGCGCCTCAAGGTTGCGTATGTTCTCCCTTTCTGTTTACTCTTTATACAACTGACTGTTTTAGTATAAATAAGAATAATTATATTATCAAATACTCTGATGACACAGTGATACTGAGTCTCTTAGAGAAAGATCATGATATATTATCGTATCAGTCTGAAATTGAGAATTTTGTGCGGTGGTGTAATGTAAATCATCTTATCGTAAATGCATCAAAAACGAAGGAAATGATAATAGATCCAAAAAGATTAGGTGATTATAGCCCAGTTATCATCTATGATAATATCATTGAGCAGGTGGATACCTATAAGTATCTAGGTGTGGTCATTGATCGTTCATTTACTTGGAAAGCCCACATTGATTATATTTGTTCAAAATTTCAACAACGATTGTATTTTTTGAGAAGACTTAGGCTGATTAAAATCACAGCTTGCTCATCTTGTGAAAATTGCAATGAAAGTTATGGGTGTAAGAGAGTACTCATCACTTCAATCAATTTACGAATCGTTGATTTTTAAAAATGCACAGACAATAGTGAGTGATTCAAGCCATGTTTTATTTCCAATGTATCAGATGCTGCCATCAGGGAGACGGTATAGAGTCCCATTGTGTAAGAGCAACCGTTACAAAAAGTAATTTATTCCTGTATCTATTAATATGTTAAATAGCAAGATGTAGTAATGTATTTTTTCTTATTTTTTTGGATCCATTTCAATTTACCTATATGGTGGGAAGAGGCACTGTTGATGCTGTTATCACTTTAGATCTTTATTGGTTTGTGTGTGCATATGTGTATGTATGTATATGTTGTATTTTAATGCAGCTTTGAGTCCAAGACAAATTTCCTTAAAAAGGACAATAAAGTATACAAACAAACAAACAATTCTACGTGGCATTGATTCAACAAGGTGCTGAAAGCATTCTTCAGAAATGTTGGCCCATATTGATAGGATAGCATCTTGCAGTTGATGGAGATTTGTGGGATGCACATCCAGGGCACGAAGCTCCCGTTCCACCACATCCCAAAGATGCTCTATTGGGTTGAGATCTGGTGACTGTGGGGGCCATTTTAGTACAGTGAACTCATTGTCATGTTCAAGAAACCAATTTGAAATGATTCGAGCTTTGTGACATGGTGCATTATCCTATCCTACTGGAAGTAGCCATCAGAGGATGGGTACATGGTGGTCATAAAGGGATGGACATGGTCAGAAACAATGCTCAGGTAGGCCGTGGCATTTAAACCATGCCCAATTGGCACTAAGGGGCCTAAAGTGTGCCAAGAAAACATCCCCCACACCATTACACCACCACCACCAGCCTGCACAGTGGTAACAAGGCATGATGGATCCATGTTCTCATTCTGTTTACGACAAATTCTGACTCTCCCATCTGAATGTCTCAACAGAAATCGAGACTCATCAGACCAGGCAACATTTTTCCAGTCTTCAACTGTCCAATTTTGGTGAGCTCGTGCAAATTGTAGCCTCTTTTTCCTATTTGTAGTGGAGATGAGTGGTACCCGGTGGGGTCTTCTGCTGTTGTAGCCCATCCGCCTCAAGGTTGTGCGTGTTGTGGCTTCACAAATGCTTTGCTGCATACCTCGGTTGTAACGAGTGGTTATTTCAGTCAAAGTTGCTCTTCTATCAGCTTGAATCAGTCGGCCCATTCTCCTCTGACCTCTAGCATCAACAAAGCATTTTCGCCCATAGGAATGCCGCATACTGGATGTTTTTCCCTTTTCACACCATTCTTTGTAAACCCTAGAAATGGTTGTGCGTGAAAATCCCAGTAACTGAGCAGATTGTGAAATACTCAGACCGGCCCGTCTGGCACCAACAACCACGCCACGCTCAAAATTGCTTAAATCACCTTTCTTTCCCATTTTGACATTCAGTTTGGAGTTCAGGAGATTGTCTTGACCAGGACCACACCCCTAAATGCATTGAAGCAACTGCCATGTGATTGGTTGATTAGATACAGTGCTATGCATAAGTTTAGACACCCATGCTAAAGTTGACTAAAAAGAGGAATAAAAAATCATCTTTTGGAAATTGAACTTAATGCCTTAATTTAAAAAATGAGGAAAAATCCAACCTTTAAGGACACCAATTTTCTTTGTGAATGAATAATGTATGGTAAATAAATAAATGTTCTCCCTTAAAATACAGGGTGCATAAGTTTGGACACCCCTATGTTAAATTCCCATAGAGGCAGGCAGATGTTTATTTTTAAAGGCCAGTTACTTCATGGATCCAGGATACTATGCATCCTGATAAAGTTCCCTTGGCCTTTGGAATTAAAATAGCCCCACATCATCACATAGGCTTCACCATACCTGGAGATTGGCATGGTTTTATTTCAGTTAGCCTAATAGCTAGTTTGATTTGCATTGAGAGATGATCTTATGGAAAGTACTCCATGCCAATCTCTAGGTATGGTGAAGGCTATGTAATGATGTGGGGCTATTTTAATTCCAAAGGCCAAGGGAACTTTATCAGGATGCATAGTATCCTGGATCCATGAAGTAACTGGCCTTTAAAAATAAAAATCTGCCTGCCTCTATGGGAATTTAACATAGGGGTGTCCAAACTTATGCACCCTGTATTTTAAGGAAGAACATTTATTTATTTACCATACATTATTCATTCACAAAGAAAATTGGTGTCCTTAAAGGTTGGATTTTTCCTCATTTTTTAAATTAAGGCATTAAGTTCAATTTCCAAAAGATGATTTTTTATTCCTCTTTTTAGTCAACTTTAGCATGGGTGTCTAAACTTATGCATAGCACTGTAATTGCATTAATGAGAAATTGAACAGGTGTTCCTAATAATCCTTTAGGTGAGTGTGTGTGTATATATATACACAAATATTATGACAATTTAAAAATGACTGTTTTCTATTTTAATATATTTTAAACTGTAATTTATTCCTGTGATCAAAGCTGAATTTTCAGCATCATTACTCCAGTCTTCAGTGTCACATGATCCTTCAGAAATCATTACACTGAAGACTGGAGTAATGGTGCTGAAAATTCAGCTTTGATCACAGGAATAAATTACACTTTACTGTATATTCAAATAGAAAACAGCTGTTTTAAATTGTAATAATATTTCACAATATTACTGTTTTTGTTTGTGTTTTTAATCAAATAAATGCAGCCTTGGTGAGCAGAAGATACTTCTTTTAAAAACATTAAAAAATCTTACTGACCCCAAACTTTTGAACGGTAGTGTATATACACACATTTTCTGTACAGGCAATATATACAAAGAGTATATATAATAAGGTATAACAAAGAGAGATAAGCTACCTTTCTTCTTTTAAATGGATCAACCCTAAGTTTTACTTGATTTAGAGCAGTGGTTCTCAATTCCAGTCCTCGTGACCCACTGCTCTGCACATTTTGTATGTCTCTCTTATCTGACACACTCATTTCAGTTCATGGACTCTCTCCTAATGACCTGATGATCTGGTTCAGGTGTGTTAAATAAGGGAGACATACAAAATGTGCAGAGCAGTGGGTCACGAGGACTGGAATTGAGAACCACTGATTTAGAGAGAGGTGAAGCAGAGCAGACCCAAAAGGGCAACCATGGCAAAAGAAGCAGGTAACTACCTTAAAATAAGAAATATTTTAGCTAAATAATGACTATTGCCTTTTAGAGCTGCTGTACAGCAGAATCTCCATATTTGAGTTTCCATAATTGATTCTGTTATTTTCCTATTTATAACTGTGAGGCTGTTTTAACACAATCTGTATTGCATAAAGCGCCATAGTTCAGGTGATGTGTGCAAATTTGAGGTAATATAGAAATAAAGGTGACTTGACTTGATAACCACCTTATTTTATAACACGGAAGTTGTTTTTTCTGTGAATGTGCGACACTTTCGATTTATTAACCACTATTGGGAAATAGTGATAAGAATACATCAACATGCACTCACTGGGCAGTTAACCGGGTCCAGCTGGTGCTCTCCACACCAGGAAGTGAAAAGTCTCCACTTCCAAGCATACAGTTTCCTTGTGGATGGAGCTCTGGAGTAGAAAATGGTCTCAACAACCTCGGTTGAGAGACCAGAACTTATGAGCTGGGCCCCCTCAGAGGCCAAGCCCACAGTTTCCACAGTTCTGGGTGGGGCTGAAGGATCGACCCACTCGCCTGAGAGAGTAGGTCCCTCCTGATCGGAAACTTCAGAGGAGAGCCGTCGAGGAGAGACACTAGGTCTGCAAACCATACTTGGGCTGGCCAGAACAGGGCTACTAGCAGTAGACTGACCCCATCCTGGCGGACCCTTTCCAGAACTCCTGGGAGCAGAGCAATTGGGGGAAATGCGTACAGACATGACCTCGGCCACGTCTGCACCATAGCGTCCAGTCCCAGAGGGGCTGGATGGCTGAGTGAGAACCACAGTGGACAATGTGTGGTCTCTTGGGATGACCCTGATCATGCGGAGCGGGTTTCCCGTTGGGGAGAACCCCTTGGTCCTGAGCCACCACTGCAACGGATTCATGTACAACAGGCCGTAAGGCCTGCCATCAGACCTAACAGTTTTTGAAACTGCTTTACAGTGGCTGGCCTACGAAAGTAAGAACACAATATTGGTACGCTTCGCCCCCGAAAGCGAACCTCAGGAACTTCCTGTGTTGTGGAAGGATGGATGTGTGGAAGTATGCGTCCTTTAGATCTAACGTGACAAATCAGGCCTTGGACTGGGACCTGATTTGGACCTGGTTTGTGACACGACTTGCTTGAGAGTAATCATCTTGATTTCTTTGTTGAGCTTCCCTACAGCACAGACCTAAAATCGGACGAAACCCCCCCCCATCCTTCCTTGGGATCATGAAGTACCGGCTGTAAAACCCGGACTCCCTGCTGGGGGGAGGAACCCGTTCTATAGCCTCCTTTTGCAGAAGAGCTTTTACTTATAGTTCTATAACCAGAGCCTTCTCGGGGCCAACCACTGTGGATAGGACCCTGCCTGCAGGACCCAGCGAGATATATTTGGTAGACGTTTCCAACCTGCCAGAAGATCTACTAAGGATACCAGTCTCTCGAGGCCTCTGGTATATTTCGAACAGCAGGCACAGTGCCCTGAAGTGGTGCACCATCAGGGAACAACTGGCCTGACCGCTCTAGAGCCCTCCTCGGAGGGAGCGAGCAACCCTTGGGTAATAACTCACGGGGACCCTCTGCGCCCCGGCATGAAGGCGGGGTTGGCAATGGCGTCAGGGCTTCTTGGCCTACTTAGAGATAATAACTGTCCTCAGAATCGCTTTACCATAAGTACGAATTTTAGAAAGGGCACAAAGCACTCAGCGCATGCCCTTACCATAAGCATGGATTTTAGAAAGGGCACAAAGCATTCGGCACGTGCCCTTACCATAAACATGGATTTAGAAAGTGCATAGTATTTTATGCAGCTAAAAGCCAGAAAGATATTCATTTAATTTCACAAAATTAAATAAAACCATAAACATGGATTTTATAAAGGGCACGAAGCACTCGGCATATGCCCTTACCATAAACATGGATTTTAGAAAGTGCATAGTATTTTATGCAGCTAAAAGGCCATAAATATATTTAATTTAATTCCTCAAATTCGAATGCAGCCAATAACAACCAGACAAGTATTTAAGTCTAAATTACAGGCTGAATATTCATATTTCAATACAAAAAGAATCATAGCTTGCAAACACACATTTTAGTTTTGATAATAGGAAAAAGAGAGAAAGGGGAACTCCTTGAGCTCAGTTTCCTCCGCAATATATTTATAATGCGGAGGAAACTGAGCTCAATAGCCCATAGGCAACGCGAGAAAGAATCAACCGTAGATTCTTTATGTTGACCCATAATCCAAGATCCGAGCTAGTTAAGACTCAACAGGGGCGGAGCTAAAACTTCTGATAGTGCGTGTATTTTTCTACACATAGGGAACATTTTTATGAATGAAACTCTCAGCCCACACTGACGTGCAAGCACCGCCCCCAAACAAACACTTTAACCGTGTGTATACCCGCTCGTAATGTAGTGAGGGCAGGGAGGGACACGGTTCAAAAAGTGGTTTACTTCAGCACCTCAGAACTGGATAATTGCAGTACTTATCTTGCAGTACACCTCATTCGGGGTGGATGTAACCGCAAAGCGTGCTTCCGACCCCGAGATGAGACATTGCACCTGGCAGGTGAAGGCAGAGAAAGGGCGAAGCCCGGCTCTAACCCCTCTGCCAGATCCATTTGCGAACCCCACGACTCGAGCGGCCGCTCTGCCTTGGCAGAAGCGGGACGCGAGCCGAGAGGAACGCGAGCCAAGTTGCCCTCCTCAAAGAGCGATCGGGCTGACTGAGCATGCTGCGCTCCCATATATATATATATATATATATATATATATATATATATATATATATATATATATATATATATATATATATATATATATATATATATATATATGGGTGAAAACTCCTGCCTAGCAAAGACGGACAAAAAAACACCCGGGACAGATTCACATACAGCGCTTGCTGAAGACACAGAAGCTGACGCTATGTGGTTCAGGTGTGCTTTATAGTTTCTGGTCGATGATGTCACATTATGTTCCTTTATGTTTATGTTTCCATTATGTTTCTCTGAGAAACTCCTTTCTGATATTGCTCCACTATTTTTCGCCGCAGCATTGGGGGAATTGGTGATCCTCTGGCCATCTTGACTTCTGAGAGACACTGCCACTCTGAGAGGCTCTTTTTATACCCAATCATGTTGCCAATTGACCTAATAAGTTGCAAATTGGTCCTGCAGCTGTTCTTTATATGTACATTTAACTTTTCCGGCCTCTTATTGCTACCTGTCCCAACTTTTTTGGAATGTGTAGCTCTCATGAAATCCAAAATGAGCCAATATTTGGCATGACATTTCATTCTCACTTTCAACATTTGATATGTTATCTATATTCTATTGTGAATAAAATATAAGTTTATGAGATTTGTAAATTATTCCATTCCTTTTTTACTCACAATTTCTACAGTGTCCCAACTTTTTCTGATTTCGGGTTGTATATATATAAAACTGTTAGTTTAACTGCTTCTATTGTTCTCATTTGTAAGCTGCTTTGGCTAAAAGAGTCTGCTAAATGAATAAATGTAAATGTGATTACTTCATAATGTCTCAGACAGCATTGATAAAGGAGTAATCCGTAACATCAAAAGGACCTTAAATGGCCTGTCATTTATTTCAGTTACAAATGACAATTCCAGCCTTAATGAACAGTGTTGCCAACCGTCCCTTTGCACCACTTGGTGGTGATTTCGCAAATTAATTTCACATCCTTAAAAGATCACTTTACATGATCATTTTGACTTATTTTCAACATTTTTGGTCACAACATACTGTTTTAGTGCCATGTGTCAGTTTTGATGACTTTGAAATAATTATAAAATGTTAAAAAGTTTGTTTTGAACATAAAAAATATTATATTATGCATATTTTAATTGTAACTCAATTAGTAAAAAGTAAATAATAGTAATGATAGCAATAGCAGTAGTATAATGATAGCACTATTATCAGTATTACAGTTATTTATACAGTTATCATGGACAGTGTTTTACCTGGTAAAGCGAGCATGGACTGGAAATCCCAACAATTGAAAGTACCCGTGGAATCATCTGCACAGGACATCCAAAGGTTCTCAAAGATGCTGGATGTGATGATAACACTATCATCATCTGAAGACACTTTCCAGTAGTGATTAAGTAATGATAATACAGCAAACCCACACCCCAAAAAACCCAAGAGAAGTGCAATAATTTGCAATATGTCTGTCATATCTCTGGACCTTCTGCGTTCCAAGGTGATCCGGGTGGCTGGAGATCAGTCTATGTTCTGTGTGCATACTGCACATTTCAAGGAATATAGCCTGCCTGTCTTGCTGTGTTACCACTCTCAGAAAAAAAGGCACACAAGCTGTCACTGGGGCGGTACCTTTTCAAAAGTCACACCTTTGTACCCAATGTGCATATTAGTACCTCAAAGGTACATATTGGTACCAAAAGTGTATATATTAGTACTTAACTGGTACAAAGTAAATAATGACCTTTTTAAATGTTATGGTCCCAGTGGTAGCTTTTGTATATATATTTTTTTAAACATAGTCTTACACAAGTGCAGAGCTTTGACGAAGGCAGACAGGTACAAAAGAGAACCACCAACCCAAATCAAATCTTGTTAACTTTTTTATACAGCACCATAAAATTTCATAATTCTACTGCTAGCTACACGTAGTGATAAATAACCTATGTATTCAACAATATGTTGCACCAATACATGGAATTTAACCTTGTAATGCCTTTTAAGCTGTTTGATTTCAATGCCTGGTAGCTGCCAGAAGTTATAAATGCATACTGCACGTTACTCTGATAGGTTAAACATTAAAAAGAAAGGTTCTTTAATAGGTTTTGGGTTCAGCAAAAAGCCTCCAGGCTACAGTTTTCATGAACTGATTTAAGGAAATGTGCAAAATATAACACCACTCCTAAGAATTAAAGTTCCAGTTAGAAACCATAAAAGAATTTGATGCCATAAAAAAACATTCATAAAATGCAGAAACCATGACTGATCTCAACAACCCATATAGTAACATTAAGAACTTTTACCATCTCTGGTGAACCATAGGCTACAATAATTTCAGAAATGTTTTATTATACAGTGAAAAGTGTATAGTAACATTCAGGAATTAATATATAAAGAGATTTAATTCAAAATTGTTTTTGTCTTTTAATACTTCATCAAGATGTCACTTTTATCTTTACATAATAGTTTCAGATGTTTAGAAAAAAAACAATGAAATAAAGGAAAAAAAGTGTATTTGGGTAACTGATACATCATGTACAAAATGTTCATATTTTTACCATTAGCATTAACATGTTCTAAGGACAGAGTCTTATCTTTTACACACGTGCTGTTTACATTAGAGGGGCTGAATATGTTGATACAACATTCAGTTGTTATAGTGTAATGTTTATTCTGTGTATTTTGTATCATTAATGTGAGCATTAAAGGTTTACTAAGTTATCGATAAAGATAGGTAATGTTATTTAAGTTATTTATTTTTAGATGAGAACCTAAAAATCTGTTATTTCAAAAAGTAACTAAATTAATATGCCATACATAATTAAATCCAAATGTTACTACTTAATTTGTAACATGATAATTTCAGATATTTTTTAACATGATAAATTTAGAAGTTTATAAAAAATAAAACACCTTACTAGGTTTGCGATGTTGATAACTGGAATCGCATCACCGCCGTCTGTGAAAAAGGGTCAATGGGTTCAATTTTGTTTAACATACTACTTGACAAACCATAAACTGTCTTTTTCCCATTTGGCTGATGAGGACTTAGCATTTATTTGCCTAATATATATATATATATATATATATATATATATATATATATATATATATATATATATATATATATATATATACACACACACAGTCGCCCAGACTTAATCATACCCCTGGTAAATAAGATCAAAAATGGCTGTAAAAAATAAATCTGCATCGTTTATCCTTTTGATCTTTCATTCAAAAAATTGGCAAAATCCTTTCATTTAAATAAAAGAATTGAAAGTGGGGGGAAAATCACATTATAAAATAAATGTTTTTCTCCAAAACACGTTGGCCACAATTATTCATACCCTTTTATTAAATACCTTTTTGCAATCTCCTTTTGCCAAGATAACTGCTCTGAGTCTTCTTCTATAATGCCTGATGAGTTTGGAGAATAACTGACCAGAGATCAGAGACCATTCCTTCATAGAATCTCTCCAGATCCTTCAGTTTCACAAGTTCATGTTGGTGCTTCTTCTGTTCAGTTCAGCTCACTCATTTTCTATAGGGTTCAGGTCAGGGGACTGTCATGGCAGAAGCTTCATTTTGTGCTCCCTAACACATTTTTGTGTTGATTTTGATGTTTGTTTTGGATCGTTGTCCTGATGGAAGATCCAACCATGGTCCATTATAAGATTTCTAGCAGAAGGTGTCAGGTTTAGATTTTTTATCTGTTGATATTTGGTAGAATCCACGATGCCATATATCTGAATAAGAAGTCCAGGAACTCCAGCAGAAAAATAGGCCCACAACATCCAATGGTATATTAAATTGTACACATGGGGTACTTTTTATCCTTGTGTGCACCAAACCCATCTAGCGTGTTTGCTGCCAAAAAGCTCTTTTTTTTAGTTTCATCTGACCACAGAACCCTGTGCCGTTTGAAGATCCAGTCGTGTCTGACAACTGAATATGCTGGAGTTTGTTTTTGGAGGAGCGAGGAGCATTTTTCTTGAAAACCTCCCAAACAACATGTGGGGATGGAGGGGTTGTTTGAATTTTTTTTTTTTTTTTATAGGCTTTCTGACCCCAAGACTCAACTAATCTCTGCAATTCTCCATCTGTGATCCTTGGAGAGTCTTTGGCCACTCAAACTTTCCTCCTCACCGTGCATTAAGACAATATAGACACACATCCTCTTCCTGGCAGATTTGTAACATCTTTAGTTGATTATAACTTCTTAATTATTGCCCTGATGGTCAAAATGGGGATTTTCAATTCTTTAGCTATTTTCTTACAGCCACTCTCTATTTTGTGATGCTCAACAATCTTTTGCTGCACATCTGGGGCCGTATTCACAAAGCATTTTATCTTACCACTAGGAGTACTCCTAAATCGCACTAAAAGATTTTAGCTAGGAGTTTTCTCTTAAAAGTTATTCACAACGCCTTTCAGACCTACTCTTAGTAAAGAAAAATGACAACTCCTAAACTAAGAGTGAGTCTTCGTTGCTATGGATGACGTCATTACTCATGCACGAGCTTGACTGAAGTGACCACCTTGATTGGCTGATGATTGTAATGCGGGAATGATTCCAAACACCTCCCCTACGATGATGAGTGACAGGTGACAGGTCTGAGAATGCGTGCGCTACACAAGTAGTGCGAAGGACGGAAGATGGTGAATAACTGAATAAATAGCCTAAATGAATAAAGAGTAAGGCAAAACAAACAGCCTAGTAGACTAATGAAACATATGGATTGATGCAATATCTTTGCAACATTATTGAATTAATCTGTCACTATATGCCTCTGCCAACGTTTGCAAAGAGAAGAACATTTTCATTTGATTCACAATGAAACGTTACAATTAGTTTACATGCAATGAGTAGCCTAGTTTTGGTTGTTGTTGGTGGCGTTATTGCATCCCTAGTTATGCCTTAAAGGGGTCATGAACTGGATTGTTTTATTATTTTATAATGTTGCCTGGGGTGCCTTTATAATGTTAGTATGATTTTTACATCAAAAATTGTCATAATTTATAAATAAAAGCCATTTTTCCAAGCCTGATTTCAGCCTCAGATTTGAACGCTCCGTTTTAAGGGGCGTGTCTGCTGTGAGACTGCAGTGCAAACGCCCACTGCTGTGATTGGCTGACATGCTTGCATATGAAATAGCTAGTATTACATGAACTCTCTCGAAAACTTTTACTACGTTTTTACTATTAGAGCTATCGAGATTAACAAATCGTGAAAAGTATCGTTTCAAGCATTATATTTAAATCTATTCCATCACATGAAAGGTTGCAGCATGATGAGCACTGACTGAGCAGATGACAGACAGTCTGTTGATCGCGTGAATAAAGATCTTATCATTGCAACGCAATTTTTGCACTCTCACAAATGCTTACACCAAATCACAATGCAAACACGATGTGAATACACAGTAAGAGCTTCGTTGTGTAGTGTAACAGTGTCATTATTTCATCACGAGTTTGGTAAGTGTCCAGATAAGCTCTCGCGGCTCGCGCTGTGCTGTTTGATTGACAGCTTCCGAATGGAAAGGGATCGTTCTTTGATCGCTTTCTGTATATAATTTAATAACAGTTTAAAAAAGATTATTTTCATAATAGGCTACTACGAGAAATTATGTGAAGTTGATCGTTTAGTCACTGATGCATAAACAGTATTGAACGATTTTAAGAGAAAGATATCTGAACTTGAATAATTACACATCAGAAATCACTGATCGCAGATCAGGCATTAGAATACACATGGTTACTCACATGTTGCTGGCAGATCCGTGTCGGGAAATTGTGATTGACTGATTTAATAAAGTTTAACCATGCTGGAATCCGAAGGAAGCTTATGCAGACTGTCTTCTTCCACAAACAGGCACGCACAATATTTAGTAAACAGCATGTTTATTGCTTGTAAGTAGCTCGATCCGGTTTAGCAATTATCATGTCGTCCTATGTTATTTAGCATGTTTGGGCGAATCGGTGGGCGGGGCTAAACAGGCCGTGTTGAAGTAGGCGTTGATCTTCTTTTGTGGAGGCGGTGTTTTATCCTCTTTGACGTCATAGTTCCCCACTTTGAAAAACGAGTCGTTTGCTGAGCCTGATGTCTATAAAAGCTTTTATTGGACTAACAAGGTAGTTTTCAGTTCTGAAACTTACAGGATATTATTATAGTATGATGATCTCTTATATGTCAAAAGCTCAAGGAAAATTTGATTTCTCAGTTCATCACCCCTTTAATGGGAATATACTTCAGAGATATTTTATTCATACACAAATTATAGGGGTATGAATAATTGTGGCCAACGTGTTTTGGAGAAAAACATTTATTTCATAATGTAATTTCCACCCCACTTTCAATTCTTTTACTTCAATGAATGGTTAGATTTTTGCCAATTTTTTGAATGATAGATCAAAAGGATAAATGATGCAGTTTTTTTTTTTACAGCCATTTTTGATCATATTTACCAGGGGTATGATTAATTTTGGGCCCGACTGTATAAAATATAGTAAATACCCTAAAATAAGTGGATTTCCCTAATATCTATAAAATCCACAAACACAATGCTTGATTTTGTTCTCTACAGCTATTGTATGAATAAGTACACACCACCTTCACTATCTTATTGTTTTTAAAATCGGCTGTATGCTTTTTAAGTAGTCAGGCATCCACTTAATAAATAACTTGGCCTTCGTCACACCTCAATAAACACTCCCTGACAATGTGATCCTTTACTTCAACAGAGGAGGAGTGGACAGCTATGTTAGGAAATAAAGGATATACCTAAAATTGTGGCTGAATACATCCATAAATTGGATAACTGGCATTGGGAAATCTGATCTCTGAATATGAAGGACATTTTAATAGCATCATCTTTGGTGTGCCCCAGTTGCAGCTAGTTTGAGTTGCCTAATAATAACAAATTGAGTTATTATTGTGACTTAACAAATATGACTTATTGAGTTCTTTCTAGCACTGGTCATGTCATTGGAAAAGCCACAACAATAAAACACAACACTTGCCGGAACTTTACCCCCTCTCTCAATTTCACTCCTGAAAAGAGGTATACATTTCCTGGGTGACTATCCTCACCTATTAAATTGCTTAAATACTTTCTTCCCCTCTTCCAATTTTTTTTTTTTTTTTTTGCAAATTCACTGCTGCCAAGGGTTAATACATCATCTTTATGACTGAAAAGAGATAAGCAAAAAGATATAAGAACAGCCTTCTAAAGGCTGACTTCTAAAGGCAAATGAAATACTATGATTATAATCTTAACCAACCTTTAACCCTTAATAATAAATGTCAGTGTGTAACCCTACAGTACCTCTTTTTCTATGAAATAAATAATTCTCTTTCCATATAGTAAAAATTAATGCAATAAACAAAATGGGGTTTAGTTTCATTTGCAGCCTGTGTTCAAAGTTGGCAATAAGCATTGTTGAAATAAATGTAAATAAATAAAACAAAATCAGAAAACAAAATCAAAATAAAACAGATAATCTCAGTGACACACAATGAAGCAAACTCTTTTCTTTGGGCCTTAATGCAAGAATGAAAACACAAAAGAAAAAATGTATGCCTTTGTAAATGTAAACGTTGTATTCAAATGTTTTCAAAACAAAACCCCTAACTGGTTTTCAACAATAACATTTTATATCAGTCAGCCTCTGTACTACCTATTGTCTTCTATACCTATAGCTACACACAGATTACTAGATACTTAGAAGCGGCGCACTTTTAGATTTGGTCTAAACTGGAAGCTTTCTTCCAGTTCTAACATTCTAACAATTCCAAACTGCCTTAGAATCTGTTCAAATAAAAAGCAACATCACAAATTTACAAATTGGTTTGGCTCTGACTTAAACATACACAAAAAGGTGTAATATTTTAGGAGGCAAAAAAAAATATTTTTTTAAAGCAAATTAAACATTAAATAATACATTGTTATCCATTTCACAAAAAAAGCCTTATTATACCTAATAAACACCTGCTGATGCATATATATATATATATATATATATATATATATATATACACACACACACACACACACACACACACACACACACATTTTTGTGTTCAGTAAGGGTATGTAGGTACAATTACAAAGAATAAAGAATCTATTGTATATCACTTATTGGGACAGAAATAAATATTGTCGAAGTAATATTGTATTCCTTTTCTTTTCATTAGAGCGATGTGAATAGGTGCCACTCTGTTTAGCATTATGCCGTAAGTTTGAGATTTTTCTGACTTTAAAAAGTACTGGCTTTAACAGGAGGAAGCTAATAAGGCATCAGAGGGTGCCTTACTTCTCTGTCAGTGTCATGATGACAGATATTTAGCAGGCATTTCTGCATCCGTTCATCACCCAAAACAAGGCTTAAGGCTTTAAGATTTGGCTAAGGTCATCCACTTATGCAGATTTCTTAGCCACAGCTAAACCAATCAGACCAGCCAATCCTGCCAATCCAGCCAAACCCAGACCAATGCCACCAACAATTGCCATTCCAACCAGCCCATCTAGAAAACATAAGAGTGAGAAACATGTTCAATGCAAATTCCTTGTTCAATCATGAGACATGTAAAGATTACTTGTATACAGTACCTATATAGCCTACACTACATATTATTACTATACACCTTAACCCCCTGAGGTCGGCTATCGCGCCGGCGCGATAGGCTCGTTTTTTTCCTTATCAGTGAAAACAAATAAATAAAATAAAATATTACTTTTTATCTTATATGCTTGTGTTATACATCAATCGATCCTGTTAAGTGTGTATTATTTTTGTGTATACTCACAATAAAAACAAAGTGTTGTGCTTTTCGCCAAATAAAGAAAAATAAACATGATGCGAGTTCTGCCTTCTCTCTGTCGGTGTAGTCCATTCTGAAACGCGTCCGAAAATGAACCATAACTCAGCGAATACTCAGTCAAACAGGCATACAGACACACAGGCATGAAGCTTGAATTCTCTTCTTTTAAATGAAGTAATTCATATAAAATACAAATATTCTCATCTTGTGAAATCTGCATTAAAAGAGAGCGATTCCAGTCGAGCTAATTAGAGCTCATTCAGATGTAATGTGACCCCGCCCACGGAGAGCGCGCGCTATTCAAACGCAAATGTCTGAGGCAATCCACGCAAACTGTGAACGCCCACATCAGCTCGAGAAAACACATCAGATCATTGTACTTGTTTACACAGTCTCGCAGCGCTGTGAGGAATAATACTATAATGGAAAATTTACCTCAGAAGTACGAGGAGCAACAGATCCGAGGCTATGGAATAATGTAGTACGTTTTTTTTTCATTCTCAAGTGCGGCGCGTATCTGTGCATGAATGAATGAATGAACGGCAGAGATGCCGCTGTTTACCACAACTGGCAAAAGACGGTTTAAATTTGAATCGTTTCTGTCTGTGAATGTTTCGCTTTTAGCAAACTGTATTGCTATAGGCTACTGAGTAAAAATCGAGTGAAATATGTTGAAATAAAATGTATTTGTATAAGCAACGTATTAAACTGCAAATTAACATTTATATTTCTTATAATAAAAACGAAAGTTACTATGTTACAGACATATGAAAGACAACATTTCATTGATTAGTTTTGGATAGATTATACATTTTTACTGTAAAATATCTGCCACCTCAAATAAGCTTTTGTTTGACAATTTTTGCTCATATGTTAAATATAGTATGTTTTGTCAAAAATAATCAAATAATATGTTATAGTGTTTATTCTAATGTAGCCTAGGCTATATTCAAGTAATAAATCCTTAACTTTTTATCATACATATTTCAATGTATACTTTAGTTTTTACAAAGAAAGATTACACTTGAATTGTTGTTGTAATTGTAACCTTTTTAATAATAAAAAAAAAAATACAAGGTAGATGTAAACAAACTAATAAAAGGTAAATATAAGCCTTTTCTTTAAAATAATTTTTTATTGTGTTTTATTAGTGACAAATTTGGGGAGAGGATAAATATTCCAAAACTGAAAATACAGTATGAGAATTAACTGCACAATTACTAGACATGTTTTCCTTTTGATATTATAGGCCAATTTGCAAGCACAATTTGTGGAAAAATAAAAAAAAACACGAGATGCTTCCAACTGTTGCTCTTGCATTCTTTCTTGTGACACACCTGAATGAATGGCTCATTAAGTATGTGGGCCCCATTGTCTCCAGGTGCGAACCACTAAATATACATGATCGTTGACGCCCACTCCGCATATTGCCTTTCCAGACAGAAAGTGTTTTGCAAAATTTAAATCAATGCATTGTGTTATGTGAATGATTAGGCAGGATAATTTTCACATCATTTTGAAGAAAAAACTCTAGGCGATGACATCCATTAGTCAAAAGTCTTATTGACACATATTTAGAATGTGTTTTATGGCCTTATTTCAGAAACTTTAGTTTTTAGTTTTTTCAATAACCATGCATAAACATTATTCTCTCAAAAATACAAACATGTACATGCATGGTGCTCAGATATGATGGTAGCCCTGTTTGTGCTATATAGAGTGAATTTACACCTTTGCCATTAATATGTTTATAAGCAACTGAAAAAAGCAAAAATGTCAGGGCATGTCAGAACATCTCAAGGACCCCAAAAACACCTTAGACCCCAGAGGGTTAACAATATACATGCTTACCTTTCTTCATGGTTTTATTAATGAGTTTCTCCAGATCTAAAGCTTGAGAATTTCCAGGTTCATTCCTCAGTAAAGTCCTGATGTATTTCAGAGCTCTCTCATATTCCTGGAGTTAATATAAAACAGTAGAATGAGATTCACAAAGTCAATCCAACTTTAAGTGCCCAATGTAAACATGAGTAATAACCTTGAGCTTATAGTTGGCTACAGCAAGATAAAACAGATAATCCCGCTGGTCATCTTTGGTGCCCTTATGAATAAGTTCTGGTGAAAGAAAAAGCAATTCCACATTTATATTTAGTAGCAAGACAAAATTATAGTGATTGTAAATTAATCACTATAACCACTGGCAAATTAATCTTCTGGGGTTTTTTTCACTAATTTTTTTTTTCTTCACAAATGGACATGTGGTGTCCAAACATTAATCATTAATATTTCCTGCTAAATTATGTACATAGATAAATATATTTTGTTAGGCCAGTTATCAATGTCTGCAATGTGCAGAAGACATACCCATCTTAACAACTTTTGCAAATCCTGTGTAAAAAGAAAACTCTGATAACATCCTAAGTAACAATTAATTTACATATATCCTAAAAGCTAATCTAAATTGACTGAAAAACTGCAAACCGGGTCCTTTTAGGTCAAGGTTTTGGCTGTCAGTCAATGATGTCTTCTGTCGATACACTGTAAAACCCAACAAGTTTGAGGAAATCGATTGCCTTAAAATATTTAAGTTTAAACTATTTATGATGTGCAGGGGAGAGTGGGGCACAACCAAACACTTTTTGACTTTCTCAGTTTGTGTAAATCCACTTGGAATTTAGAGAATTCATTTTTTTTCCCACATTAATTTCCCATGTCAAGTACAGTTATGGAGTTTTGTTTATACTTTTTTTTTATTGATTTACCCGAAAGAATGGAAGTGAAATGTGACAGAAAGATTAGTTAGAAAAAAGAAAGATTAGTTCAAAAGAAAGAAAAAAGAAAGAAAGATTAGTTAGAAAGAAAGCAAGATTAGTTAGAAAAAAGAAAGATTAGTTAGAAAGAAAGAATAAAAGAAAGAGAAAGAAAGATTAGTTGGAAAGAAAGACAGACAGAAAAAGAAAGAAAGAGAAAGAAAGATTAGTTAGAAAGAAAGACAGACAGACAGAAAGAAAGAGAAAGAAAGATTAGTTAGAAAGAAAGGAAGAAAGAAACAAAGATTAGGTAGAAAGCAAGATTAGTTAGAAAGACAGAGACAGAAAGCAAGATTAGTTAGAAAGACAGACAGACAGAAAGAAAGAAAGAGAAAGAAAAACAGAAAGAAAAAAAGAAAGAAAGAAAGAAAGAAAGAAAGAAAAAGAAAGAAAGATTAATTAGAAAGAAATACAGAAAGAAAGAAAGAGATAGAAAGATTAGTTAGAAAGAAAGAGAAAGAAAGATTAGTTAGAAAGAAAGGAAGAAAGAAACAGAAAGATTAGGTAGAAAGCAAGATTAGTTAGAAAGACAGACAGACAGACAGACAGAAAGAAAGAGAAAAAAAGAAAGAAAGAAAGAAAGAAAAAGAAAGATTAATTAGAAAGAAATACAGAAAGAAAGAAAGAGATAGAAAGATTAGTTAGAAAGAAAGAAAAAGAAAGACAGACAAAAAGAAAGAGAAAGAAAGATTAGTTAGAAAGAAAGAAAAGTTAGAAATAAATATTAATTAGAAAGAAAAGAAGAAAAAGAAAAGTTAGAATGAAAGAAAGAAAGATTAGGTAGAAAGAAAGATTAGTTAGAAAGAAAGAAAGATTAGTTAGAAAGAAAGAAAGATAGATAGATTAGTTAGAAAGAAAGAAAGAAAGAAAGAAAGAAAGAAAGAAAGAAAGAAAAGAAAGAAAAAGATTAGTTAGAACAAAGAAAGATTAGTTAGAAAGAAGGAAAAAAGAAAAAGATTAGTTAGAACAAAGAAAGAATAGTTAGATAAAAGAAAGAAAGAAAGAAAGAAAGAAAGAAAAAAGAAAGACAGAAAGAAAGAGAAAGAAAGGTTAGAAAGAAAGATTAGTTAGAAAGAAAGACAGACAGAAAGAAAGAGAAAGAAAGATTAGTTAGAAAGGAAGAAAGAAACAAAAAAAGATTAGTTAGAAAAAATAAAGATTAGTTAGAAAGAAAGAAAGATTAGTTAGAAAGAAAGAAAAAAAAGTAGTTAGAAAGAAAGATTAGAAAGAAAGATTAGTTAGAAAGAAAGAAATATTAGTAAGAAAGAAAGAAAAGTTAGAAAAAAATATTAATTAGAAAGAAAGAAAGAAAGGTTAGAAAGAAAGATTAGTTAGAAAGAAAGAAAAAAGAAAGACAGACAGAAAGAGAAAGAAAGATTAGTTAGAAAGAAAGACAGAAAAAAAAGAGAAAGAAAAACAGAAAGAAAGAAAAAAAGAAAGAAAAAAAAGAAAGAAAGAAAGATTAATTAAAGATTGGGGGTGGTGTGGCGCAGTGGATAAGACACATGCCTTTGGTGTGAGAGACCCGGGTTCGAATCCACTGTGCGACACCAATGTGTCCCTGAACCCCTTCAGTTCACTGGGGAGACACTTAACCCCTAGTTGCTCCAGAGGCGTGCGACCTCTGACATATATAGCAATTGTAAGTCGCTTTGGATAAAAGCGTCAGCTAAATGAATAAATGTAAATGTAATTAGAAAGAAATACAGAAAGAAAGAACAAGAAAGAAAGAGATAGAAATATTAGTAAGAAAGACAGACAAAAAGAAAGAGAAAGAAAGATTAGTTAGTAAGAAAGAAAAGTTAGAAATAAATATTAATTAGAAAGAAAAGAAGAAAGAAAGAAAAGTTAGAATGAAAGAAAGAAAGATTAGGTAGAAAGAAAAGTTAGAATGAAAGAAAGAAAGATTAGTTAGAAAAATTAGTTAGAAAGAAAGATAGATAGATAGATTAGTTAGAAAAAGATGAGTTAGAAAAAAGAAAGATTAGTTAGAAAGAAAGAAAAAAGAAAGACAGACAGAAAGAGAAAGAAAGAGAAAGAAAGATTAGTTAGAAAGAAAGAAAGACAGACAGAACGAAAGATTAGTTAGAAAGAAAGGAAGAAAGAAACAAAGAAACAAAGATTAGGTAGAAAGAAAGATTAGTTAGAAAGAAAGATTAGTTAAAAAGAAAGAAAGACAGACAGAAAGAAAGACTAGTTAGAAAGACAGACAGACAGAAAGAAAGATTAGTTAGATAGAAGGATGAAATAAACAGAAAGAAAGATTAATTAGAAAGAAATATTAATTAGAAAGAAAGAAAGAAAGATTAGTTAGAAAGAAAGATTAGTTAGAAAGATTAGTTAGAAAGAAATAAAGATTAGTAAGAAAGAATAGGTAGAAAGAAAGAAAGACAGAAAGAAAGATTAGTTATAAAGAAATAATAGATAGGTAAGAAAGAAAGAAAGATAAGTTAGAAATAAATATTAATTAGAAAGAAAGAAAGATTAGCTAGAAAGAAATAAAAGATAGATAAGAAAGAAAGAAAAGTTAGAAATAAATATTAATTAGAAAGATTAGGTAGAAAGAAAGATTAGTTAGAAAGATTAGTTAGAAAGAAAGAAAGAAAGATATATTAGAAAGAAAGAAAGAAAAGTTAGAAAAAGATGAGTTAGAAAAAAGAAAGATTAGTTAGAAAGAAATAAAAAAGAAAAAGATTAGCTAGAAAAAAGAAAGATTAGTTAGAAAAAAGAAAGATTAGTTAGAAAGAAAGAAAAAAGAAAGACAGACAAAACGAGAAAGAAAGAGAAAGAAAGATTAGTTGGAAAGACAGAAAGAAAGAAAGAGAAAGAAAGATAAGTTATAAAGAAAGAATAGATAGATTAGAAAGAAAGATAAGTTAGAAATAAATATTAATTAGAAAGAAAGAAAGATTAGTTAGAAGTCATCTTCATTTATATAGCGCTTTTAACAACGTAGATTGTTTCAAAGCAGCTTCTCAGAGATAAGCGTATAATTTAAGGTAACAGAGATTGTTTTGGCTTTATAGCAGAGTTAAGTTATTTTCCATCTAAAGTTAGTTTTGATTGATTTGCTTCCGTCGCAACGATCATTTGTTATTAAATTAGGGTCCGCTAAGACGACACCATTCCCTCTACACAGACTTTAAACGCGAACCTGTGAGAAACGCTGATGGCGTTCACATGCGCATTTAGAATGGGTTCTATAGTTATGTGCATTTGAAAATACGCAGGTTTGGAATTCCCTACAAGCCAAGCCTAAACAAAGTACTTGTCTTTCCTTATAAATTTTGATAAAGAATTTTATTTTATTTTGTTGCTTTGGGGTAGGAACGCGAAACGAATTTTCCCGACAACGCCTTATCTGTAGAGTGGTAGAGGGATCCTCCATAGGGAGAGACTAGTTGGCACTTCAGCACTGCGTTGTCATCGGGTCCAGGCGCAGGTCCTTCGTCAGATCTGGATATGGCCCGGATCCGGCAGGCTGCAGGAAAACTTTGGGATAAACACAGACACTAAAATTAGCGTAGATGCCATTCTTCTCATGATGTAACGAGTACATCAGGATTTATGGGAAGTGTTCCCGGTTCCGGCTGACCTAATCTATGCAGCCTAACATTAAATTATAGAAGTCTATAATGTATTATGTGAATGCTAGGTCAAAGAGATGTGTCTTTAATCTGGCTTTGAACTGACAGAGTGTGTCTGCTTCCCGGACAATGGTAGGAAGACTGTTCCAGAGTTTTGGTGCTAAATAGGAAAAGGATCTACCGCCAGCAGTCGATTTTGATATTCTAGGTATTATCAACTGGCCGGAATTTTGAGATCGCAATAGACGTGACGGACTATAATGCGTTAAGAGCTCGCTCAAGTACTGCGGAGCTAAACCATTTAGTGCTTTGTAAGTAATCAGCAATATTTTAAAATTTATGCGATGTTTAATAGGGAGCCAATGCAGTTTTGACAGAACTGGGCTAATATGGTCATACTTCCTGGTTCTGGTAAGAACTCGAGCTGCTGCGTTTTGAACCAGCTGTAGTTTGTTTATTAAGCGTGCAGGGCAACCACCCAGTAGAGCATTACAATAATCTAGCCTTGAGGTCATGAACGCATGAACTAATTGTTCCGCATTTGTCAATGAGAGCATATGGCGTAATTTAGATATATTTTTAAGATGGAAAAATGCAGTTTTACAGATACTAGACACGTGACTTTCAAATGAAAGATTGGTATCAAAGAGCACACCCAGGTTCCTAACCGACGACGAAGACTTAACAGAGCAGCCATCAAGTGTTAGACAGTATTCTAGGTTATTACGTGAGGAAGTTTTTTGTCCAATAATTAGAAACTCTGTTTTTTCAGAATTTAGAAGTAGGAAATTACGAGTCATCCAATTTTTTATATCAGCTATGCATTCCGTTAATTTTGTGAATTGATAAGTTTCGTTAGGTTTTGAAGAAATATACAGCTGAGTATCATCAGCATAACAGTGAAAGCTAATTCCATGTTTCCTAATGATATCTCCTAATGGTAGCATGTACAGAGTGAACAGCAGCGGTCCTAGTACTGAGCCTTGTGGTACGCCATACTGAACCTGTGATCGATGAGACATCTCATAATTTACTGCTACAAACTGATAACGGTCAGATAAGTATGATTTAAACCATGCTAGTGCATTTCCCGTAATGCCAACATAATGTTCTAATCTATTTAAAAGAACGTTGTGGTCAATGGTGTCAAATGCAGCACTAAGATCGAGTAACACTAATAGCGAGATACAACCACGATCGGATGATAAGAGCAAATCATTTGTGACTCTAACGAGAGCAGTCTCGGTACTATGGTACGGTCTAAATCCTGACTGGAAATCCTCGCAGATATCATTTCTTTCAAGAAAGGAACACAGTTGTGAGGATACTGCCTTTTCTAATATCTTTGACAGAAAAGGTAGATTCGAGATCGGCCTGTAATTGACTAATTCTGTAGGATCAAGTTGCGTTTTTTTAACAAGCGGTTTAATCATAGCCTGCTTAAAGTTTTTTGGTACGTATCCTAGAGACAAAGATGAATTAATGATATTAAGAAGAGGATCTAGGACCTCTGGAAGCATCTCTTTCAGTAGCTTAGTTGGTATAGGGTCTAACATACATGTTGTCGATTTAGATGATTTAATGAGTTTAGTAAATTCTTCCTCTCCTATAGCAACGAATGCATCAAATTTTTCCTCAGGGAGGCTACAATGCACTGCCTGATGCGATACTGTAGTAGACGGTTGCATAGTTATAATTTTGTCCCTGATATTATCAATCTTATGAGTGAAGAAGTTCATAAAATCATTACTGCTGTGTTGCTTGGAAACTTCTGGGCTTGAAGCTTTATTTTTCGTTAGTTTAGCCACCGTTTCAAATAAATACCTAGGATTATGTTTATTTTCTTCTAATAGGGTTGAAAAATAAGCAGATCTAGCAGCTTTTAAAGCCTCTCTGTAAGCAATAGAGCTCTCCTTCCATGAAATGCGAAATACCTCTAGTTTTGTTTTCTTCCAGTTGCGCTCCATTTTTCTGGCTGCTCTCTTAAGGGCCTGAGTGTGCTCGTTGTACCACGGCGTTGGACTATTTTCTTTAATCTTCTTTAAGCGCAACGGAGCAACTGTGTCTAAAGTGCTGGAAAAGAGAGAGTTAAAAGTTTCTGTTGCAATATCGAGTTCTTCTAAGCTATCTGGGATGCTGAGATGATGAAACTGATCAGGAAGATTATTAATAAAGCAATCTTTAGTAGCAGAAGTGATAGGTCTCACATATTTGAAACATGGAGTTGGCTTTGCAGCCTTGGCTAAATGCAAATTACACGAGACTAGATAATGATCTGAGATGTCATCGCTCTGCTGCAGAATTTCAACGGCATCAACATTTATTCCGTGTGATAATATTAGATCTAGAGTATGATTACGACGATGAGTAGGTCCTGACACGTGTTGTCTAACTCCAATTGAATTTACAATGTCTTTAAATGCCAATCCCAATGCATCTTTTTCATTATCGATGTGTATATTAAAATCACCAACAATTAGTACTTTATCTGCAGTCAATATTAACTCTGATAGAAAGTCAGCAAATTCTTTGATAAAGTCTGTATGGTGCCCTGGTGGCCTGTATACAGTAGCCAGCACAAATCTCAAACGTGATTTATCGTTTACACTATATATTTTTACATTAAGCACCAATGCTTCAAAAGAATTATATTTAAAACTTGATTTCTTAGTGGTTTTGAAACTATTACTATAAATTACAGCAACACCACCCCCTTTGCGTTTCAGACGAGGCTCATGTTTATAACAGTAATCTTGCGGGGTTGATTCATTTAAAGTAATGTAATCGTTTGGTTTTAGCCAGGTTTCTGTCAAACACAGCACATCTAGGTTATTATCTGAAATCATATCATTAACAATGAGTGCTTTTGAAGTAAGCGATCGAATATTCAGCAACCCAAGCTTTAGCATTTGCTCATCTGTATTATAGCTGTTTTTTATTTGTTGAACATCAATTAAATTTTTAACCTTAGATGGGTTAAAACGTTTTTTGGATTTCCAAATTCGGGGAACAGACACAGTCTCTATATGATGATAGCTAGGTGAAAGAGGCTCTATGTGATGGGATTTATCTGACCTGGGTGATGCGAGGCCGCTAGCAGACGGTCGGTTTAGCCAGTCTGTCTGCTTCCTGACCTGAGCCCCAGATTGTCATGTTTGAGCTCTAAGACTATGAGCCATATTACTAGAGAGAAGAGCAGCACCATCCCAGGAGGGATGAATACCATCTCTTTTCAACAGGTCAGGTTTGCCCCAAAAACTTTTCCAATTTCTTTTTCCAGAAAGAAAGATTAGCTAGAAAGAAAGAAAGAAAGATAGATTAGTTAGAAAGAAAGATTAGTTATTAAAGAAAGAAAAGTTAGAAAGACAGAAAGAAAGGTTAGTTATAAAGAGAGAATAGATAGATAGGTTAGAAAGAAAGAAAGAAAGAAAGAGAAAGAAAGATAAGTTAGAAATAAATATTAATTAGAAAGAAAGAAAGATTAGTTAGAAAGAAAGATTAGGTAGAAAGAAAGATTAGTTAGAAAGACAGAAAGAATTAGAAAGAAAGAAAGATTAGGTAGAAAGAAAGAAAGAAAGAAAGAAAGAAAGAAAGAAAGAAAGAAAGAAAAAAGAAAGAAAGAAAGAGATTAGTTAGAAAGAAAGAAAGATTAGTTAGAAAGAAAGAAAAGTTAAGAAAAAAAGTTAGAAAGACAGAAAGAAAGGTTAGTTATAAAGAAAGAATAGATAGATATGTTAGAAAGAAAGAAAGAAAGAAAGAGAAAGAAAAAAAGATAAGTTAGAAATAAATATTAATTAGAAAGAAAGAAAGAAAGATTAGTTAGAAAGAAAGATTAGTTAGAAAGAAAGAAAAGTTAAAAAGACAAAGAATTAGAAAGAAAGAAAGATTAGTTACAAAGAAATATTAGGTAGAAAGAAAGAAAGAAAGAAAGAAAGAAAAGAAAAAGAAAGAGATTAGTTATAAAGAAAGAAAGATTCGTTATAAAGAAAGAATAGATAGATAGGTTAGAAAGAAAGAAAGAAAGAAAGATAAGTTAGAAATAAATATTAATTAGAAAGAAAGATTAGTTAGAAATAAATAAAGATTAGTTAGAAAGAAAGAAAAGTTAGAAAGAAAGAAAGAAAGAAATATTAATTAGAAAGAAAGAAAGAAAGAAAGAAAGAAAGAAAGAAAAGTTAGAAAGAAAGATTAGGTAGAAAGATTAGTTAGAAAGAAAGAAAAGTTAGAAAGAAAGAATAGATAGATAGGTTAGAAAGAAAGAAAGAAAGAAAGAAAGATAAGTTAGAAATAAATATTAATTAGAAAGAAAGAAAGATTAGTTAGAAAGAAAGATTAGGTAGAAAGAAAGAAAGAAAGAAAGAAAGAAAGAAAGAAAGAAAGAAAGAAAAAGAAAGAGATTAGTTAGAAAGAAAGAAAGATTAGTTAGGAAGAAAGAAAAGTTAGAAAGACAGAAAGAAAGATTAGTTAGAAAGAAAGAATAGATAGATAGGTTAGAAAGAAAGAAAGAAAGAAAGAAATATAAGTTAGAAATAAATATTAATTAGAAAGAAAGATTAGTTAGAAAGAAATAAAGAAAGATTAGTTAGAAAGAAAGAAAAGTTGGAAAGAAAGAAAGAAAGAAAGAAAGAAAGAAAGAAAGATTAATTAGAAAGAAAGAAAGAAAGAAAGAAAGAAAGAAAGAAAGAAAGAAAGAAAAGTTAGAAAGAAAGATTAGGTAGAAAGATTAGTTAGAAAGAAAGAAAAGTTAGAAAGATTAGTTAGAAAGAAAGATTAGCTAGAAAGAAAGAAAGAAAGATAGATAGATTAGTTAGAAAGAAAGATTAGTTATTAAAGAAAGAAAAGTTAGAAAGACAGAAAGAAAGGTTAGTTATAAAGAGAGAATAGATAGATAGGTTAGAAAGAAAGAAAGAAAGAGAAAGAAAGATAAGTTAGAAATAAATATTAATTAGAAAGAAAGAAAGATTAGTTAGAAAGAAAGATTAGGTAGAAAGAAAGATTAGTTAGAAAGACAGAAAGAATTAGAAAGAAAGAAAGATTAGGTAGAAAGAAAGAAAGAAAGAAAGAAAAAAGAAAGAAAGAAAGAGATTAGTTAGAAAGAAAGAAAGATTAGTTAGAAAGAAAGAAAAGTTAAGAAAAAAAGTTAGAAAGACAGAAAGAAAGGTTAGTTATAAAGAAAGAATAGATAGATATGTTAGAAAGAAAGAAAGAAAGAAAGAAAGAGAAAGAAAAAAAGATAAGTTAGAAATAAATATTAATTAGAAAGAAAGAAAGAAAGATTAGTTAGAAAGAAAGATTAGTTAGAAAGAAAGAAAAGTTAAAAAGACAAAGAATTAGAAAGAAAGAAAGATTAGTTACAAAGAAATATTAGGTAGAAAGAAAGAAAGAAAGAAAGAAAGAAAAGAAAAAGAAAGAGATTAGTTATAAAGAAAGAAAGATTAGTTATAAAGAAAGAATAGATAGATAGGTTAGAAAGAAAGAAAGAAAGAAAGATAAGTTAGAAAGAAATATTAATTAGAAAGAAAGATTAGTTGGAAATAAATAAAGATTGGTTAGAAAGAAAGAAAAGTTAGAAAGAAAGAAAGAAAGAATATTAATTAGAAAGAAAGAAAGAAAGAAAGAAAGAAAAGTTAGAAAGAAAGATTAGGTAGAAAGATTAGTTAGAAAGAAAGAAAAGTTAGAAAGACAGAAAGAAAGGTTAGTTAGAAAGAAAGAATAGATAGATAGGTTAGAAAGAAAGAAAGAAAGAAAGAAAGAAAGAAAGATAAGTTAGAAATAAATATTAATTAGAAAGAAAGAAAGATTACTTAGAAAGAAAGATTAGGTAGAAAGAAAGAAAGAAAGAAAGAAAGAAAGAAAGAAAGAAAGAAAGAAAAAGAAAGAGATTAGTTAGAAAGAAAGAAAGATTAGTTAGGAAGAAAGAAAAGTTAGAAAGACAGAAAGAAAGATTAGTTAGAAAGAAAGAATAGATAGATAGGTTAGAAAGAAAGAAAGAAAGAAAGAAAGAAATATAAGTTAGAAATAAATATTAATTAGAAAGAAAGATTAGTTAGAAAGAAATAAAGAAAGATTAGTTAGAAAGAAAGAAAAGTTGGAAAGAAAGAAAGAAAGAAAGAAAGAAAGAAAGATTAATTAGAAAGAAAGAAAGAAAGAAAGAAAAGTTAGAAAGAAAGATTAGGTAGAAAGATTAGTTAGAAAGAAAGAAAAGTTAGAAAGACAGAAAGAAAGGTTAGTTATAAAGAAAGATTAGATAGATAGGTTAGAAAGAAAGAAAGAAAGAAAGAAAGAAAGAAAAGTTAGAAATAAATATTAATTAGAAAGAAAGAAAGATTAGTTAGAAAGAAAGATTAGGTAGAAAGAAAGAAAGAAAGAAAGAAAGAAAGAAAGAAAGAAAGAAAGAAAGAAAGAAAGAAAAAGAAAGAAAGAAAGAAAAGTTAGAAAGAAAGATTAGGTAGAAAGATTAGTTCGAAAGAAAGAAAAGTTAGAAAGACAGAAAGAAAGATTAGTTATAAAGAAAGAATAGATAGATAGGTTAGAAAGAAAGAAAGAAAGATAAGTTAGAAATAAATATTAATTAGAAAGAAAAAGATTAGTTAGAAAGAAAGAAAAGTTAGAAATAAATAAAGATAAGTTAGAAATAAATATTAATTAGAAAGAAAGAAAGATTAGTTAGAAAGAAAGATTAGTTAGAAAGAAAGAAAGAAAGATTAGTTAGAAAGAAAGAAAGATTAGTTATAAAGAAAGAAAAGTTAGAAAGACAGAAAGAAAGGTTAGTTATAAAGAAAGAATAGATAGGTTAGAAAGAAAGAAAGAAAGATAAGTTAGAAAGAAATATTAATTAGAAAGAAAGAAAGATTAGTTAGAAAGAAAGAAAAGTTAGAAAGACAGAAATAAAGGTTAGTTATAAAGAAAGAATAGATAGGTTAGAAAGAAAGAAAGATAAGTTAGAAATAAATATTAATTAGAAAGAAAGAAAGATTAGTTAGAAAGAAAGAAAGAAAGAAAGAAAGAAAGAAAGAAAGAAAGAAAAGTTAGAAAGAAAAATTAGTTAGAAAGAAAGAAAAGTTAGAAAGACAGAAAGAATTAGAAAGAGATTAGTTAGAAAGAAAGAAAGAAAGAGATTAGTTAGAAAGAAAGAAAGATTAGTTAGAAAGAAAGAAAAGTTAGAAAGACAGAAAGAAAGATTAGTTATAAAGAAAGAATAGATAGATAGGTTAGAAAGAAAGAAAGAAAGATAAGTTAGAAATAAATTAATTAGAAAGAAAGAAAGATTAGTTAGAAAGAAAGATTAGTTAGAAAGAAAGAAAAGTTAGAAAGACAGAAAGAATTAGAAAGAAAGATTAGTTAGAAAGAAAGATTAGTTAGAAAGAAAGATTAGGTAGAAAGAAAGAAAGAAAGAAAGAGATTAGTTAGAAAGAAAGAAAGATTAGTTAGAAAGAAAGAAAATTTAGAAAGACAAAGAAAGATTAGTTATAAAGAAAGAATAGATAGACAGGTTAGAAAGAAAGAAAGAAAGATAAGTTAGAAATAAATATTAATTAGAAAGAAAGAAAGATTAGTTAGAAAGAAAGATTAGGTAGAAAGAAAGAAAGAAAGAAAGAAAGAAAGAAATAGTTAATAGTTAGAGATAGATAGATAGATAGATAGATAGATAGATAGATAGATAGATAGATAGATAGATAGATAGATAGGAGATAGATGATAGATAGATAGATAGATAGATAGATAGATGATATAGATAAGAAAAAATGATAGATGAGAGATAGATGATAGATAGATGAGAAATAGATTATAGATGATAGCTAGAAAGAATGAGATTAGTTAGAAAGATAGATAGATTAGTTAAAAAGAAAGAAAGAAAGATAGATTAGTTAGAAAGAAAGATTAGTTAGAAAGAAAGATTAGATAAAGAAAAAAGAGGAAAGATTAGGTAGAAAGAAAGATTAGTTAGAAAGAAAAAAGAGAGAAAGATTAGTTAGAAAGAAAGAATTGTTAGAAAGAAAGAAAAAAGAAAGATTAGTTAGAAAGAAAAGTTAGAAAGACAGAAAGATTAGTTAGAAAGAAAGAATAGTTAGATATATGAGAAAGAAAGAAAAAATAAAGAAAGATTAGGTAGAAAGAATGAGATTAGTTAGAAAGAAAGAAAGAAAGATAGATTAGTTAAAAAGAAAGAAAGAAAGATAGATTAGTTAGAACAAAATATTAGTTAGAAAGAAAGATTAGATAAAGAAAAAGAAAAAAGAGGAAAGATTAGGTAGAAAGAAAGATTAGTTAGAAAGAAAAAAGAGAGAAAGATTAGTTAGAAATAAAGAATTGTTAGAAAGAAAGAAAAAAGAAAGATTAGTTAGAAAGAAAGAAAAGTTAGAAAGACAAAGATTAGTTAGAAAGAAAGAATAGTTAGATAGATGAGAAAGAAAGAAAAAATAAAGAAAGATTAGGTAGAAAGAAAGAGATTAGTTAGAAAGAAAGAATAGATAGATAGGTTAGAAAGACAGAAAGAAAGATTAGTTAGAAAGAAAGATAGATAGGTTAGAAAGAAAGAAAGAAAGATAGATAAGTTAGAACGAAATAATTAGAAAGAAAGAAAGATTAGTTAGAAAGAAAGAATAGATAGACAGAATAGATAGATAGGTTAGAAAGAAAGAAAGAAAGAAAGATAAGTTAGAAAGAAATATTAATTAGAAAGAAAGATTAGTTAGAAAGAAAGAAAGATTAGTTAGAAAGAAAGAAAAGTTAGAAAGACAGAAAGAAGGATTAGTTATAATGAAAGAATAGATAGATAGGTTAGAAAAAGAAAGAAATAAAGAAAGAAAGAAAGAAAGAAAGAAAGAAAGAAACAGAAAGATAAGCTAGAAAGAAAGAAAAGTTAGAAAGAAAGAAAGAAAGAAAGAAAGAAAGAAAGAAAGAAAGAAAGAAAGAATTGTTAGAAAGAATGAATGATAGATTAGTTAGAAAGAAAGAAAGAATGACAGATTAGTTAAAAAGAAAGATAGATTAGTTAGAAAGAAAGAAATATAGATTAGTTAGAAAGAAAGAAAGAAAGATAGATAGAAAGAATGATATATTAGTTAGAAAGAAAGACAGAAAGAAAGATAGATTAGTTAGAAAGAAAGAGATAGATTAGAAATAATAGAAAGAAAGATTAGTTATATATAAAGAAAGATTTGTTAGAAAGAAAAAGATTTGTTAGAAAGAAAGAATAGTTAGAGATAGATAGATAGATAGATAGATAGGAGATAGATGATAGATAGATGATAGATAGATGATATAGATAAGAGATACATGATAGATGAGAGATAGATGATAGATAGATGAGAAATAGATTATAGATGATAGATAGAAAGAATGAGATTAGTTAGAAAGAAAGAAAGAAAGAAAGAAAAGAAAGATAGATTAGTTAAAAAGAAAGAAAGAAAGATAGATTAGTTAGAAAGAAAGATTAGTTAGAAAGAAAGATTAGATATAAAGAAAAAGAAAAAAGAGGAAAGATTAGGTAGAAAGAAAGATTAGTTAGAAAGAAAAAAGAGAGAAAGATTAGTTAGAAAGAAAGAATTGTTAGAAAGAAAGAAAAAAGAAAGATTAGTTAGAAAGAAAGAATTGTTAGAAAGAAAGAAAAAAGAAAGATTAGTTAGAAAGAAAGAAAAGTTAGAAAGACAAAGATTAGTTAGAAAGAAAGAATAGTTAGATAGATGAGAAAGAAAGAAAAAATAAAGAAAGATTAGGTAGAAAGAAAGAGATTAGTTAGAAAGAAAGAAAAGTTAGAAAGACAGAAAGAAAGATTAGTTAGAAAGAAAGAATAGATAGGTTAGAAAGAAAGATAGATAAGTTAGAAAGAAAGAAAGATTAGTTAGAAAAAGAAAGAAAGATTAGTTATAAAGAAAGAAAAGTTAGAAAGACAGAAAGAAAGATTAGTTATAAAGAAAGAATAGATAGAATAGATAGGTTAGAAAGAAAGAAAGAAAGAAAGAAAGAAAGATAAGTTAGAAAGAAATATTAATTAGAAAGAAAGAAAGATTAGTTAGAAAGAAAGAAAAGTTAGAAAGACAGAAAGAAAGATTAGTTATAATGAAAGAATAGATAGATAGGTTAGAAAGAAAGAAAGAAAGAAAGAAAGAAAGAAAGAAAGAAAGAAAGAAACAAAGAAAGAAACAAAGAAACAGAAAGATAAGCTAGAAAGAAAGAAAAGTTAGAAAGAAAGAAAGAAAGAAACAGAAAGATAAGCTAGAAAGAAAGAAAAGTTAGAAAGAAAGAAAGAAAGAAAGAAAGAAAGAAAGAAAGAAAGAATTGTTAGAAAGAATGAATGATAGATTAGTTATAAAGAAAGAAATATAGATTAGTTAGAAAGAAAGAAAGATAGATAGAAAGAATGATATATTAGTTAGAAAGAAAGACAGAAAGAAAGATAGATTAGTTAGAAAGAAAGAGATAGATTAGAAATAATAGAAAGAAAGATTAGTTATATATAAAGAAAGACAAGTTAGAAAGAAAAAGATTTGTTAGAAAGAAAGAATAGTTAGAGATAGATAGATAGATAGATAGATAGATAGGAGATAGATGATAGATGATAGATAGATAAGAGATAAATGATAGATGAGAGATAGATGATAGATAGATGAGAAATAGATTATAGATGATAGATAGAAAGAACGATAGATTAGTTAGAAAGAAAGAAAGAAAGATAGATAGATTAGTTAAAAAGAAAGATTACTTAGAAAGAAAGATTAGATAAAGAAAAAGAAAAAAGATGGAAAGAATAGGTAGAAAGAAAGATTAGTTAGAAAGAAAGAAAAAAGAGAGAAAGATTAGTTAGAAAGAAAGAATAGTTAGAAAGAAAGAAAAAATAAATATTAGTTAGAAAGAAAGAAAAGTTAGAAAGACAGAAAGATTAGTTAAAAAGAAAGAATAGTTAGATAGATGAGAAAGAAAGAAAGAAAAAAGAAAGAAAGATTAGGTAGAAAGAAAAAGATTAGTTATAAAGAAAGATTAGTTAGAAAGAAAGAAAAGTTAGAAAGACAGAAAGATTAGTTATAAAGAAAGAATAGATAGATAGGTTAGAAAGAAAGAAAGAAAGAAAGATAAGCTAGAAAGAAAGAAAAGTTAGAAAGAAATAAAGAAAGAAAGAAAGAAAGAAAGAAAGAAAGAAAGAAAGAAAGAAAGAAAGAATTGTTAGAAAGAAAGAATGATAGATTAGTTAGAAAGAAAGAAAGAATGACAGATTAGTTAGAAAGAAAGATAGATTAGTTAGAAAGAAAGAAAGATAGAAAGAATGATATATTAGTTAGAAAGAAAGACAGAAAGAAAGAGATTCGTTAGAAAGAAAGAGAGATTAGAAATAACAGAAAGAAAGATTAGTTATATATAAAGAAAGAAAAGTTAGAAAGAAAAAGTTTAGTTAGAAAGAAAGAATAGTTAGAAAGAAAGAAAGAAAAAAGAAAGATTAGTTAGAAAGAAAGAATAGATAGATGAGAAAGAAAGAGAAAAGAAAGAAAGATTAGGTAGAAAGAAAGAAAGATTAGTTAGAAAGAAAGAAAAGTTAGAAAGACAGAAAGAAAGATTAGTTAGAAAGAAAGAATAACTAGATAGGTTAGAAAGAAAGAAAGAAAGAAAGAAAGAAAAGTTAGAAATAAATATTAATTAGAAAGAAAGAAAGATTAGTTAGAAAGAAAGAAAGAAAGAAAGAAAGAAAGAAAGAAAGAAAGATTAGTTAGAAAGAAAGAAAAGTTAGAAAGACAGAAAGAAAGATTAGTTATAATGAAAGAATAGATAGATAGGTTAGAAAGAAAGAAAGAAAGAAAGATATGCTAGAAAGAAAGAAAAGTTATAAAGAAAGAAAGAAAGAAAGAAATGTTAGAAAGAATGAATGATAGATTAGTTAGAAAGAAAGAAAGAAAGAAAGAAAGACAGATTAGTTAGAAAGAAAGAAATATAGATTAGTTAGAAAGAAAGATAGATAGATAGAAAGAATGATATATTAGTTAGAAAGAAAGACAGAAAGAAAGATAGATTAGTTAGAAAGAAAGAGATTAGAAATAATAGAAATAAAGATTAGTTATATATAAATAAAGAAAAGTTAGAAAGAAAAAGATGTGTTAGAAAGAAAGAATAGTTAGAGATAGATAGATAGATAGATAGATAGATAGATAGATAGGAGATATATGATAGATAGATGATAGATAGGAGATAAATGATAGATGAGAGATAGATGATATATAGATGAGAAATAGATGATAGATGATAGATAGAAAGAATGATAGATTAGTTAGAAAGAAATATTAGTTAGAAAGAAAGATTAGATAAAGAAAAAGAAAAAAGATGGAAAGATTAGGTAGAAAGAAAGATTAGTTAGAAAGAAAGAAAAAAGAAAGATTAGTTAGAAAGAAAGAATAGTTAGATAGATGAGAAAGAAAGAAAAAAGAAAGAAAGATTAGGTAGAAAGAAAGAAAGATTAGTTAGAAAGAAAGAAAAGTTAGAAAGACAGAAAGAAAGATTAGTTATAAAGAAAGAATAGATAGATAGGTTAGAAAGAAAGAAAGATAAGTTAGAAATAAATATTAATTAGAATGAAAGAAAGATTAGTTAGAAAGAAAGAAAGAAAGATTAGTTAGAAAGAAAGAAAAGTAAGAAAGACAGAAAGAAAGATTAGTTATAAAGAAAGAATAGATAGATAGGTTAGAAAGAAAGAAAGAAAGAAAGAAAGAAAGAAAGAAAGAAAGAAAGAAAGAAAGAAAGAAAAGTTAGAAATAAATATTAATTAGAAAGAAAGAAAGATTAGTTAGAAAGAAATATTAGGTAGAAAGAAAGAAAGATTAGTTAGAAAGAAAGAATAGATTGATAGGTTGAGAAAGAAAGAAAGAAAGAAAGAAAGAAAGAAAGAAAGAAAGAAAGAAAGAAAGAAAGAAAGAAAAGTTAGAAATAAATATTAATTAGAAAGAAAGAAAGAAAGATTAGTTAGAAAGAAAGAAAAGTTATAAAGACAGAAAGAAAGATTAGTTAGAAAGAAAGAATAGATAGATAGGTTAGAAAGAAAGAAAGAAAGAAAGATAAGCTAGAAAGAAAGAAAAGTTAGAAAGAAAGAAACAAAGAAAGAAAGAAAGAATTGTTAGAAAGAATGAATGATAGATTAGTTAGAAAGAAAGAATGACAGATTAGTTAGAAAGAAAGATAGATTAGTCAGAAAAAAGAAAGATAAATTAATTAGAAAGAAAGAAAGAAAGATTAGTTAGAAAAAAGATTTGTTAGAAAGAAAGATAGATTAGTTAGAAAGAAAGAAATATAGATTAGTTAGAAAGAAAGATAGATAGAAAGAATGATATATTAATTAGAAAAAAAGACAAAGAAAGATAGATTAGTTAGAAAGAGATAGATTAGAAATAATAGAAAGAAAGAAAAAATAGTTATATATAAAGAAAGAAAAGTTAGAAAAAAAGATTTGTTAGAAAGAAAGAATAGTTAGAGATAGATAGATAGATAGATAGATAGATAGATAGATAGATAGGAGATAGATAGGAGATAGATAGATGATAGATAGATAAGAGATAAATGATAGATGAGAGATATATGATAGATAGATGAGAAATAGATGATAGATGATAGATAGAAAGAACGAGATTAGTTAGAAAGATAGATTAGTTAAAAAGAAAGAAAGAAAGAAAGAAAGATAGATAGATTAGTTAGAAAGAAAGATTAGTTAGAAAGAAAGAAAGATTAGATAAAGAAAAAGAAAAAAGATGGAAAGATTAGGTAGAAAGAAAGATTAGTTAGAAAGAAAGAAAAGAGAAAGATTAGTTAGAAAGAAAGAATAGTTAGAAAGAAAGAAAAAAGAAAGATTAGTTAGAAAGAAAGAAAAGTTAGAAAGACAGAATGATTAGTTAGAAAGAAAGAATAGATAGATAGATGAGAAAGAAAGAAAAAAGAAAGAAAGATTAGGTAGAAAGAAAGAAAGATTAGGTAGGAAGAAAGAATGATTAGTTAGAAAGAAAGTGAACTTTCTATTCATCAAAGAATCCTGAAATAAAAATGTAAATACCCTGATGTGCACCTCTTCAAAAATGTAACCGCTAAAAAGAAAGAAAGATTAGGTAGAAAGAAAGAAAGATTAGGTAGGAAGAAAGAATGATTAGTTAGAAAGTAAGTGAACTTTCTATTCATCAAAGAATCCTGAAATAAAAATGTAAATACCCTGATGTGCACCTCTTCAAAAATGTAACCGCGTCAATTCTAAGCGGACTGCAAGCAATGTGATTGGTCTGCTAGAACCCCTCTCTCGGGTTTCTCGTGCTCCCTCTGCATGTGTAATTGCATGTCAATGCGGACAATGACACAGAAGTGTAAATGAAAACGTACTCGGTTACTACTAGAGAGAACCGAGGTTACATTAGTAACCGAGTACGTTCTCTTACGAGAGGTCTCTCGTACTGCGTAAGTATCTTACGCTAGGGGAACCCAATGTAAAACGCCGTGCGTGCTGAGATCCAACACCAAAGTCCCAAGGGCAGGTGCCCAGAGCTCATATAGTGCACGATCACCAGGGAACTCACAGAGAGTCCGGGAAAAAAGGGGGCTAGAACAGCATTTTTTTCCCCGATTTAGTAGCATCCTATAAGGCGCAAATCACAATAATAGTATTCCATACAGACAGGGTGAAAAACTCAGCCTGAACTGATGAATATTGTGGGTCTTACACACTGCCCATATAGTTATTCAGTCGATCAGCGAGCAGCGCTCAGCAGTTTCAGTATTCTGAGCCGATAGCATCAGAACAGACAATACTGATTTATTAGACCGACAGCAGCTTAGCCTGTAAGGCGGGAACCTCTAGGTTATAAAACCTTATAAATGTAGACGGGGAGGCCCAGCCTGCCGCTATACATATATCTTGCAAGGCAATCCCACTGGACCAGGCCCACGACGAGGCCATGCCTCTTGTGGAGTGCGCTCTGACCCCTAACGGGCACTGCAGGCCCTTAGAAGTGTAAGCCAGCACTATAGCATCAACTATCCATCTGGATAGACTCTGTTTCGATGCGGCTAGTCCCTTAGAGCATCGGTTCCCAACAGGGGGGTCGCGGCCCACAAGGGGGCCTCAGCGAGCTCTGTGGGGGGTCAAGTCATATTTTGAAAGGTTTTGAGCAATGAGCATTATATAAAAGTCCTTAACTTTTTTCTGTTCAAAATGTACAAAATTTATATAATAAGCGAGTTCATCATGAATCCATTTTCCAATCCGTGTTTTTGTCTTATCCTGAACCACTATGTTACACCTATAATAAGTGTTTACATTGGGACTATTTTACACTGGTTCGCATCGCTGCCGCTGCGGAGTAGCCCCCTACCTGCGTGACTCGTTCATAGACGTACACAGAGAGAAGTAGTTCCGGCTACAATGTTCTTCCGAAAGACGCATTATTCTGTTAATAAACGCAAGTTTATTATCGCTCGCTATAGCACCAAAAGCGTAAAAAATAAAGCCTCATATTGATAAAGCCTCACAAATAACATGCAAGTATTGAGGTCCCAGACAGCAGTCATTTAGTAATAGCCTATATTCTTTTTTTTTTTTTTTACCTACACACCAGTGTGAATATTTTTGTTATTGCATTTCAAATAGGGCCAATTTATAGGCTACTCCTAGGCTTACGTTTTTAAATTACAAAGGGCCTACTGATGTTTTTGTTATTGTATTTTCAATATTATAGGCTATTATTTGTGCATAAACATATCTGGTTATAGTAAACATATCGTTTGAGAGTGATAATATCATTAAATGTGAAGGAGGGCCCTAAAATATTTTCTTGGGGAAAAAGGGGGTCTCAGACAAAAAAAGGTTGACATGGGACATGGGCCAGCGCATCCCTGCTTTTGGAAAAAAACTCCGGACAGTGAGCGTTTTCTTGGGACGAAAACAGGTCTACCTTCGCTCTGCCGAACTTTTTCCACAGCAGTTGGACTGACAGCCTGTAAAGGTTTCGGGACCTGATACCTCCCTGGCGATTTATATAAGCCACCACTGACATGTTGTCCGAATGGACCAAGACGTGGTGTCCTCTTATCTGGGGACAAAAACGCGTCAGCGCGTTGTCTACCGCCAGCATTTCCAGGCAGTTTATATGCAGAAGCTTTTCCCATTCTGACCACTGGCCGAAGAACGGTCTGCCCTCGAGCAGCACTCCCCATCCCGAGGTGGAGGCGTCTGTAGACACCACCTTTACACTCGAGGAAGTCCCCAGACTTACACCTGATTGGTACCAGTCGGTTGCTTTCCAAGGATTCAGAGCTGAGATGCATTTCTGATCGACCTTGAGACGAAGCATACCGGAGGTCCACGCTCGGCGCGGTACTCGCGCTTTTAGCCAGAACTGCAGTGGGCGCATGCGAAGCAGACCCAGCTGAAGTACTGACGATGCTGAGGCCATGAGACCCAGCATTCTCTGAAATTTTCTGAGCGGGACAATAGCGCCGCAGCGGAAGGATTCCGTCATGCGCTGAATATTCAGTGCGCGCTGTGGCGATAGCTGCGCTGTCATAGACAGCGAGTCCAGCTCTGTGCCCAGAAAAGATATTTTCTGACTGGGAGACAGTGAACTCTTCGCCCAATTGACTTTTAGACCCAGATTCTCGAGGTGTTCGAGTAAAATGGTCCTGTGCTCTATGAGCTCTGAGTGTGATTGAGCTAGAATCAGCCAATCGTCCAAGTAGCTCAACACTCGCATGCCCCGGAGTTTCAGGGGTGCGAGCGCCGCGTCCATGCACATCGTAAATGTACGGGGTGCCAGGGACAAGCCGAACGGCAGGACCGTGTACTGATATGCCTGGCCCTCGAAGGTGAATCTCAAAAATCGCCTGTGACGTGACGCTATTTGTATTTGGAAATACGCGTCCTTCAGATCTATTGACATAAACCAGTCCCCTCATCTGCGTGAGGATTTTTCTGGTTGTGAGCATTCTGAACTGGCGTTTTGCAAGCGCTTTGTTCAGCTGTCTTAGATCTAGTATGGGTCTGAGACCCCCGTCTTTTTTCGGTACCAGAAAATATCTGCTGTACAGCCCCCCTTCGCTCTGAGCTTGAGATAAAGGCTCTATGGCCCCTTTGCTCAACAGTTTCGTTATTTCGGCTCGAAGTAGGTGTGCTACTTCTTTCTTACCGTAGTTTCGACGCTTTGGGTCTGACGTCATGAGTGGCCTCGCTCGATAGGCTGCTGCAGTTGCCGCAGGTCAGCCAATAGGCACGCGAGCCGTCTTGCCTATGTCTGCATGCTGCCGCAACGTGTTTTACATTATTACAAAATTAAGGATAATTTTTGGCTTCAATATCTCGCGGAAAAGGGATTTTCCCCTAGCGTAAGATACTTACGCAGTACGAGAGACCTCTCGTAAGAGAACAAGGGGGTAATCCACATAGGTGTGATTGGCAAAGGACAAAAAAGCAGGAAAATATATGGCCGCACATATCATGTATTCTCGTACTGTTTCGAATTTATTCTCTAAATATTTCGACTTTAATCTCGAAATGCTAGATTTTTTTTTTTTTTTTACGGATTTCTTTCTTTCTTTTTTCCCCCGTTGCGGTTCAGGGCTTCCGTAGGCTATTCTGATCATGCTATGACATTTTCTCACTGTGCAGCTAGGTTCTAGAGGCAGTATTTTCTAACCATGTCAGGGGAGTTTTATGCGTATGTGTTTTAGAATAATGTCACTTGCCAGGTCATGTAAGGGGTAGAATACAGAATTTATTATACTTGTCAAAACGAATATAGGAACTCCACTATGTGTCTCTTTACATTTATTTTGTCCCGTTGTCGGCTTCAGCTAAGAAAATAAATAGTTCACCCCACACGTCCAAAATTCTTAGCACACTTTAGATAACCTACCGCTGGTGGAGCTCTGCTTTGAACGAAGTTCCATCGTAACAAATGAATGGACTACTTTGCAGAGTGACATCAAGACATGAATCAGAGGCACAAAAAACGTTGACAGCGGTGAGCTGTCATTATGTTTACCAATACCGGATATGCATGATTTACGAGAGCATCATTTTCAGGTTGGAAAAGCCGGATTTCCGGATTTATCCGGAAGAATCACACCCCTGAATCCAGCACCCGGAAAGCGTACCTTCTATGGGGGCATCCATTGCCTACCATGCCATCACCTGCTGTTAGCAATCCATTGACTCCCATTCATTTTGGCGTCACTTTGACAGCGAATAACTTTACATCTGAGGCGTTTAAAGACTCCATTTGTCCATTGTTTATTTCTAAAGAAAAACGACAATGTATAAAAGGCTCCATTACCTTGTATCTTATACTATGGTCCCGTAGAAGCCGTTTTTGTAAAAATAGGCTAACGATTGCATCATAACCACGTGACTATGTCGCACAGTAGAGAAATTACCGTATAGACAGGAGGAGAAGCTCGCAGGCAGTCGGGGGTACGTGGAGGCATATAGTCAGATAAAGTCAAAGGAGAAGCCCATAGAGAGTCATAAAGTTGCTCCTGCTCCTAGCTCATGGACAGCTCCTACTCACGCTCTCTGTCTCTGCAAGATTCGGAAGGGAATGATTCAGATTTCTCTTGGCACAGCTACTAGAAGACTTACAACTGTCAGACAGGTTGCTCACGTCACATCTACGTCGTCAAGCTCAGTTTGAGGCTGCGCAGTACGCTCAGCCATCAGGAAGTGAGTGCTTCTAATTGACTTCACTTGTCTCTTTTGAAGTCAGTCGGGTCGCTGTGTCCATTTCTTTTACTGTCTATGATGAAAACTGACGTGTAGCCTACAGCGTAGAGCAGAGCTATTCGTAGAACTAGCTTCATTCGAGGGCCGGATTATCAAATCGAAAAGTTGAGGTGGGCCGGTGGGTTGGTTTGGGGGTTTAGCTTATTTATTGAAACATAACAGTTTCAATAAATAAGTTAAAGTAAACCTAAAAAATTATGGTATTTACTAGGAAATGTGGTACCCAACAGTATGCAGATATATAAAAACCATAATAAATAAAAACTTGATAATTTACAGCTGTGTACAACTATTTTCCTTGGAACAAATAAATTAATTATAACTCATAGCTATTGGTGAGAAAAAATAATTATTTAATTTATAATTGTTATGCTTAAATGAAAATATTCTGACAGTGAGACTTGATAACCACAGTCTACTCACTCCCACTGTATAAAAAAAATGCCTAAACACAGGTTAAAAGCTACACGCACCTTTACAAAGAAACTGACATAATTTCATAACAAAAATGAATTATATATTCCTCTACCCACCTAATAAATCTAATGCAATATAAATCATGATTAGGGGATTTAAAGTATTCTAATTTCATTCATGACACACTGTTTCTCCTGCTTTCCTCATCAGTCTTGTTGGGAATGTTGAGGCTGTTTCATCCGATTTAATACTAGTTAGATCATCGAGTGATTTGTGGTTTGTAACAGAGAGGTGTCTGTCGAATTGAAATGCTTCCCACTGGTTGTTGCAACGCTGTTTAATATTAGTGTCCAGGACCGGGAGTAAACGCAACTCTGTGCTGGGCTGTGCTGGAACAACTAGTGAAACAACTGAAAACAGCGCTATTTGTTGTTACTGTACTGACCGAGAAACCGCTTCAGATGATTTAGTGACAGAGCGGTCCGAATGAATACGAATAGTTTTAGACCGTTATGCAAGCGCGTTTAGAAAGAATCGAACCAAAAGAATGATTAATTCACGAATGATTGGTATCGCTGGTTCAGTCTACATAAATTCGTGACACATATAATAACTGCTGAAATATTCGCACGTAAAACGTTTCTCAGGACAATCGGAGCGAGTATCAAACTAAATTAGCTGCACCGCCAGGAAAAGAGGAGGGAGGTTGGTGCTGTCGGGCCGGATGGAGATGATTGGCGGGCCGCCAGTTGAATAGCCCTGGCGTAGAGGCTCCAGCATAGACCTAGGTCTGACACAGAAGTATAAAATAGTCTTAAGGCTGACTAACTTAGAGCAGTTAAAACTTATATAAAACACTGTTCCTGAACATTATAACCCTAACGTTTATCTGTGCGCTGCACATTTTATGGAAAACAGCTAGTTTTCTGTTGCTTTTGTAAGCTCTCGCTTTTGTAAGACAAAATTACAAAAATCATACCACTCAAATGTCCTGTGAAATCCGTACTCGCAAAGTCTGTGCATGAAATCCATTCTGCACAGTCCTCTTGTTCGTTAATATTGTCAGGGTGTGAATCAGGCTCAGATTGGTTTGAAATTGACTCCATCCTCAATATTTACACTCATATCAACACTGTTCCTGAACATTATAACCCTAACGTTTATCTGTGCGCTCAACATTTGTGACCCCGCCCATGAGAACCCGGCTAAAGTCGCACGATCTAATTTTGAGATAAAGAGCGTAAAGTAGTCCAAGTCATGAAAAATGACAAAAATATGGAATATTTTTTTATACTTGTAAATGATAGCTTAGATACTAATGTTTCAAAATGTAGTGTTTAAATTCTCTTCTCTGACATGATAAATATTAAAATTAACACTTTTATTGACATTACGATTACATTTTCCCCCCGAGAAATACCGGAAGTTAGTTCCACAATGTCACATTTTCAATCGGCTGAGAGTTTAATGTTAATGTTTTAATGAGAGATAAACACCCGGTAATTTGGGTGTCATTCGGTTCAGGAACTTCTTTTCTCCCATTAGAAAGTTAATACAGATCATAATATCAATGCACATCACCGTCACCTAGCTCTGTTTTCGGTTTGGCAGGAAAGTTGTGACTTAAGCCGGGTATGGATTTCTCAATGGATTGCTTCTTATCACAACGGACATTTCAGGAGGACTGATTTTTTTATTGAAGATTAACTTGTTGTGAATCTAACCAACATATTTTAAGGACGTGTCATGCATGCTACCTCTTGAAACAATTCGGTGTTTGGACACTGACTGACCGTATGCTGAGGAACTTTCTGGAATCGCGAACCAGCGACGATGTGAAATGAAATGGCGGGGCGAGAAGAACAGAAGATTGCATCCTGTCTCAATAAGTTGTTTTCAAGTAATTTAGGAGGGATAGCCTCAAACCAAGATCTTAGAAATTGTATTGAAGATTATTTTGTCGGACATGAAATCAGTGATGATGGGGACTCTTTCTTCGACGAGTCTGAAGAGGAATTTGATGAAGGTAGGCTATGCTCTGTCTGAATGCCTAGCACTATCATAAACTCTAGGTTACCTAGCATTATGTTCTGCTTATGCCTGGTTCAGATTACAAGATTTTTGTGTCTGTTACGATAGTCACACGCACACATTCACTCGCACACACACGCACACACCCACACACACACTCGCGCACACACACACTGTCCCTCGCTCACTCGCACACACACACTCGCGCTAAAATCGTGTAATCTGAACCAGGCATTAGATAACTCATTGTCAGTAACAGCCAATGTGTTGCCAACACAGGTTTATTCAGTGAAAATGCAGACAATTGGATTTAGTGCTAATGCTGTTGATTATGTCTTGTTTCAATGAGTTATTATGCCCCTCATGATGTTTATTGATCATACTCTGAATGCCTTGGTCATCACCTAGCTTTTAGTCTGTCCCGTTTGCCTGCGAACTCTAGATGCAGTCCGACTGACTAAACTGAATGATTGCTACCATCTTAGAAATTGTTTTACTAAATACACCATTAAAGGCATCTTGAATGTATTTTATGAATAAAAATGTAATGTGCTTTTTCAGACCAAGACTATACTGATGAGGAGGACGAGCCGGTTTTAGTGGTTGAACCCCAAGCTGTAAGTCTAGGAAATATTCAAGTGGAAAAGCATCCAGAATCTCAATTTGCCTCCAATTCTGGACTTTCAGATGCTAAACTGAATGTTGTTTTTTCTTGCAACTGCAAGTTTTACAATGGAGGAAAGTGTTCATCTTCATTCAAGGACCAAGAGTTGCTGTCGCTCAGGATGAGGTATTTGGAGATGGATAGTGTGGCCCTCGATCTGGTCCTGTTAGCTCAAATCCAAAGTCACCTACACTGTGGGGAAGAGACAGTCCGCACTAAAAAAGCATCACAGACTGCACGGAAACGTTATCGTCTAGATTATTTTTATGAAGGGCTGAAAATATGTCGGGATACTTTCATGTATATGCATGCCGTGTTTAAAGATCGCTTGGCTGCATTAATCAAGCATTACCTGCAGAATGGTGTGACTCCTAGGATCCATGGGAACAAGGGAAGGTTGCCTAAGCATGCGTTAGAAGTTGATGACATCAAAAGAGTGGTTACATTCATCCACAACTACGCTGAGGAAAATGCCGTGCTTCTTCCAGGGAGAATACCTGGGTACAAGAGAGATTACCTCAAGTTGCTGCCCTCCTCCATCAGCAAAGTTGCAATTCACAAGCTGTTTAATGATTCCTGTGAGACCAGTGGCCATCGAGCTCTGAGTGAGCGAACGTTTTATCATCTCTGGCGGCAGACATGGGCAGTATTTCAATTAAATGTATTTTAAATACGTATTTAATTACTTTAGTGTATTTTGTAATTTGTATTTTGCAGGGGTGGAAAAAATAAAATGTAGTTTGTAACAAAATATTTTGAGGGAGTGTATTTAGAGTATTTCAAATACTTAAATACTTAAGAAAAATCCCCATATGCTTATCACCATAGTAAATGATTTTGCCATATTTTCAGTCTGATGTTGCCAATGGCAATGTCCAGGTTAGATGCACGAAAATCACGTGACACCCTGTAGACCGGGCTCCCTCCAAGAAGTGAATGAGTTTTGAACACAGGAGAAGAAGCGGCGCTGTGTCATATCATTACGCCTGCTGGACTCATGGTACGGCAGCAAAGTTTCTTGATTATTACGCAGGAATGAGAGTATAGTTCCTAGCCATATCAGCCTAGAAAATCGCAACTTTTCATTTTCCGTCGGTCTTAGTACACGATGTAACTACAGAAGAGTCAAGTTTTAAATAGGAAAAATATCAAAACTCTTTGGTCATTTTTTTGAGAGAAATGCTAATGGTCTCGTCCGATTCAATGATCTATGCTAAGCTATGCTAAAAGTTGTACCGCCAGACCCGGAGATCGGCTGAATGGATTCGAAAACGGTAAAACTCAACTGTTTAACTCTGGGTGAGTTGTAAAATGAACCTATTTCCAAAAAAAAGTGGAGTATCCCTTTAAGGCACGAGTAGAGTAACGGTGATAATATGGCTACGTAGCCTACATCAAACACGTTTTGCTATTAAGGGCAGCCTACCACACCATTGATGTGAACTTAGCTATACATGCCATTTACGTCAGAGGGAGCTATTTCAGGCCCTGTAGAGATTTAGTGAAATGCACATGCTTTTTTATTTTGCTACTTCGCCATTTTGAATTTACACATTTCTCATATTTGTGTTATTGCTACTATTTGTGTTATTGACCTTTCAGTAATAAAAAAGAAGACTTAAGATTATTGTGGGAGTATTTTTGTATTTTCAAAATACTAATTACTTGTATTTTATTTAAATACATTTTTCACATCAGTATTTTGTATTTTATTTTGTTACATTTCATGAGCCAGTATTTGTAGTTTGTAACAAAATAGTTTTTGATGTATTTGTGCCCACCTCTGTCTGGCGGCAGTATGTGCCTAACGTGTTGCCGATGAAGCCGATGTCAGATCTATGCTGGACCTGCCAAAAGAACAGCGCTTTACTGCTAAAGGCCTCAAAGAAAGACCTGGATGAGAAAACTGAAGCATTTTGGAAAGCTGAGGAACATCTGTTGCAGGCCACAACAGAGCGGTCATTTTACAACACCAAGGTGCAGCAGTGTCGCAGAGTTGTTGCCGAGAATGGTGTAACCAAGCTGCTGGATCCTGGGAACAGTGCGCCCAATTCTTCGTCTGCTTTTGAGGTAATTTACTGCCCTATGCACGGTACACTCACTGTTATTGCTATGTTGTTATACTGTACAGAACATGCTGTTACAAAGACAAAATCCATCATTGACTAAGCTATCTTGTGATGTCTGTCATTAAGCTCTAGCTTAATGTAATTGTTTTATAATTGTTACAATTTCATGTATTTAGTTAAAATTATGTATTTGACAACATGGCACCATTTGTGTCTGAATAGATCTTAAGTTTTGATGATGTATTGACAAATTCAGTAAATATTCTCTGTCTTCTCTCTATCTCTTTAAGGTTCATTACAGCTTTGACTTTGCGCAACAGCTCCATTACCCTCACAATCCCATGCAACCAGGACCCATCTTCTTCAAGACACCACGCAAGTGTGCTGTGTTCGGCGTCGTGACGGAAGGGCTTCCACAGATGGTGGTCTTCCTTCTAGATGAGGCAACTGTGGTAGGCAAAGGGGCCAACTGTGTCATCAGTCTTCTGGACTACTTTTTCGACAATTATGGTTTGAAGGAGACCCACTTGCACTTACATGCAGACAACTGCTCAGGCCAAAATAAAAACAATGCAGTCATTCAATATCTTCTTTGGCGCGTTGTAACAGGGAAGCATCAGAGTTAGAGCTGTAATCGGGCCTTAAAAGTTCGGCCCGAAAAGGCCCGAGCCCGACAGAGTTTTGCCCGAGCCCGACAAGTACATTTTGATTGACAGCTTTTTAAAAGCCCGAACCCGTTTACAGCCCGACTGTCCAAAAGGCCGTCTATCAGCAGTGATAAGAGTGTCGGAGAAAAGCGCGGACACGCGCTTCACACCGCGAGCCGGCACACGCACCACTCGGCGGAAAAGGGAGAGAAAGAAAAAAAGAGACTGCGCCGCACGCACACAGCAGCACCTTTGTCTTTCGTAAAAAAAAGAGTAATTTATACATTTTTTAACATCATTTATTCATGACTAACGGAGCTAGAGGCCACTTGGAAGTTGTAACAAAGAAATAAAATAAGTCCTTCAGAGACCAGCCTCCATTTCAAGAGATTCAAGATTCAAGATTTTTATTATTTGTCACATACACAGTTATATACAGAATATACAACCAATAGTGAAATGTAAATAGGGTCCACTCCAAGATAGTGCAATATTATAAAACACTAAAAAATAATTAACAATATAAGCAATATAAAAATACCATTTCTAATAATAAAAAATCTGTATGCTAAACTGAGAATATTTACAAAAATTTACAGACAATAGTAACGAGGGTTACATGGCAGCAACGTAAAGTGCAAAAAGATGCAGTTTTGTAGCTGCGTTACAATAAAGAGCAGTCAGTGCTGAGTGCAGATATTAATGTGCTGAGTGCAGGTATTAATGTTCAGAGTACAGATGATGTTAAGAGACCGAGTTTAGGAGCCTGATGGCCTGGGGGAAGAAGCTTCTCCTAAGTCTCTCTGTTTTAGACCTCACACTGCGGTAGCGCTTACCAGATGGCAGCAAATTGAAGAGACAGTTATGTGGGTGGTTGAAGTCTTTAATAATTTTGTTGGCTCTACTCTTGCAGCGTTTGTGGTAGATGTCTTGCAGGGGTGGAAGAGAGGACCCAGAGATGCGCTCAGCTAAGCGCACAACTCTCTGAAGTGCTTTGCAGTCGTGACTAGAGCTATTCCCATACCACACTGTGATACACTGAGCTAAAACGCTTTCTATGGCCCCTGAATAGAAGGTTTTTAGGATCGTTGGTGATACCTTAAATTTTCTCAGCTGTCTCAGATGGTATAGTCTTTGCCTTGCTTTCATCACCTGTGTATGGATGTGAGGAGTCCAAGTAAGATCCTCAGAGATGTTCACACCGAGGTACTTGTAGCTGCTCACCTTCTCCACAGGTGTCCCACTGATCATAAGAGGAGTAAAGGCCTGCTGTCTCTTTCTGAAGTCCACAATCAGCTCTTTGGTTTTGGTCACATTCAGAGAGAGACAGTTGTCCTGGCACCAAGATGTTAATTTCTCAACCTCTTCCATGTATGCAGTCTCGTTGTTGTTGGAGATAAGTCCCAGAACCACTGTATCGTCAGCGAATTTGACAATAGAAGTGGAGCTGTGAGAAGCCACACAATCATGTGTGTAGAGAGAGTAAAGTAGGGGACTCAGAACGCAGCCCTGTGGTGCTCCTACACTCAGGGTGATGGAGTCGGAGGTGAACCGGCCTACTTTCACTACCTGGGGTCTATATGAAAGAAAGTCCTGAATCCACTTGCAGAGTGAAGAATTCAGACCCAGATTTAGGAGTTTTGAAGTTAATTTGCTGGGAATTATAGTGTTAAAGGCTGAGCTGTAGTCGATGAAAAGCAGCCTTGCATAGTTCCCATTTTTGCTGTCGATGTGAGTGAGGGCGGAGTGTAGGACGTGAGAGATGGCATCCTCAGTAGATCTGTTTGGCCGATAGGCAAACTGAAGAGGGTCCAGTGTATCAGGTATGAAGGAGCAGATGTTGTTTTTTACCAGTCTCTCAAATACCTTCATGACTGTAGATGTGAGGGCGATTGGACGATAGTCATTCAGGCATAAGGGTTTATTGTTCTTCGGCACAGGAATGATGACAGATTTTTTAAAAGATGAGGGGACCACGGAGGTAGCAAGGGACTCGTTGAAGATAGATGTAAACAATCCAGCGAGCTGGTCAGCACAGCACCTCAGAACGCGACCAGAGATGCCATCAGGTCCGGCTGCTTTCCTGACATTCACTCGCTTTAGCGCCCGCCTAACCTCGTCCTCCGACACGGTGATTGCAGGGTTGTCGCCGCTCTGGCTTTCATGCGCGCCGAGAGGCAGAGTTGCGCTGCCGCGATTGCAATCAAAGCGAGCAAAGAAAGAGTTTAACTCATCAGCCAGCGACGGATCTGCTCTCACCTCTGTGGAGGAATTGGTTCCGAAGGTGCAGATGGTCCTCAGTCCCTGCCACATGCGTCGGGAGTCATTTAGTTGGAAGTGAGACTCCACACGATCCCTGTAGCGGAGTTTGGCGTCTTTTACTGCGTGGCGAAGAGCATAGCACGATGATTTGTAATCGCTCATATTCCCTGACAGAAGACCAGCGTTGTATGTCTCTGTTTGTTCACTGCAGCGCGAATATTTTTGTCCACCCATGGTTTCTGGTTTGAGAATATCTTAATAGTTACAGTTTCTGTAGCTTGTTCTGTTAGTGTGTTTACAAAACTTAATGCTACGTCCGTAAACTCGCTGATGTCAGATGAGCTCGCGCGGAACATGTCCCAGTCTACGTCTTCAAGAGCCGCCTGTAGCCAAGTTTCTGAAGTGGAGGACCAGCGCGTCACTACTTTCTGCACCGGGGGTTCCTGGACGAGCCTTTGTTTATATTCCGGTGTGAGGAAAATTGCGGCATGGTCCGATTCACCTCCTCAAGATCCATTTTCACGCTAATCTAAACACATCACCTGACCGCTCATTTACCACGCAACCCAAAGCGCGAGCCCGAGCCCGTGTAAAATAATAGAAATTAAGACCGAACCCGACCGAACCCGACCAAACCCGTCGGGTCCCGTCGGGTTCGGGCAAAGATCTTCAGCTCTAATCAGAGTATCACCCTTTCATTCATGTTAGCCGGACACACCAAGTTTGCTCCTGACTCTATGTTTGGCCTGTTCAAGCGCAAGTACAGGAATTCAAAAGTTGACTGCTTGGCTGACATTGAGAATGTTGTGCGCCAGGCTTCTCCAAGTGGTGTGCTGATCCCTCAACTGTGTGGTGATGAGGCGGGCAATGTCATCGTTCCTATGTTAGGTTGGGACACTTACCTGTTACAGTTTTTCAGGAAGCTCCCCTCTATCAAGCCACTCCATCACATTGATTGCAGAGCAGATGGGACTGTAATGTGCAAGACCCTGTCAGAATCTGAGCCAGTCACACACAAGTTGCTGAAGTGTAACCTAGCAGATGTACCGTGTGAAAAACCTGCCACTTTAAAACCAGAGGGTCTTAGTGAAGAAAGGAAAAAGTACCTTTTCCATGATATCAGGGAATTTGTAGCAGAAAATTACAGGGATCTGGTTTGCCCTGACCCAAACATGCAGATGGAAAATGCTGTCCATGCAGAGGTTGTGACACCTGCTCCACCCCCAACTCATAGTGTGGGAAGACCAAAAAAGACCCCACGAGCGCTTGCCAAAAGAATAAAACTGGCATAGAACATGCACTCCCTTTAGAGTTAGATTTCTAATAATTAAAAAAAAAAATACCTTTGTGATTATATTGGTGGTTATTGTTATTGATATTGTTATTGTGATATTGACTGACCACGACCACATGACTGACCACATCATCGTCTGGCGGACTGCCTAGGCGGAGTACGTTTTCCATTCTCCGGTGCTGGGCCCACCGGAGGGCCATCAATGGAGACCTGCTGCTGAAATGTTGACTTGACTGACCACGTCTTTGTACAGTGTTATTTATTCCTTTTTGTTAATCACCACAGGGTGAGACTGTTCTAGGTTGAGTGAATGTTGTTTTCACTTGTGTCTTTCTGATATGCGTTGTTTATTTACCTACTGACTCTCTTGTAAGTGGATCTCTCTCTCTTTTATTATTATTAAATAAATTATTATGAATTATACTCGAGTTGTATTGGCAGGTTATTTCTTGATTATGCATATCCTACTATTAGAGTGCTGGTAATGGTAGGCCTGTACAGTACAGTCTGTACTGTGTACAGTAACTCTGTACACAGTATTGTGGTATCTCTTTCCTCCCCATGCGTTTCAATGTTATTTGTATGCATTTTGGTCATGCATATCATGTAAAAAGACTCATATTTACCAAATTAATAGAATTTCCCCCTAAAAGTATCATACATCACTGAATAGGGGAGGATGTAAGCTTTAATTTGATATATGACACATAGTAAGGAAAATTATGGATCAGAGGTATTGCCATTTTAAATTGTACTTATTTTCAAATTGGAACTTCTCAAAAACCTAAAATTCTGAGCTCGGAATTCTCCAAATCTTTGAAATGGCCTAACTCAGTCAATATTAGGTATATCAATGAGAAACTTTCACAGCCTATTCCTTATACTGGGTAGAATGACCTGATGTAAAAAAATACATAACATAAAAAAATGACTTTAGCTGGGTTATCACAGGCAGGGTCACATTTTATGGAGAACAGCTAGTTTTCTGTTGCTTTTGTAAGCTCTCGCTTTTGTAAGACAAAATTACAAAAAATCATACCACTCTGAAATGTCCTGTGAAATCCGTACTAGCAAAGTCTGTGCATGAAATCCGTTCTGCACAGTCCTCTTGTTCATTAACATTGTCAGGGTGTGAATCAGGCTCAGATTGGTTTGAAATTGACACCATCCTCAATATTTACACTAGAAAATAACTCACAGTTATGGATAGGGATGGGCGATATGGCCTAAAAAATTTATCACGATAATTTCAGGTATTTATTGCGATAACGATACACATGACGATAAATTATTTTCTTCTATAAAATATCAGATTATGTTATGTTTAAGTTGTGTTGTGTTTTGTTTAATTCCATTTTTCTTTATTTAAATTTCCTTTTTTATTCTTTATTAAAATGTCATTTTTCTTTATTTAAATTTCTTTTTTTTCTTTATTTAAATTTCCTTTTTTTCTTTATTTATATTTAGTTTTTCTTTATTTAAAATTTGTTTTTCTTTATTTAAATTTCGTTTTTCTTTATTTAAATTTCGTTTTTTTCTTTATTTAAATTTCGTTTTTTTAATTTATTTAAATTTAGTTTTTATTTATTTAAATCTACCCTTTACTGTGTCAGTAATTTGTTAGTCAGAAAAATATTAGACTACATTTTTAAAAGTATTGCTTAAGTTAACAGACCTGTGTGTGTGTGTGTGTGTGTGTGTGTGTTTTATATCACTAGTGCAGTGTCCGTGCAGTGTCCGTTCTCGGAGCATATAAGCCCTGCTCGCGTGAGGTGAGCAGACACACTCGGTCTCTCTCGCGCACTTTCGCTCGCGCGCGCAGACACACTCGGTCTCTCTCGCGCACTGTCGCTCGCGCGCAGTTCGTTTCGCTTTTGTCCAGTCCGGCGCCTCATATGCCGCTTCCCGCTCGCGCTGTTCTGTAGTTTCTGCAAACTTTGCATATTACGGTAGTTTGCTGCTCATCTGATTTTCTGTAACCAAACCAGTTCCAAATTGTGGAGGTAGCTCCTCGCTTAACAACAAGCTTCTCCTCAGCCTCACGTCCGCCTTCCGCCATGCTTGTTTTCACTCCGCACGTGAACAGTGAATCGGGCACGCACAAAACTACGTCATCAACTAGACTTATCGTTATTATCGCGAGGAGACAAATTTTTATTGTGGGGAGAATTTTCGGCGGTATATCGCAAACGATAAGATATCGCCCATCCCTAGTTATGGAAAGGCGGGACATTTACCGAACATGCGCTAAGCGCTGCCAATCACAACACACTGGGCCAGCTAACCAATCACAGAATGTTTCGTATTTCGGAAGGATTGGCTACATAGAAATCAGCGTGTTTGAGTCAGAGGGAGGGAGGTGCTGTAATAATGTAAAATATGTGCAAAATAATGCATTTTTGAACAATCAAGCATGAAAACAAATACAGTGCCTTGAGAAAGTATTCGGCCCCCTTGAACTTTTCGACCTTTTGCCACATTTCAGGCTACAAACATAAAGATATAAAACTGTAAGTTTTTGTGAAGAATCAACAACAAGTGGGACACAATCATGAAGTGGAACGAAATTTATTGGATATTTCAAACTTTTTTAACAAATAAAAAACTGAAAAATTGTGCGTGCAAAATTATTCGGCCCCTTTACTTTCAGTGCAGCAAACTCTCTCCAGAAGTTCAGTGAGGATCTCTGAATGATCCAATGTTGACCTATATGACTAATGATGATAAATAGAATCCACCTGTGTGTAATCAAGTCTCCGTATAAATGCACCTGCTCTGTGATAGTCTCAGAGGTCCGTTTAAAGCACAGATAGCATCATGAAGAACAAGGAACACACCAGGCAGGTCCGAGATACTGTTGTGGAGAAGTTTAAAGCCGGATTTGGATACAGAAAGATTTCCCAAGCTTTAAACATCCCAAGGAGCACTGTGCAAGCGATAATATTGAAATGGAAGGAGTATCAGACCACTGCAAATCTACCAAGACCCGGCCGTCCCTCTAAACTTTCAGCTCATACAAGGAGAAGACTGATCAGAGATGCAGCCAAGAGGCCCATGATCACTCTGGATGAACTGCAGAGATCTACAGCTGAGGTGGGAGACTCTGTCCATAGGACAACAATCAGTCGTATACTGCACAAATCTGGCCTTTATGGAAGAGTGGCAAGAAGAAAGCCATTTCTTAAAGATATCCATAAAAAGTGTCGTTTAAAGTTGGGAGACACACCAAACATGTGGAAGAAGGTGCTCTGGTCAGATGAAACCAAAATCGAACTTTTTGGCAACAATGCAAAACGTTATGTTTGGTGTAAAAGCAACACAGCTCATCACCCTGAACACACCATCCCCACTGTCAAACATGGTGGTGGCAGCATCATGGTTTGGGCCTGCTTTTCTTCAGCAGGGACAGGGAAGATGGTTAAAATTGATGGGAAGATGGATGGAGCCAAATACAGGACCATTCTGGAAGAAAACCTGATGGAGTCTGCAAAAGACCTGAGACTGGGACGGAGATTTGTCTTCCAACAAGACAATGATCCAAAACATAAAGCAAAATCTACAATGGAATGGTTCACAAATAAACATATCCAGGTGTTAGAATGGCCAAGTCAAAGTCCAGACCTGAATCCAATCGAGAATCTGTGGAAAGAACTGAAAACTGCTGTTCACAAACGCTCTCCATCCAACCTCACTGAGCTCGAGCTGTTTTGCAAGGAGGAATGGGCAAAAATTTCAGTCTCTCGATGTGCAAAACTGATAGAGACATACCCCAAGCGACTTACAGCTGTAATCGCAGCAAAAGGTGGCGCAACAAAGTATTAACTTAAGGGGGCCGAATAATTTTGCACGCCCAATTTTTCAGTTTTTTATTTGTTAAAAAAGTTTGAAATATCCAATAAATTTCGTTCCACTTCATGATTGTGTCCCACTTGTTGTTGATTCTTCACAAAAACTTACAGTTTTATATCTTTATGTTTGTAGCCTGAAATGTGGCAAAAGGTCGAAAAGTTCAAGGGGGCCGAATACTTTCTCAAGGCACTGTACATGACTGAATGACTAGCACACCTCAATAACAAAATCAAGACTTCGTAAAAGGGCATAATAGTTTAACATTTAGGCTGCATCCGAAACCACATATTTCCCTACAATATAGTAGGTGAAAAACAGTGTCATAAAAGAAGTATGCCCATAATTCACAGTGCTCTTAAGAGTACCCAGATGACCTACTTCTTCCAGTGAGATTCTAAAGTGCACAAACTTCACGGTGTGTCTCAATTCGCCTACTTATACTACTCCCTAAATGTATGTACTCTTTATGAGGAGTGTGTAGCAAAAGAGTAGACAAGCTTTGGGACATACTATCACTTCATTATATTGCATCTTTAACGGACAGTCTGTTGCATTGTTACATGCATCCTGTCACTGTAAATTGGCCTGTCAATCATATGTCACAATTAAAATTGTGCACGTTGCTCTACCAGTCGTGGGTCTTTCATGGGAAGAACTCTCCTCATGTGTTTGAATAAAGAAGCATTTAAAAGTTAATGGCCTAACAGATCTTTATAAAAGTCCACATTGTTGTTGAGGATGAAATATAACATGGATAACATGAAATAACTTTTTTTTTTGTCAGATTAAATGTTGATTATTAGTCACTCAAACCCCTTTATCTAAACCTCTCTATTTAACCGTCGGACTTGCACACACACCATGTTTGTAGTTCTGAACTGAATCCTCCTCCAGAGTGCAATGGGTTATGGGCAATATTAGCCATTTTAGTGTGCATGGATCCACACTTTGAAAATCTTCCAGAAATAGTAGACCATCCGGGGACTTCTGGCACACTCTTTTCAACATTCTATGCTTTGGGACACACTTATTGTATCTCACATTCTATTTAGGATGTATAGTATGCACATTGGGACGGAGGGTTTACTATATACTATATTATATAGTATATATATATATATATATATATATATATATATATATATATATATATATATATATATATATAAACTATATATTAGAGATGCACCGATTGATCGGCTGGTGACCGGAATTGGCCGATTTTCACGTGATCGGCCATGACCGGCGACCGGCCGGTCAGTCTGACATGCCGATTTTATGCCGGTCAAATGCACTCGGGCGCCGCATGATTAACCTTTTGAGCGGTACCGTCTCATATATGGTATTTTTATTTATGTGCTCCTGCCCTGAGTAATGTTACGGTGCCACATTTAGGATGTTCAGTGACGTCGCATAACTGCCAGATTCAAACTGTGCTTTCGCGCGTTGGCTGGCGCTGAGCCAGAGTCGGACGCGTTCAGCGCTGTCATATATCACAACTAAGCAGTGTTTTCAACCTCATAATGTTTATTTTAGGTTTCAGATATTTAAATACACATAAGCACGAGTAAAACAATACATTTGGAGTTTGTAAAATACACACTGATGTCTGTGGAAGCAGCAATAACAATCTATTCAAATATAATTTGCCGACATGTGTTATTCATATCAGACAAACATAGTGAAAGTAACTTAACTATAAAGTTTACTCTATTCTTCTCAGTTCACCAGCCACTTTCTTGCATTTATTTCGGGAGAAACTGATGAATTCACGTGCTGTAAATCCGACTGACAGGACAACATTGCGGCGCCCATCTCATGTTATAGATCAAGACTATTTATAAAGGTTTTTAAACGACCAAACACACTCACTTACACTTATTTGAGAATCGGAATAACAGATAGGCTGATTGATGACATGGTAAGCAAGTTTGTGAATATTTTGAATAAAAAAAGGAAAAGCGGAATAAAAGCGACACATCTGTCATACAGTATAGGCCTTTATCACAGTGCGCGTGACGTCACTTCCAACGGCGAGTAGTAGCGTAAACCGAGTTCCGGTCGAGTCTGTAGCAATGGCGGCGAGCACAGCGAGGAATTGTTGTTGCGTTCCTAAATGTTGTAATAGTTCTACTAAACAGCCGTATCTCAGTTTTCATTCTTTTCCAACTGATGAAAAAGTTAAGAAAATGTGGATTCATTCTATTCGGCGGGATGAAGGCAAAAGTTTTGCAGTTTTAAAAGGGAGTACGTACGTTTGCGGGCAACACTTCACAGAATCTGACTACTCGTCAACAGCCGATCGTAAACGCTTGAAACGTGGAGTTATACCGTCCAGGTTTGAATGGAACAACTGGGGGAGTGTTCGCCAAAAACGACCCAATGTACTGGATAAGATAACGTCAAAGCGCCAACATTGTGAATCTGAGGTCAGTGATGAACAGCCTGTTGTCTATTACGGACCCGTCCCACTCACAGACCATGACTACTCAACACCTCCGTGTCCAGATCTATTGGATGCTGCAGCAGAGAGAATTAGAGAGTTGGAGGCAGAAGTAAGAGCTTTGTCTGTCTCCCGCATTCAAATAAATCGATTTTGTCTCTCGGATGACGACTTCCGATTTTACACACGCTTTCCCTCAGAGAAGGTTTTCAGGATTTTCTGGGCATCAGTAGAACCATCAGCATCGAACCTTGTGTACTGGTCTAAGGCACAGAGACATGGTCTAGAGACGGTTCCAGGACCAAGCCCTAACAGAAAGCTTCAGCTTATTGATGAGCTTTTCCTTTATTGCTGCCGCGTGTCTGCAGGTCTACGAGAGAAGGTCTTGGCAGATATCTTCAATGTGAGTACAACAACGGTCAGTCGAGTTATCATAACATGGGCAAATTTTCTGTACCTTGTTTTGGGGTCCTTGCCTATTTGGATGACCAAAGAGCAAGTCAGAGCAACCATGCCAGCAAAATTTAAGGAGCACTTCCCAGATGTCCGTGTTATTTTGGACTGTACTGAGATCAGATGTGAAAACCCCTCAGCACTTACACTACAGTCGGAGATGTTTTCACATTACAAAAACTACCCTACTTTCAAAGGCTTGGTTGGTGTTGCTCCATGTGGGGCCATAACCTTTGTTTCACAGCTGTTCACTGGATCCATCTCAGACAGGGAGATAACAAAACAGTCTGGACTTCTGGAACTGCTCGAGCCTGGAGACTGTTGTATGGCAGATAAAGGCTTTACCATAGAGCGACTGCTTGAGAATGTGGGAGCCAGGCTTGTTATCCCTCCATTCAAAAGAGCAGCCCAATTTACAAAAGAGGAGACGAAATGTACACAATCAATAGCCCGTCTAAGGATCGTGGTGGAAAGAGTAATTCGGCGAATCAAAGAAAACCACATCTGGGACTCTACCATTCCTCTCACCCTGACAGGCACAGTGAACCAAATATGGGCAAACTGCTGTTTAATGGCTAATTACCAAGGCCCACTTGATGCAAATGATGATGTTGTATAGAACGTTTATACAGAAAAGAAACATGATTTAATTTGCAATCAATCAAATGTGTGTTTTATAGTTTAATTTGTACAAAAATATTGAATTGTGAAAACTGCTGTTTAATGGCTAATTTTCAAAGGCCCACTTGATGTAAATGTTGTATAGAACGTTTATACAGAAAAGAAACATGATTTAATTTGCAATCAATCAAATGTGTGTTTTATAGTTTAATTTGTACAAAAATATTGAATTGTGAAAACTGCTGTTTAATGGCTAATTTTCAAAGGCCCACTTGATGCAAATGATGATGTTGTATAGAACGTTTATACAGAAAAGAAACATGATTTAATTTGCAATCAATCAAATGTGTGTTTTATAGTTTAATTTGTACAAAAATATTGAATTGTGAAAACTTGCATTTAATGTTGCAATATGTTTTTAGTAAATGAGCTTGAAAGTTGCAAACTGAAGTTAAAAATTGGAATTGTTTTTTATTGCACCACTTTTTTTTTACATATGTATTGACTGCATTGTGACAATTAAAAAGTTGTTACATTTTCTCAGTTGTTACTATTTCTCATTTATTCATTAACAATTTACAGTGAACTTAGTTATGAATAGGCACTATTAAACATTTAAGACAAACAGATGCTCAACCAAAATAGACATTTGAAGAACCTTTAAGAGTAGTTTACCCGAAAATGACATTTATGCCATAATTTGTGGCATAAATATCATTTTTGGGTAAACTTTTCATGTAACAGTAAACAAATCAACATCAGCACTATTTTAAGCACATCAGCACTCTTAAGAGTTAATAAATATATATATATATAGATAAATATATAGATGATATAAAATCTCTATATATGATCTATATTCATATATCATGTATATATATGTATATTGTGCATCATGTACATCTAGGATGGCACGAGGGTGAGTAAATTATTGCATTTCATTTTTGGGTGACCTTGACCTTTAACAATAAACAAACAATCAATCATCACCAGTATTAGTTTAACAACTCCTAGAGTTAAAATACACATTCATGTATGTATTAAAGAAAAAAATGTCTACTTTGTCCCTCATTAAGACAATTAAACTCTCATCTCTCCAGATGCGCTGAATGGTTATGTCTGTTTTGGTATTTGTTATAAAGTCACACCAACTCAGTCCTGTTACTGCAAGCTGTCCCTGAACTTGCCAGTAGTATTTGTGGCTTTCCTTTAACTTAGCTTGACCGTTGACAACTTTTATGTGTGTCACCTGAGAAATGTCATCAACGTCAGGACATTTTACCTCTGCAAGTCCAAAGGGAGGGTTCTCAGTAGGGTCGTAGACTCTGCCATCAGGGCTTGTGCCAAGGTGTGGCGCATCAGGATGTATAACAAACCCACACTGTAAAACATTGACATTCATCATACCAGAGTACTGAAATAGCACTTCAGGCTCAAGATCCAGTCCACGCTTCATTGCAGAAGTCTGACGAACCCCTCTGATGATTCGGACAGCTAGTGCCTGGCTAGTCGACTCTCCTCTGACATGACACACCTCACGGAATCTACTGGATGTAATGCGTGGTGTACGCATTTGGTTCCATAGAGCAGACTGTGACTGGTCCCGTGTGTCTTTTTCAATTATTGTGCTTAGTTCTTGAGTGACTGCCAAGCTTTCTAAGAACAACATATCATGGAAATTTGGGACAAATTTAAATCTTCCTTCAAATGTATACCCATCCAGAGGAAGCGTAGGGAAAGCAGGGGCTTCTGCATGTTTGACAGCATCCCTTGATGACTCAGCAGGGCACTGATAGGACAGCAAAGAACCTTTGGGTACCAGGCCAAACTTAGACTCCACCAGATTCATCTCCGACAAGCCATGCAGAACCTTGCAGATCAGTGGCTGAGGCCTGACACTTCTTAAAGACTCCACAGAAGAGAGCAGCAAATTATTGGGAAGGGGGCCTAAAAGCAAAGAAAAAAAAAAAGAAGAGAATAGAAATAATACTTTTAAAAGTCCTTTAACTTGTAAATTTTTTTGCTTGACATAAAATAATGTAAATGTAATCACCTGTGTAGGCCCTGTAAAGAGTGGACTTAATACCACTTCTGCTAGAGGTTTTTGGCTTCCTCACAAGTAATCGATCCACTGCTTCAGGATGGATTCCCTGTTAAAAAATAAAAATTATGTTATTATTGAGAGCATGTTTATAAACTTTGAAAGCTTAGTTTTTCTAAACAAAATAGAGTTTGCAGCAGTGGACAGATAGAAAGTCAAAACTTGTTTTTTTCATGTCCTTGGATCAATGAAAACAAATAGGACAAATAGGACAAAAATACTGTCTGAGATTGTCATAATTCATGCATAAAATAGTTAATAGCTGTTTACTATACCTGAGTCCTGGGTCTGTGCCAAGTCTGTAGAGTGCTTGTGCTGGGTATAGTGGGTGGTACCGTCTTTAGTTTCATCATGTTGTAGTGTGCACTCTGAAACAGCAAGCCAACCAAATGGTTGCATAGCTCTTTCCCAGCCACACAGGAACAGCAAAAAGTACTGATGACAGGAGGATTCTCGTCGACTTTAAATGAAATCTAAATAAATAAAACATTATATACGGTTTAAAATTAGAATACAAATGAAACATTGACATAAATTGACTGCAACAGCAGTCTAACAATTTTCATTTGAACACTTTTTCAAACAAACTGCAACTGCAGTTTAACCCGCTACAACCGTAGCAACTATAAACACAATCAAATTTGTGTCCTCGAACTGGACCTAACTAAAGTTCTGAAACCTGAACAGGTAACCTGAAGAGAGTGTGGCTCTTCGTTTTTCCTCATGGACCGGTAACACTGTGCCCTGATAATCACCTCACTATCTACAACATCAGATACTGTATTGCACAAAAACAGCATTATAATCACACTACCATATCACAGCAAAATAAAAATTGTTTTTTACTTGAAAATTGTATTGGTTTGGGTATTTGTAAGACAATCATGGTTTAGCCAGCTAGGTAGCATGTTAGCCATTTCGAGAGAATAAACAAACGTTAAAATGAAACTTACCTTCATAATTGAAGATGTAGTTTTCAAAGAAGAATTTATATCCCTTCTCAAATTTGGATACTTTCGTTTGTGAAAGATTTTCCACAATCGTGTAAACGTTGGTGATTTGGGGAAGATCCCGCAGTGATATTGAAAACCTTCGCGCCGCCGCCATTGCTACAGACTCGACCGGAACTCGGTTTACGCTACTACTCGCCGTTGGAAGTGACGTCACGCGCACTGTGATAAAGGCCTATTATTGTGGCTGCGGTGTATCGCGTGACGCGTCGCTATGGAAACATTAAAGGGAACGTTCGCCTCGAATGAAAAAACTCACTCTGGGGGTGGGGGTGTCAGTTAGAATATTTTAAACTTACGCGTGAAAGGGTTAAAGAAAAGATCGAAAATAAATATTTGTGTGTGCTGTAAAGTGGTTAGAATTTTTTTTAATCGGAATCGGCTAAAATCGGTATCGGCAGGTCAAACTCAATGAAAAATCGGAAATCGGAATCGGCCTAGAAAATTGTAATCGGTGCATCTCTACTATATATACAATATATTACTATATATAAGAAATATTTCAAACCAGTTCAAGTGAATGAATTGGCTGGGCTGCAGGTGTCAGAGCTCAAGAGGGCATGGTGGACAGATACTATTAAGATACTGCTTGTCAAGTAAAACAGGTTAAGCTTTACAGAATAGGCTAAATCACATAAAGACTAACAAAGACAGATCTTAATACAGTAGGTCCTATTTTGATTAATCTACTGTAAAAATGTAAAACATGACTGGTTAGTATGAATTAAGTCTGTAATGTCTACCAAGTTATGTTCTAAAACTGCAGAAGTACAAGAGTAGTGTACTTCAGATGCTGGCTCTGTGAGTTACACCCAAAAAAAGTTGTTTAAATCAACAGGATCTGATACATGTGGACAAGAAAAAATATCTCTTACTTCACACACTTAAATATTTTAATTTTTATATCTGAAATATCTTGCCTATCTCCTCCCTGCCCAATTAACTATGACATACTTTTATTTCACTTTGCCCCTATTCTAACATGTGTGTATGTGATTGTATACAAATGCCTTGATAAGAACCATGAACCATGAATTCGTCACTGCAGTAACACTGTTCGCTCATGGACTCCAGATAAATCAAACAATAGCATTTATAACTTCTTCATTGCCCCTTCTATCAAATAAGAACAGAGTGTCATCCAGAATCCAGATAACAAGTGCCGCGGCACTTAACTACTGTGAAGTTGTGAAATAAGCCCATGCTTTTGAGTAATGTTTACTGTAATAACGTGATTAGATAGTTCATTGTAAAACTGCGAAGTATGGTATGGACAGGAAGTTGTTTATACCACTCATTATTACATCACGTTCAACAATAAAAACTAGTAAACAATAAAACAATAAAGAAATGGTGATTGAATCACACCTTGTGATTCTCACGTGGGCCCTTGTATACCCTGACCTGAAGGGTCACTCATTTAACCCCCTGAGGTCGACAATCGCGCCTGCGCGATAGGCTCGCTTTTTTTCAGTTCAGTTCAAAAGAAATTAATTTTGCTCTGTTGACTTTGATATTACAAGCAAGTTTCATACATCAATCGATTCTGTTAAATGTGTATTATTTTTGTGTATACTCACAATAAAAACAAAGTGTTGTGCTTTTTGCCAAATAAAGAAAAATAAACGTGATGCGAGTTCTGCCTTCTCTCTGTCAGTGAAGACCATTCTGAAACGCGTCCGAAAATGAACTGTAACTCAGCGAATACTCAGTCAAACAGGCATACAGACACACAGGCATGAAGCTTGAATTCTCTTCTTTTAAATGAGGTAATTTATATAAAAAACAAATATTCTCATCTTGTGAAATCTTTATTAAAAGAGAGCGATTCCAGTCGAGCTAATTAGAGCTCATTCAAATGTAATGTGAACACGCCCACGGAGAGCGCGCGCTATTCAAACGCAAATTACTGAGGCAATCCAAGCAAACCTGTGAACGCCCCCATATCAGCTCGAGAAAACACAAGTTTAATCATTGTAGCCTACGTGTTTACACCATCTGGCAGCGCTGTGAGGAATAATAATAATGGAAAATCTACCTCAGAGTGCGGGTATTGCAGGAGAGAAGATCCGAATATGTAGTAAGTTTTTTTTCCTTCTCAAGTTAATCGCGTTTCAGTGAATGAATGAACGGCAGCCGCAGAGATGCGCGCTGTTTACCACAGCTCGCAAAAAGACAGTTTAAATTTAAATTGCGTCTCTGTGTGAATGAATGATGATGTTTTAGCAAACTGTATTGCTATACTGAGTTGAGTAAAAATCGACTGAAATATGTTGAAATAAAATGTAGGCTATTTGTAAGCAACGTATTAAACTGAAAATTAACATTTATATGCCCTAATATTTCATAAAAACAACGTTACAGTCAGGCGTTTCTGTTTGTGAATGAATGTTTCGGTTTTAGCAAACTGTATTGCTATACTGAGTAAAAATCGACTGAAATATGTTGAAATATAATGTATTTGTATAAGCAACGTATTAAACTGCAAATTAACATTTATATTTCTTATAATAAAAATGAAAGACCTATGTTTCAGACATATGAAAGACAACATTTCGTTGATTAGTTTTGGATAGATTATACATTTTTACTGTAAAATATCTGCCACCTCAAATAAGCTTTTGTTTGCCAATATTTGCTCATGTTAAATATAGTATGTTTTGTCAAAAATAAAGTAATCAAATAATCAATCATATCCTTAACTTTGAAATATGTATGATAAAATGTATACTTTAGTTTTTACAAGGAAAGATTACACTTGAATTGTTGTTGTAATTGTAACCTTTTTAATAAAAAAATATATTTACAAGGTAGATGTAAACAAACTATTAAAAGGTAAATATAAGCCTTTTCTTTAAATAATTTTTATTGTGTTTTATTAGTGACAAATTTGGGGAGAGGATAAATATTCCAAAACTGAAAATACAGTATGAGAATTAACTGCACAATTACTAGACATGTTTTCCTTGGATATTATAGGCCAAATTGCAAGCACAATATGTGGAAAAATAAAAAAGAATTGAGATGCTTCCAACTGTTGCTCTTGCATTCTTGTGGCTCAGTGACTCACCTGAATGAATGGCTAATTAAGTATGCAGGCTCCATTGTCTCCTCAGGTGTGAACCACTAAATGTGCATGATCGTTGACGCCCACTCCGCATATTGCCTTTCCAAACAGAAAGTGCTTTGCAAAATTCAAATCAATGTATTGTGTTATGTGAATGATAAGGCAGGGTGATTTTCACATCATTTTGAAGAAAAAACACTAGGTGATGACATCCATTAGACAAAAGTCTTATTGGCACATATTTAGAATGTGTTTTATGGCCTTATTTCAGAAACTTTAGTTTTTAGTTTTTTCAATAACCATGCATAAACATTATTCTCTAAAAAATGCAGACATGTACATTCTTGTTGCTCACATATTCTGGTAGCCCTGTTTGTGCTAAATAGTGTGTAATTTTTTTTGCCATTAATATGTTTATAAGCAACTGAAAAAAGCACAAATGTCAGGGCATGTCAGAACATCTCAAGGACCCCAAAAACACCTTAGACCCCAGAGGGTTAAACAGAAAAACTCCATTAAAAAGCCATGTAATCACAAGCCTTTACTAAAGCTTAACATCTTTATGCAACATATATACATTTTGGCAACTTAATTGTACTTGAATAATATACTCCACTCTTACTTGTACTGTAGACGAAACAAGGAAGCAATATGTGCAATACCCCTAAAGACATGCATTTCTAAAACAGTAACAAACTAGTGTCCAGCAAAAATGTGTGGATAGTTCACCCAAAAATTAAAATTAGCCCAAGATTTATTCACCCTGAAGCCATCCTAGGTGTATATGACATTCGTCTTTCAGACGAATACAATCGGAGTTATATTAAAAACATGTCCTGTCTCCTCCAAGCTTTATAATGAGAGTGAATGGCTGGAGAAAATGTGAAGCCCAAATAAGCGCATCCATCCATTTTTTTATATAACTCCGATTGTATTCGTCTGAAAGAAGAATGTCATATACACCTAGGATGGCTTCAGGGTGAGTAAATCATGGACTAATTTTCATTTTTGGGTGAACTAACTCTTCAAATACTGTTTAAAAGCATCCCAGGATGCACCTACTGAGATTTGAGTTTTGTTGCAAGTTGTTTATATTTTTGGTCACTACATAACTCTTGTACTTCCATGTAATTTAGTTTTGACTAGAGATGCACCGATGTATCAGCATATTGGTTATAGCATGAAAAAGGCAGATATAACAAACCGATTTGAGAAGTAGCAAAATTTATACTCGACATATAAAGCAAAAGTACTGAAATGTTGTTCATAGAAATATTTGATAGAAAAAAACCTCTGAAGGTTGTCAAGTTTTATTTGTCTTGAATTTTGTTTTGCTTACTTTGTGCCTCTCTTATAATGTTCTCTCCTGTTTATGTTAAATTAAAATGATTTGATGATGCAGCAATAAACTAGCTAGTATACCTTAATGCATGTGATTTTTTAACTTAAATTAAAGCTAAATTAAAACATGAACAAAACAATAATACATTTTTTATGATAAAAGTTCAAATAAGCAGGGAAGTGACTAATATCAGAATCAGAATCAGCCAACAGTTGTTTTTAAAATCGGTATCCATATCGGCCCAATATGTCCTACGGTACATATTTTTACTATATTGCTTACTATACAATTATTATAATAATGTGGAAAATAATAATAATAAAGAATGAGAAGATTTGTCTTAATGCTTAACAATTAAAGCCAAGGACAAGGAACAAAGGGGACCTAGATGAAAGAGCGCTCAAAGTTATGTACCAGAGAAGTGTTGACAACATACATGGACGATGTCAACAATACATTGTAAAAAAAATGTATATAAAAAAAAAATAAGAAAGGAAAGAAAAGAAAATGGAAAGAACAATTAAAACATTATAAACTTGTTTAATTGATTGAATGTGCTTGAACTAGGGCTGTTGATTTAACACGTTCATTTGGTGCGATATATTATGGAAAGAATAACATGTTATAATTAACGCTTTTAACGCACCCCCCGACCAGAACTGCACATCATCTTGCATTGCATGCAGTTTAGTTACAAACATGATGCAGGGCAGACTCACTGTGTGATGAAGCCTATTAGATTGCAGTTAAAATGCCACTAAAATTAAAAATTCAAATTCAATTCAAATATCAAAATTATCATACATAGTTTAGCAATAACACACAAGAGTGATGTTTTTTTCCTTCAAATATCTGCATGATTGCAAGTGTGACATTGATTTTATACAACAGTTCAATAAACAAGAAGTTAATATTGTGCTACATCTTAGACATAATATTGTCTGTTTTTACTCAATTTCGCCAACAAAAAAAAGCAGTTCCAAACAAAGCCACATCAGAATGTTGTGCATCTCTGAGAAACACTGAATCTACTGAATTTAGTCTCATTATTAAATGAATCCACTTTCTTTTCTTTTTTTTTTTAAACGAATCGTGTGACCTATTCATTAAAACAGCCACTTATTTATTCCTGAATTAATCAGGCGTTCAAATGAATCGGTTGAAAAAATGACTCACACATTAAGACCGTGGCTGCGCCCAAAAGCTGACTAGTTGCCTTGTTGCATTATCAGGTATTATCAGAATCTAATGTTAGCTTCACTTCCTGTCTCCTGAGATACCTTCGTCTGACTGAATTTTAAAGGCAGCATAGATAAATCCTTCACTGCCTTTGATATACCATAATCCTGTTGGAATGCATCCTTCAAATGCAGCATTTTTCAGCTTTCGGACACAGCCAGTGACTTGCTGCCACCTACTGGCGGTTTTAGTTTCATATTTAGAATATGGTTTCATTTTTCATATTCATACCATTATTCTCTGAGCTGAATTAAACAGTCTGTGTAAATATACCTTAATGCTAGCCTGGCTCCGCCCTCCTACGTACTTCCGGTCAATTTTCATTTTCCTTCAGTACTCCGTCTGGGTTTGCGGTATATTCGTGGGTTTTCTCTGGCCAAATTTTTACCGGTCCAATCAGCAAACAGAGGGAGTGGCTGAGAACGGATGACGTTGAGGTCGTGCGCTAGTTTGAGTTGTTGGGTTACGTCACAACCAAACGTTAGCGATTGGTTATGGCAGATCCAGAGTGGCTCTGAGCAGATCCAATAGTTTTAAACTTCAACAGAGTACCTGCCTTCAAGGAAGTTAACGCTCGTCAATGGAGAGTGACCAGACTCTCTGTACAAATGAAATGTACGAGAGTCTGGTAGGACCAGGCTACCTTAATGCCACTTCAGATGCAGCTTTTGAAAAACATTTGTATGTCCACATTGTAGCCTTAAAATCTTATGTTTAATAAATTCTAAGTTGAATCAAAGAATTTCTTTCTAAAACTCCTTTTTTGTAATGTCTATTCAATGCTTTTCTCATCTAACACAGACTAGTGATGTTACGTATGACACTGAAGCTTCGATGTGCGTATCGCACATGCGACACGATTTCTAGTGAAGCCCCGTATCGGGGTGTGTATTGGTTTACTAGAGTCACGTGATCGACAACAAATGAAGCCTCACTTTCTGTCCTCACATGCGCGTTTCGCTTTGGGTTGTCAGAAGGCTCAAACCCCAGATCTTATTTAATGAGTCATTGTTGGCTCAGTCTGGTTGATGGGTTTGTGAGGAGAGAAAATTAATTTATTTAATGAACAAATCAAACACAAACATGTAAGGCTTTTATTTGTACACATAACATTGAAACTATGGAGTGTGTTGTGGTTGCTTCATCTGCCAGAGCTTCTAACACAGGCTTCTGGCTGCTTTATTTTAAATAAGCACCAGATGGCGCTGTTCTCGACACTCTCGAAGCTTTGAATCTTTTCCCGGAACAGCCAGGGGAAAGCCTCAGTGATTCATGAGGCTTAATTTCCCCATCCCTAACACAGACCTTAGTGACACGTTTCCAAAGTTATCATCATCGCAAATCTAGTAAAGTTCGTCTCCAGTTTACCGCTATAGATGTTTACCTAACTATGACGACTTCCACTTCTCAGAAACCCAGAAATGTAAAAAGGGTTAATAATAATGACTTTAAATTATGTTTTGGTGGTAATTTCTTGGCCAAAATTGAATTAGATAATTAATCACATAATAAATTAGATAATTTTTTTTAAATTACATGACAGTTCTAATTTTCACCTCTTTGATTTAATCAAACAAAATCAAGAGTTCAAATGTGTTGCAATGATAACATTTTCCTGGATGTTTTGTTACTCTGACTGCTCTGGGACAACAAAATAAATAATGGAAAGAGAAATAAAAATGAACAGAGAACTAAAACAGTATTTTAAAAAAGACAACATTTTTTTTTTTAACTAAGTTTACATTAGTTAAGGTTGTGATTGGTATTGGTCTACGTAAATGTTTAAACTGGGATAAATCTGCAAAGTTAGCCTGTTAACTGTCAGTGTCCCGGTAGGGGTAGCATGACACTTTGAAAGTTTTTAAATGCCTTTTTCCCAATCAGGGGCCCGTTCTTTGTACGTCGCTAACTCAGTTAGCTGGATTTGATTGCTGGCGATTTGGCATGATCTTGGATTGTTTGGTTCTTCGAAGCTCATCCTGGACTTGCTGTCATAGCAACAGGTCCGTAAACTTAAACCTGCTCGGGAGCAGGCTTATTTCATGTTAACAGGATTAGACTGCGGCTTCATAAGCGGAGCTGATGCGGGAAGTCCAGCGCAGCGTGATAGTGCACTTTCTGAGATATATATTTTTTCTCATGACTCGTGAGATTGTCGTTTACATTATTAATTTGTTGGAAACGCACATTTATTTTCGACTTGTCGGAGTTGGGCTTTAACTACAGCACAAACTGTTTGCATTGCCCTAAGATTATTTGCGAGTGGCTCTTTCTTTTACACTATTGGAGATGCGGAGAACTTGATGGAAAGTGCTGTCTGTCGTGTCATTCGGAGTTTACCTGGCGCTTTAAGGTTTAACCCTCTGGGGTCTGAGCTGTTTTCTGGGCCCTGGAGGTGTTCTGACATGCTCTGACATTTGTGCTTATTTCTGTTACTTGTGACATTTTCATGGCTAAAGTCTAATTACACTGTATTCAGCACAAACTCTGCTACAATAATATATCAGCAGCATGTGTGTAAAAGTTTGTAGTTTTGAGATAATGACATTTATGCGTGGTTTGTGAAAATACAAAAAATTAAAGCTGCAAGCAGCATTTATCGGGGTTCAAGCAGTTAAGGCCTTTAAGGCCTTTAAGCACACAAGCATCAAAAGACATTAAGTTTTATTTAGCAAGCATTTAACAACTGCCATCATAGATGAAAAAGTCAATTTACAGCCAATACAGGCAGTTTACCATAGGAAATATATGGTACCTTTTTGCCTGAGTCTTCTTATAGTCTTGCCTGATCTCCACCACTTTTATTAGTAGTACTCAAAGTGTGCCCATATGTGTCAGATTTGTTGTAAATATGTAATTTTGATAAGGAGTTTAGACAATTATATTCAGTGGTGTAACGAGCCAACACTGGGCCCTTAAGTAGGATTATCAAGGCGGGCCCCTTGATGACGCAATTGATGACATTGATGACGCAATGTCCGCGAGTAGGCTACCATGAATAGGGCAGGATATGATCATACACAGCATATAAGAGATGAGATGACTAACAAAATCAGGAGTAGCCTACGCTCACCAAAAACAAAACAAAAAAAACAACAAAAAAAACACTGGTGACAGCGCACCATAACACATTGTTAGGCCTAGGTCCAAATACATAAAAAAGATGCTCTCTTACATTAAAGCAGGATTTTCCGGGCTTTCCTATGTGCAACTGCAAAGTTGTCGATTAGATCAGGATTGTGCGCATGGGCATTTTCAATTGACCCTTCGCAGGGAGTTTGATTGACAGGCGATCTGACTAATCATAATCCGCCATTTTGTCCAACAAAGCAGTCAGGAGAGTTAGTAGATTAACATTGGAGGATTTAAATTTGAAAAACAAAGTGTACTGACGTCTTAGCACTTTAAAACAACATTCCTTTTATGTTCATTCATGTTTATTTTAATGCTATAAATTAACTAGAAGGAAGAGATGATCGGTTCACAAGCAGCTTTAACTGAGCCTCGAGTCTACAGCAATCTGTCAGACACATTAAAGAGTCACAAAACGGTATTTATTGTTTAAATGTCTCTAAAAAATTACTACATTTGAAAGGTGAGACTTTGTTTCATATCAAAAGTACTTGTCTGTCAGCGCGCAGTCTCCTCTCTGATCCGCAATGTATTTTTCACTGTGTGAGAACTTGGTGTGGTGTGAGAGTGGCGTCGCTTGTCAGACATAGCAAAAGTAACTAAAGTGGGCGGGTCTTTGCGAACGGTCATTGACAGTATGGACGGGGATTCGCCAGTCCCAATTCAAAACAAATTTCATGACAATCCATCATTGTTTGTTTCAAACATGTGAGAGTATCAAAATGATCCATGGGTGAAATTGATTGGATTTAATTCATTTTTTTGTCAGTTCCTATCATAATTTTAACATTTTGGCGTTATTGTTTAGCTATTTACCTATGTTTTCAAATTTCCTTTGTTTTTTTGTTGTTGCCTCGATCGGACTAACGGCTTTGAAGATAAACACAATTTTTTAAAGCTCTAAATGACACTTACAAAAACCATAAGGCGAAACCTGGCATGTTTGGTATTGTTGGACTCGGCAAGGATTCAGGAGTCTTAGTAGGTCACTCCTGTGAAAAAACACTGGCTTGAAACTTCTAAGGCTCCTTCAAGGCATTGTGCCAATGACATATACTGAGTTTTTTGAGATACACCAATGTTCTCATAGACTATCATGGCACCCTGGACAATGCCAATTTTCAGTAGACTAACAGTTGGGTGCGCTTATAGCTATTTCCATGATTTATTTCACTGTTATAGCACCACCAAGTGGCCAATTGTCACGATTTTTTTCATGTCAACTCAGATTGAGCTTATGACCATGTGTCCCAAGTTTAGCGAAAATATCTCTTTCCGCTCACAAGTTATAACCATTTTATAGTGCCACCAAGTGGCCAATTGTCATGATTTTTTTTTTCACATGACCTCAGAATGAGCTCATGAACATGTGTCCCAAGGTTTGCGAAAATATCTCTTTCCGTTCACAAGTTATAACCATTTTATAGTGCCACCAAGTGGCCAATTGTTGCGATTTTTTTCAAGTGATCTCAGGTTGAGCTCAGGAAGATGTATCCCAAGTTTAGCAAAAAAATCTCTTTCCGTTCACAATTTATAACCGTTTTAGTAAAAGTGGCCCTGGTGCCATCAAATATTTTGGTTCCCCTTATCGACCGTTAATTGAAATTTTAAATTTTTTGGATGATTATTGATTGTCAGACTCCAGAGAATATTCTTGCAGTGGTTTGGTTCCGATCGGGCCAAAAACCTAGAAGAAGTTTGCAAAAATAGGTTTTTAAAAAATTTACTGAAGGGCGAGCAAATCGGAGATAGCCATTTTGTCCGCCTTGAGCCAAGGATTCCAACGATATAAGACACTTGATCCTGGGATAAACGGTCTAAGAGTTATGAGCGATTTTGAACTTTTGGTTGCTGTAGCGCCACCTATGGGCCAATCGGGGTCATACTCTGATAGGTTGTCCCCAAATTGAGGCCTACCATCTGGCCAGGTTTCAAGTCTCTAGGCCTTACGGTTTGTCCTGCGCGATGCGTTTTACAAATCCTTACAATTACAATAGGGTTTCAGCATTTCATGCTTGAACCCCTAATAAGAATGAAGGCTTTTTGCCAGTTATAGCGCAACCTATGGTCCGATCTCCATGAAACTCTGCATGATTCCTCACCATGTTCTGACACATAAGCTCATACATTTTTGTGAAGTTCTGAGTTTTCCTTTGGGATTTATAGGCTTTTGAGTGTATTTTGCCACGCCCCTTTTCTAAATGACCCTGTTACAGCCACCCAAATGCCAAAGTTCAACTTTTTTTTGATAATTATTGATCTAGAGAGTCCAGAGAATTGTCCTAGACTGGTTTGGTTCCGATCGGGCGAAAAACCAGGGAGTAGTTCGCAAAAGTAGGTTTTGGACAAAATTCGACATAGCAGAACATTTTCCCTGCCTACATCCAAATCAGAGATAGCCATTTTGTCCGCCTTGAGCCAAGGATTCCAACGATATAAGACACTTGATCCTGGGACAAACGGTCTAAGAGTTATGAGCGATTTTGAACTTTTGGTTGCTGTAGCGCCACCTATGGGCCAATCGGGGTCATACTCTGATAGGTTGTCCCCAAATTGAGGCCTACCATCTGGCCAGGTTTCAAGTCTCTAGGCCTTACGGTTTGTCCTGCGCGATGTGTTTTACAAATCCTTACAATTACAATAGGGTTTCAGCATTTCATGCTTGAACCCCTAAAAATTCTCACTGAAATAAGGTCATGAAACCCAAACTGATTATTTCTTCACAAGACTTTTGAAAATTGTATGACGTAGCCTAGAATATTTGCTCTAAAACTATGTGAAAATCACCCTGACTGCTCATTCAGAGAAGACAATATATTGATTTAAAATTTGTACGACGTGTTTTGTGCCACAAAGCTTTATGCGGGAGCTCATTAATATGTAAGCTTTTCACACCTGAGAAAGACAAAGACCCTCCCCTAACGGCCCTATTAGGAGCTATCAGGCCCTATCATTCTGAGCAACCTTGCACAAAGAATGAGGAGATTTAAAAAAGAATGGCTTTTAGATTGTTTGATTTATTTACAACACAACATAATCCAAAGATACACAACAAATGACAAAAAAGCACTCATTGAAACCAATGATCCAAAGACAGAGACCTTTGTGCCATTCCTAAAAACATTGTACATACCTTTCATTTCCAAGGTGTTTGATTTTCATTTTACCAGGTTCATGTACAGAGACTTATGTGAATGTTGAAGTCAGCAGAACTCAGTGGCATCTGGGCCCTGAAAAAAAAAAAAGTGAACATACTGATATCAAGAGAAAGGCCTGCACGATTTTGGGAATACATTTTAGATTTTTCTGGTTAAAATTGCTTTTTAAAATTCACAGAATACACACACACAAATGTTTCCAACAATATATAATATAATGAAAACCAGGTTTGTTGTGCCTTGTAGGCATAGGCTATGCGCAGTGCTGCATAAAATAATAATAACCATAGCAGCCTATAAATCTTCCAAAATATTTCAGTAACAACTAAGCTAGAGAAAAATATATTGATTATCATGTTACTTCAAATGTTTCCATTCATTATGATGATATGAAATGAGATAATAGTAAAAACATGAAGCCGTTTGGTGCTTTTCAAACGCGATCGCGATCCAAAATAAGATACATTCAAACGCGATCGCGCTCAAATATAAAACAATATAGTTACCATATACATATCTACGTTTGAGTAGATATCCACAAACACAGTAACAGTAAACACGGGTCTAAATATTATAATATTCACCATATATCTAGCAACAGTTCAACTGCAATGTGAAATTTATGCAACAATAACAAACTAATATGTAAGAATTTCTTACCTTACATCTTTCTTGTCTTCAAATCGCGTTCTTCTTCTTCTGAGGTAGCCTAAATCCAATGTAAGCTCACGGTCCGCCTTTCAAACTCGACAAAAAGCAGAGACTTGTGAAGTGTTTTGGTGCTTTGTTTTTGAGGTAATGAGCGCGTTCGCGTTCCATGTGGAGATTTGCATGTGAATATCTTTTGCGCGAGTGGGCGTGTTCAAATTAAAAATAATTAGGAAGCGTTTGAGAAGCTGGACATCTTGTTGGTTTTATACAAATTACTTAAACAGAGAATATTTGTTTTCAGTTTGAATCCGATCATTTAAAAGTACACACTTAAATGTTTATAAAGGTATATGGCTCATAAATGTGTGACAAGTATTCGCTGAGTTTTGTTTCAGTTTATAGACGTGCTCAAGAAAAAAAAGTTCACCGCGACGGAGAGGCAGAACGCACACCCTGTTTATTTTCTTTATTTTACAAAAGCACAGTGTTTTGATTTGATTGTAAGTGGACACATACAAAAGTAGAAATATCACAGATTCTTTTTTTATATTTCTTTTTTCTGTATGACCATAAATGACGGAGTAATTTAAGTTTATAGTTCTACAATGTGAAGAAAATCCAGCAAAACGCGCGGGCGCGTTTGCCGACCTCAGAGGGTTAAAAAACAGTTTTAGGTTTTTTTGTGGCATTTCCAAGCCACTTAAGACTCAATGTTGTAAAGCAGTTTTTTTTTAAAGCAGTTTTTTTCTTTTTAGGCTATCATAATTTTTTTATGAAGATCATGCAATCACGACCATGCCGATTACAGTATATGTCACTCAGGCTTCACTAACGTGATTGGTACCAAAGACTATATAGACCATAGACTGCCATCAAGGCCTCAATGAAGGGGATTATGTGAACAGAAAGGGGGTTCACAATGTAAATGTGCAGCCCAGTTACTATTGTGATTCTTAATATTCCAGATTAGTAATATTATATCAAATTAAAAAAAGGCAGTTGACTAAAATCTTCCATATCACAAATGTGAAAGCAAAATGGCCAGGATCTGTGCATGACTTAAGCATTTTCAGAGATTCACATTTATGTACATGATTTGAAAGTGGTAAGGAAAGTTACACAATTAAATATCAAGCTCACTGTATTACATACACTTATGCTGATCCTAACAAAACTGCATTTTTTCATAGGTGATTATGACATGTTCCTGTCTGCAGACAGGTGTTTTATGACCCCATTCCCTGACCCAAACCAGTTACAATGCAGCTCTAGCCAGGACAAGGGCACACAATGAAATGAACTTTGGCTAACTAAAGGGAAGATTTCAGTGTCTGAAAAGTCTGAGGGTTGCACACCTGACAGGGCCTGTGACATTGTTGCATGTGCCATATTGCACAACATTGCCAAAAAACAAAACAAAAAAAAACACTTTTCATTAAATGTTTAATAAAAGACAAATATGCGTAGTTCCTTGAGTTTTATTTTAATTGTTCTTTGTAAAGAAAAGCCAGTGGTCAAGTGCCTGCAACAAGAGATATTAGACACATGCCTCATGCAACAAATAAAAAGGAAAAGCTATGTCTCCTCTGTCTGTGCAGACTCTTCTGTAGGCCTTTCTGTAGATGTGGAATCCTGCAACTTATATTGCAGCCATAAAGCATGTATAAATTAAGTAAAGTTATTTATGCACTTGCAGGTAGGCTAGTTCCTCCATATGACAGTTATCTGAGAGGGTTTATTCACTGTCCAGTGCAATGGAAACAAATGGACATTACAAAGTCTTATACTTTCTTTCCTTTGGAAAGTTAGAACATGTCCACTTACTGCACATATTTCAGTCACCACTTTCTTGGGAATAGATACAAGTGTTGGTGTATTATGTAGAGCCCGGCCGATATTAGGCATTTTCCTAACTATCGGTATCGGCATTTATAATGACCGATAAATTAATATTTAAAAAAATGCAGCGTGCGGCAGAGCATATGAGCGGAGTGGAGCGGTGAGAATCTCCGCTCATTGCTCACTGAACTGTTCACCCCACTGCTCCCCCGCTCAAAGCTACATCAGGCTGCTCTGCTCGTTTTCGCTCAGCGCTCAACGCAGTTTGCTTCGCGCTCCACTCAAAACAACCCCCCCCCCCCCCCGCTCGCTCCAAAAAAGGAACAAAAATCTACATGTATATCACTTGTAGCGGTCCCCAAACTTTTTTGCGCCACGGACCGGTTTAATATCAGACAACCGGCCTTCAAGGTGTGTGGCGGATAAATACAACAAAATAAAATGATACGACTGGCATAAAAACTGGGTATTTTTTTAAATAGCCTATAATAATAAACGTGAATCCAATGTGTAGGCCTACTCGCAACTTTATTAACAGCGTCCTCTAACATCGCGCAGGCAAATGAGAAAGTCTGAACACAAACAAAATGCCCCCAAAAGAAAAAAAATCTCTATGTTTTCAGTGCTGATGCGTTCATGTAACATGTAAGGGTGGCGCTGCCAATAAAGCACCTAAAAGCTGGCACAACGAACCGGCAAAATTAATGATTATGAATATGTAAAATATAACAGGAGACATTTTAATTTTTTTTTTATGTCTGTCGGCTGGAAATGCTGACTCGTGATCTTCGCAGTAGTGAACGCGCCTGAGAGAAATGCACATTTCATACGGGAGAGCAGTCTGTTTTCTTTCGTTTTGAATTGTTCCGTTTAAAAGTAGACATTTCAAGCTTTATATATATGTCTCAGGTGTGTGAGGCAAGTAGGCTATACGCTGAGTTTCGGTTCATTCATGAGACAAACTCCAGGTTCACGCCGGCGCCTTCATATCGTGGTTATCTATTTTCTAATATATTTACTTCTTATTAAATCCAGACAATTGGTTGATGAAATATTGATTAAAATTAAGATACAATTAATACAAAACGAAATTAAATTTAAAGACAGGCTTTGTGCTTTCTGTTTGAGGTCTCAGTAAAAGTTTTAAAGCAGTTTTAGTGCCGCTTTCAGAGCGCCCACGTCCGTAACAGGGAACTGTCCCATTCATAACATTGTTTTTTTTTTGTATACATTTCTAAATAAATGCGACTTATAGTCCAGTGCGAGGCTAGGCCTATATATGTTTTTTCTTCTTCATGGCGCATTTTTTGACTGATGCGCCTTATACTCCGGAGCGACTTATATTGATAGACTAGGCCTACACCTGTATATGAATTCTCATTTTACTTTTTGAAGTACTTTTTGAACTCCATTATTGAGCCGAGTTTTGCCTGAAAATAGTCTACTGTTGATGACTGTGCAAGACAAATGGATTCAGGGTCAGGCTTGACTGAGCATGCTTCAGACTCGTGGTGTGAGCGGAGCGAAATTGGAGCGGGAAATGCGACGCTCCGTCCTTTTGAAATTGCCGCTCTGCGCTCTGTCCAAGATCCGCTCGCTCCCGCTACACTCCGCTCACATGCTCTGGCGTGCGGTGATTTATGTAAGGATGGCGCTGCCAACAAAGCACCTAAAAGCTGTCACAAAGAACTGGCAAAAGTGGCAAAAAATAATGTCCGCGTCCGGTGTAGACACAGTGTTAAAGCTCATTCTGCTACGTTACAACATCAAGCAATATTCCAATAATTTATATAATTATAACACTTTATAGGGCCATTTTGCATGAAGAGTAGCCTAGTTCCACGTTTAGTACATTTTGCTTACTACTTATTTAAAATAGTATAAAACTACTGTACATATGTAATTATAAACGTTTTCATTATGATATTATTAATTTTACTTTACTAAAAAGATCTGAGTTCTTCCTCCACTGGTAGATATTAGAGAAATTAAGATTAAAAATAGAAGATAAGGTTTTGTCAGTGACACTTTTGATATATTTATTGATACAAGTTATGTTTTAAATAACGTGACTAAATTAAAAGACAAAGTCGTTAGTGAAGATTATGCAACAGTATTTAGAATATAATATATTATAAAATGCAATGCAAACTAGTTTGGTTACAGCTCAAATTCTCATTCTATCATTCACCCTGCCTCCATTACATATCTTTGCCACACAAGTGTTTGATCACCACATTTGAGTGATCATTGCAAAACGTTTATATATTTATTCTGTTTATACTGTGTATTCTATATACAGTACCCATCAAAAGTTTGTACACACCAATTGGAAAGTGTGTCCAAACTTACTGTACTATAATACACATAAATAATATTGCTACTGTATTATAATATACACATAAATAATATCGGCCGATATATCGGCCGATATATCGGTATCTGGCTTTTTTTAATCGGTATCGGCATCGGCGCCCAAAAATCCATATCGGTCGGGCTCTAGTATTATGTAAAAGTGCACAAAAGAGGAAAACACAATGTCATTACAATGAACTACACTCTGGAAAAATGTGATCAATAACTCATGGCAAAATATGTGTACATTAACATAAGTTTATCAGTTTTTGCTTTCACAAGTCAAAGCAATTGATCATGACTCAAGATTTAACAGTTGAAATGACAATACAGCCTTAATTTAATGCAGCAAAAATTATTTTACAGTGTAGGCTACTAAGATCTTTTATTTATTTTTTCTCAGCCTTTTTCTTGGTTGCTTTTATAAACAGACAACCATTTATTTAACAGTGCCTTTTATAAAAGAGACTATAATACAACTAAAAATTACCATTATGTAGAATATTTTTGTACTTCACTTTTATTTGTTCCCATGTTCTAGTGTGGTGACTCTGACATTACAATGAACAAAGTAATTATGCAATTATTAAAATACAAATATATAGGCTAATAAGTGATAAAAACATCTAACATGGCCACTTCTAACGGATTTAAATTGTCTGCTACTTTTTGCCAGCCCTCTCTCCTGGCTTTTGCAGACTTTGAGGTGTTCCCTGGCGTTTTGATTAAACATTAAAATTCCGAATAAACTTCGACTATTTGCAGAGGTGGGTAGAGTACCCAAAAACTGTACTCAAGTAAAAGTACAAGTACTTATAGAAATATTTACTCAAAGTAAAAGTAAAAGTAATAATCTTAATAGTTACTTGAGTAAGAGTAAAAAAGTATCCAATGAAAAAACTACTCAAGTAGCGAGTAACTTACTTCGGATTATATAGGCCTATATATATATATATATATATATATATATATATATATATATATATATATATATATATATGTATGAAGACTTCAGATGCAAAAGCCTCTGAGTGTCATCTGAAACTTTCTTCTAAAACAAGCATTTTTATCAAGCTTGTATATTTAAGTTCAGTAATTTCACTTTAATGACAATTAATAGGTACTTTTCATTGCCATTTAAGTGAAATAACTGAACATAAACATACAAGCTTGATAAAAATGCTCTTTTAGAAGAAAATTTCAGATGGTACTTAGAGGCTTTTGCATATATAAAATTATATTATTTAGATTTTTTATTTTTATTTAAATGACTATTATTTTCATAAGTAGATTGGCTCTCTTTGCAACAAAAAGCATTATTTCTGCCATCTGTAGCCCGAAAAAGAAAATCATTGCCTGTCCTTTGGTTTGTATAATAGTAATATAACTTATACAACTACATTTGGATTATTAGACAATGTCGAAATAAAGTGAATCTGCAGAGTGTTGCATTCAAAGGCATGCAATTGACACAGAGAAGAAAGAGTTAAAACTCCTTTACATGTGCTCGCGCTCATGACTGCTACTGAATATCTGAACACAAAAAACTGTCGGTTCTCCAAAATATAATCAAATGTATATTTCTGCAAGCATGTTTAAACTGGTTAACTGTGTCTACGGCAGGCAATTAAAGGCATTCGTTTTCAAGTCGAGTTGCGCCACTGCGCGCAACAATACACAATACCGCGGGATGGCGGGTGTTCATAAACTGTGGGCAATGGTAGCTTATTTAATGTATAAATTAATGTATATGTCCAAAAAACGGGTAATGTCATACTTTCTAGTAGTGCTATCATGGCGTAATAATCTGTTTGGTTGTATTACCTGAGTGAAATGAAATCGAATATAGGCTATCGTCCTGTGGAATCATTCATTCACAGACAGCTTACTTACGATGTTCAACTAATAAAGATCTTCATCGCTGGCAAATATATGATGCATTTTGAAGATTTGCTCTCACTTGACTGTACTGTAGGTCCACGGCCACTTCATCCAACGCTCTTGATGTTCTTAAATCTTCCTGTTACGACTCCGAGTCGAGTGTGAATTGAAATCGCTTCAGACGATTCAGTGCGTGCAGGAACTGAACAGGGGCCTCATTTATAAAACTGTGCGTAGGAACCTTACTAAAAGTGTACGTGCGCCCGAAAGCCAAAAATGGCGTACGCAAAAAAATATTCAGACTTATAAAACCGTGCGTACGCCAGAACCTGCGCAGAATTCACTTTATAAATCCCAGTCAGCGGAAGATTGTGCGTACATGCGTCTCCACCCGAAATAACCATATATGGAGCTTACAACGCCTAGTTTTACTATGCAGATCCTCATCTACATATCATTTGCATATGATTATTCATCCACGTGATAACTTAAACGTTATCACGTGGATGAATAATCATATGCAAATGATATAAACGGTACAAGAAACATTACATTAATACAAATCAAGTAGTTGTCTATCCTTGCCTTGTTTTTGAATAGCCTGAAAATCAAATAGTGTAAAATACATTTCAGAGAAAGTTTTTCTCAATCTTTTCCACTTGCCGAATTGTATTTTTAATTGATTTATATTTTTAATGGAAACAGATAGGCCTTGGGCATTATTTGCACGAAACTATTTTCTCAGACAATCTGGTATTATCATGATAAGCAATTATCTCTGTGGTTAAAACATTAAAGCACGACACAGGAAAAGTGTTCAAAAACAATCGCAACCACAACAAATATTTCTAATGATTGAATTTTAAAAAATGTTGTAACTTCAGTAATGATTTCATGTTTAGGTGTTTAACTCCATTAATTTGAATGGCATATTTAACCTAAATGTTTATATCAGAAGTATTTTATTTATTTAAACTGTTATTTGCGTCAGTTTCACTAAACGGCTCAACACGCTCGCTGCCGCGGACATTTAAGAAGGAATGGATATTTGCTTCAAGTGACAGGCTTGGTGATCTTTCTGTATATGTTTAATTTTCTTTAGATTTTCTGTATAAAAGTGACCAAAAATACATTTAACTCCAGCTCACCATCGGTGTCGCCAAAGTGCTCCATCTCTAAAACGTTCGTACGCATGGGTCAGAGTTTGCGTGCAGGTGCGCAAATTTTCCCGTCAAGTTTTTCTTTATAAATCCCACCTTTTGCGCAGGAACTGGCAAATCGGTTCGTGAATCAGTTTGAATGATCTGGGGCCTCATTTATAAAGCTTGCGTACGCACAAAACGGGGCTGAAAACATGCGTACGCAAGCTTTATAAATGAGGCCCCAGATCATTCAAACTGATTCACGAACCGATTTAGACAGATCTGCCAACTTGTTTGATGAAGTCTTTGAACAGAATCGACTCAAGAGAGTGATTCATTTGTGAATTGAGCATCGCTCAAGCCCAGAAAAAAGATACATCGCACTTACGCATATAACAACACATATTGCATTAAAATAAAGTAACGAGAGGAACGTCGCCCAACGTAACGAAGTAAAAGTACAGTTTTTTCATTAGAAATGTACTCGAGTAAAAGTAATAAGTACCCACATTCAAATCTACTCTTAAAAGTAAAATTTTTCCCAAAAAATACTCAAGTAAATGTAACGAAGTAAATGTACTTCGTTACTACCCACCTCTGACTATTTGTCCTTGCTCTGCTGAGGAGAAAAACTGAGCGCGCTCTTTGGCCACGCTGAACAGCCAATAGCAGCGTTGCTGATCAATGTTTCTACTATCGATACATATCCCCTTTTAAACCAGCTCATGAACCTGGCATGAATGCGCAATTATCTCAGATAACCATAGACTGTAAAAAATATGGACAAAGCATCTGTGACGTCACCCATAGACTTTCTGAAGAACCGTTTTGAGGCCGTTTATGGGGGGTATGGGCGGCGCCATCTTGGAAAATCTTGGGAAATCCTAACCCCGCCCACATTCTGGCCAATCCATACATGGGTAAAGGACGCGAGTCCGGTTATTCTGCAAATGGAACAGCGCACGTCACTCAGCTCGCTCTGCTACTCTGGTTATCTCTGTATGTATATTTTAGGCAACAATAAAACGAAATATGTTATAAAGCACCACACTAACTCTTTTCGTTTTCATTTAAAGAAATCTTAAAAATTATAGCCACACAAATGTGGTTCAGGCAACGCGTATTGATTATATTCACTGCATATAACGTTAGCCTATTTATAACAAAACGAAATATAAAACACAACCCTGCCTCTTTTCGTTTAAATATAATATAAAAATATTAAACATTTTAATATGGTCCAGGCAATATGTGCATTTGTACTAAACAACAGATGTTGCAGTAAACAACATTACAGATCATCTTCGTTGTATTAAAATTTAAAATGACAAAACTCAACCCAGTCTCTTTTTGTTCAATTTCAGTTTTATCAATATTAGCCATTATAAAAGTATAAGTAAAAGGTACAAGAAGCTATACAAATAAAGCAAACAATTTAGTCAAACATACAAAGTCAGCGCTCTAGTCTAACCATACAACGGTAAAGTTAAATAGCTTATAAAGTTATGAAACTTCACTTAGCCCTCAGCCAAAACGATTAGCCAGGGAACAAATTATAGATTCACGAGACCAAAAATCGCCCGTTAGATATACACAAGACGAATTAGATCTCATGTTTAACCACTACAGAGACGCCAGAGTCAGCGGCAAACGTCAGAAGGACTAGCCGAGGAAAGGCTGTTCCAGGCGGGGTACATGAGCGCCGAGCGCCCGGTGATCGTCTGGATCTCACAACCTGGATAAAATTTTCATAAATCTTTATAAATAAACCACAGATTTAAGCTTTAAACAACTACATTCTCACCTGAAAAACTCTTAAAACTACATTTCATGATACAAAAACAGTAGTATTATATTTCAACTGTATATTAAAAAATGGCGCTCCTTATGTTGTCATTCTCCTTGTCATTCTCGCAGCCTATGCTCGTTATCAGCTGTCAATCAAGCTGTCAATCAAAGTTAACCACGCCCTTATTTGTCATACATTTTATATCTAAATACGATCTAAACTAACGAGTTAGAAAAAAATTCACCCCCCTCACAGTTGTCAGGCACTCGGAACCTATCGAAAAATACAATAAAAGTCCATGGGACCAACCTGTAAAAACATGAATTTATGCTGTGAAAACGGACATTTTAACATGGTGGTCTATGGACATTTGCTCCCTTTTGGGACCTGCCCCTAGCGGATTTTCGATGTATTGCAGTTTTTCGCACTTCCGGGTAGGCTTCATTTCTCAGATTAGAATGTTGCCGCTTGCAGATAACTCAATCCAGCTATACTAATCATATCCGGCAAGTGTGTTCGAAGAACCTAATTAGCCAGATCATGATTAGCACGATGATATCATCTTGGATGTGTAATTTGATCTCGGATGTTTTAAGCAACATGCGAAGAACGGGCCCCAGATGTTTCAGTCATCATCATAAATTAGGTATCATTCCAAGCTTAAATACAAATGTCATCCTGTGAAATTGGACATTAAGTTAGGCCTACCTTGGAAACTTTTTAGCAAGCAAATTTTTTGTGAAATCAACTTCAAACTTGGAACACAAATAGGGGTTATGCGGAACATACTTCCGGGTTCTACAAAACGGGTATAACTACTTCCGGTCGTCAGCTACTGAGGTAAACACAGCGTAGGAATGGCGAACTTTTATAGCCGGTGTTTACAGGAGCTACCCATTCTATCCATTTCAGATGTACATCGTATTGCAAAACGGACGTCCAGAGCCCCGAGTACTCCGTTAGATAAAGGATTTAAGTTTTTACGCCTCCTCATTTATTCATGATTATGAAGGTATGTAAGTTAGTATATGTAGCTTTTGCTAATGGCACCCGATGTAGAGTTAGCTAACTATCAGTAAGTTAGTTTAGACTTGTATGCTATCAGTAGTTTAACATTTTATATTTGCTTGCAGACGATTAAAACAATCAAATGAAGACTGCATTTTATTTTTTTTTTATAATTTTTTTTTCTGATACTTAAGCATTCGTGACATTTTAATTAAAACAGAAATAAGAATTGTATTCTAAAAAAGCGAAAAATAAGTTACCCCAGAGATCACCTACCGCTGCAGATGCATACAGCAGTGCAAACCGGAAATGCTTATAGGCTACCTGTTTTCCGGTTCGAACGTTGGGCGTTCCGCATAACCCCTATTGGTTAGACGTCTGGATTTGATATTCTAGCAATTTTAGAGTCCAAATTATTTTGTAGAATATATATTTTGTATAATTTTTTTTTAGTTCATTACTTCTGCTTTAGTGTAAAAACTCAAAACTTTTTAACCCTTTCATTTCTAAAAAGTGGGTGACAGTTAACAGGTTAAAGATGAATGCCATCTGTCAATTACAATTCCTCACAAATAAAATATCATAATCAGAAAGTTATGAAAGCAAAACAATTATTTTTAAATTACGAATCGTCCATGTCGTGGCATCCCTGGAATGGTTACAAGTTAAACTGTTTGCTAAAATGCAGATGCAGTTACCATCGAGCAGCAGTGAGCACTATAGAGTGCCGAAGTTATGACGTCACTTTGTAGGCCAAAACGCGGAAGTGAGTTAGCATTTTAGCACTACCGGTTCCCTCGCCCTAAAGTCTATGGGTTTTTTGAATGGGTTTTTGCTAAATCGCCTGAAATAAGGTCTGTGGTTAACAAAGCCTCTAAATATTTTCACGTTTTGATCTATGACATAAAACACACCAGTTATAACCTGCTTGTGATTTTTTTAAACTTTATTGTGTCTTAAAAACGGTGGTTGCTAACAAGTTGCTAAAAGGGACAACATCCTTTGGCGGGGACTTTAGACGTCATCATGACAAACATGAAATCTCTCACTAGCCCGCGTTTCAGCTTCACTTTCAGCTTCACGTTCTTAGAAGTTTACCTTTCAGTTAATATAGCCTACATAACGTTATTTTTGTTTTGTCCCGAGATGCAACCACAAGTCATCGAATGAAATCTCGTTTGTTTTCCGTCCGATGTTACCCAGCGGAGACTCTGGGTTCGTGCCAGATGGAGTAAAAAAAGGCTAGCAGTAGCAAGAATAAACGTTTTTCATAACCAAATCAACAGCTAAAATACCTTTTGTCTTTCTCTTAAAATATCTAAAAGCTTGTTTACTTTGCCACTGTTTAATAGATTAGATCCGCTGCAGTTTTATTAAAGGCTAACGTTACGTTGAGAAATGTGTTTAATTAAAATATTCAAAATAATACCTGGTTTATTGACTTTTATTGTAACTTGTTTGGATATAATTATAGAAAGGGTGGTTCCTGCACCTTGTGAACTTGGCTTTTACCCACCTATAATAATATGATTGTATTTGTAAACAGCATTACCGGCAGTTAAGGCAGGTAATGATAATAATCTTTGTTATTTTAGTAGTAAATGTTAACTATATTTAATGTGTTATATAAACGTGGACAATTCCAAGAGAACACGCTGATATACATGTATAGCCTTAATGCACTGTAAGTTGACTGTCTGACAAATACACAAATTAAATGTTAAACTATTGTATACTACTTGTATACTATTGTAACTAAACTCCAGTCAGCTCACAGTAATGTGAATGTGAGATAAAATTTACTACACAGGCTCTCACATTGGGGCTTGTGGATTACCAGGTAAAAATATATAGAAAATGTTAACAAAATGAGTATATGGTTTAATTATAATGTATTATAATAAGCATTCCCTATTGACAATTCTCTTTAAATTCAACATATATAATTATATACAACTATTATATTAAATGTTTGGAATTGAACTGTGTTATGCTTGTTCAGAGATTATTTGTATCTTAAATACATAGAACACTATTATAACTCCTCTATCTCTCCCTAGTTTTACTTACTCGATTAACCTTGTCCCGCATGCTGGCCCTTTCAATACCGGCAAGTAAACCAGCATCTAAGCTACTGTTCATGTCCAGATTTATAGTGGTTCTCTCCTCGATCTATGGTTTTTCTATTGTCTAAGAAAAAGGACATAAGATTGGAAATTGATACGGCCATAGCTAACGTTAGTGCTTCTGAGATGGTAAAAGCGCATTTTTTCCTGGCGAATTAGCAAATGGTAATAAAAAACATAATACAGTGAAAGATAATCTTTAAAGTTTATTTGGGGCACAATGATCAGGCATAATAATCTTAATCACAAAGAAAATAATATTAAGGTTTATATAAACTAACAAAATAATAAACGAATAAATAAAACATTAACAAAAGATTAAAAAAAATCTCAGAGAGGCACGCATAAACAAAATTAGTTTCTAACATTTTTTGAAAAACAGAATGGGCAATATTTCTCATGAAAAAGTGGATAAGTGTTCATACCTGTAAAAATAGGTTCATACCATACATGGATTTCTCGGCGACGTCATCACTGCTTGCGCACGCATCCAGGAGGCAGAAAGACCCGCGGTCTTGTACTGGAGTAAAGGGTTTAGGCCAGATAGTGGTGGTGTTGTCGCTAAGTCAAAATACCAAGGAGTTGTTGCGTAATTTATTTACATGCAGGCCTATCTGTTGTGTTCTATCTGCTCATTTAAATTATACATGTTGCAAGTAATTCCAAATCTAGGCAAATGGAAGAGTGGGACAGAAGGAGGAAGTTGTATGTTACTATATTCTTTCTATTCATAATTTGACGAGCTGCACATGACCACATAGCACGTAGTTGTATGCATCAAGGGATTTGTACACTCTAATCATTTCTCTTGTATACACACTTGCTTGAATAAGATAATTATATATCAGGCCATACAATTGCTGGCCACTTCTTGTCATCCACAATCCAAAGATCGTCATGTATTGCGTAGGGATCCGGCAAGATCTCACCATTGCTGAGAGTAAGTTTTATTTATTATTTTTGCCGAGTAGTTTCTCACCTATATTTAACAGCGCTTCGTCAGAAATACAAATACAACATCCGTTTTTTAAATCCTATCCAATGGTTGAAAGAAAAGGAGTAAACACGGTCACTAGTAGGTTGTGACGGCTGTCAATCAAAATGTGGAGCGGTGTATTCGTTCCATGTGTTTCCTGTCAGAAAACAAATAGATAATTTGGTAAATTTAAATTTAACAGAATGTATCAACTTGTTGCCTGCCGTGGTTGTTTTAATTCACATCCTTTCTAAAAAATATGAACGTTTTTGGTTTAATATATTCTTAATATATAAGACTGTCAATGATCTAATTTCATGTTTTATATTTTATTTGTTCATTGTTTATTTTGTTGGGTTTAATCAGAACTGTTTAAAAAAAATAATAATAATAAATGATATATATATATACCGGTATATATATATATATATAAATGCGCATGATGCCTGCTGCCTTTGGGCTCAGTGATGTTAAATTTAAATGACATGTAAAATAAAGACATGTTATGTTACATAGTGATGTAATGGTGTTTTCTGAAAGGAAAGGAACTAAAGAACAAATATTTTTTTTATCAGCTGAAAGGCAGAATACAAATGTTTTTAAATTAGATAAACATTATATAACAGTTTCAGGTTATGTTTTGGTGTTGGTAACTTGTCCCACACAAACTTATAATCGTCCCACATTTGTTTTGTTTGATGGTGGTCACCCTAATTACATTACTAACTTAGCCTAACATGATAATTCATACATAGGCTACATCACAGTATGTCCGGATTTTGATTCGTAAACAGTTGGACGTTTTACATAATGTTATATTAATATGAAACACAAACAAACAGATCCAACTCTGAAATTGCAGTTTATTATTGAGTCAACAAGAAATTACAAACAATGCGAAATCTACGTTAATACAATGTTCTTTTACAGAACTCGGCATAACAGCTAGCGGTTTTCTGCCTCCTGGATGCGCGCGCATCCGGTATTGTTTGTATACAAGAAACCCGTGTATAGACTGTAAAAAATAGGTTCATACACAGCGCAGATCATAATGAGCGAGCGTGTTTTTTAAAATAAAGTTTGAGGAAGCTTGATGATGACGTTGATCCGCGACCATGGTGTGCTGTAGTCCGTTTATAGCCGTTAGCATTTTATATCTGACGGCTTTATTTAGGCTTCAAAATGTATACATTTTGGATTAACTTGTAAAGATTATCTTGATAGACAAAACGTGTTAGGGTCACAACTCTTTGTTGAACACAGATCTTATTTTTTGCGATTTTCCAAAAGTCTATGGGGAAAATGCATTGCTTTTCGATCGAGGGAACCCATAACTTCCGGGTTGTCCTACAAAATGACGTCATAACTTCGGCACTCTATTCCCTTCTTGATGTCCTCTGACTGTTTGCTCCTGATCAGACACCACGCATACTCGAACTGAGTATCTTTAGACACAGACCTCTTTGATAACTCTGCCTTGTATTTCTTCTCGAATTTCTGAAAATAAAAATAATACAAAGTTGACAAGGTGCCTACGACACAGGCTCGCTTTCAAATTAGCATCGAGAGTCAAATAAAAAGCTCGAAGCGCACACATAATAACAATTAATCGGAGGTTAACTTACAGAGCATCATTTCAAACAGACATGAGAAAATACCACAAATTACCTCCAGATCTTCTGGGGTAACAACCTCACCAACAACAGCTTCCATTATAACGGAAATAATGATGTGCTTACACCGGAAATTCCACACTCACGAGATTGCAGAAGATTTTCAGTGTATGTGGATTGACTGTCGCCTGACTCGCCTTTCATCCAACATGTGATTAACAATCTGATTTTTTTCATTCGTTTCATTAGAGGGATAGTTCACCCAAAAAATAAAATTCTGCAATCATTTTCTCACCCCCGAGTTGTTCCAAACCTATATGATATTCTTTCTTCTTTTGAACACAAAATAAGCTATTTTAAAGAATGTTAGTAGCCTAATAATCAAACAGTTGACGGTAGCCATTGACTTTCATGGGGAAAAAAATTCTATGGAAGTCAATGGGGCCCATCAACTGTTTGGTTATCAACATTCTTTAAAGGCTATCTTCTTTTATGTTCAATAGAACAACCCATACAGGCTTGGAACAAGATGAGAATGAGTAAATGATAATAGAATTTTCATTGGGTGAATTAGGCTACCCCTTTGATAGCGCATTATAAAGCTCAATGGATAACTATTTAATATTTTGCATTTACAATAAACAATAGGCCTACAATTCATTACTTTTACGTCTTAATAAAATGTCATAGAAGCAAGTCATAAATATTACAGTAAGTTTTATTTGTAACATTTCTGCTGGGTCAGATCTGACTCAAAAGAACACCCAAATAGTCTCGACTTTCGCACACAGAAAATAATTAGCAAATGCGAATTTTGACGTGCTGCAGAGCGAAACTTGTTCGCAAAATGGAAAATAAATGGGACTGATATGCAAATTAATGTTAATGATTAATGATTAGTGATACGTGATGTGCAAATTAATTAACTAGGTCAATCTGACAGGTGCGCTTACCAGTCAAAATGAAGCGCCACGCGACGGCTGATCTATTGAAAAAAAAAAAAAAAAAAAAAAAAAAACAGAAGAGGAAAAAAGACCTCGAGTGAATCGATACAAAATTGTTTTTGAAGAATCCGTTTTTCATTATTCAAAATCTGTATTCAGTTGGCAGAAATGATCTTTATGGTCATGTGTTACGTTTCTTTGTTATGGTGAGTTTGGATTTTTCCCCAATAAGGAAAATTTCACCTACAGGGGATCGTGATCTTCCAGATAAGAAAACATTGTTTTTCAGGTTTCTTTTGCTGGGTTTATGTCCTATCTCTGTTTCTGATTCCATACCTATTGGTAAGCAAATATGGTTTAGTTCAAGTGTTTTAGTTGATGCTTTTCTATAGACAATTGGACTATGGACAGCAAGGTATTACAAGTTGTTTAAATGTGTTTATTTCTCAGGTATGTTCAGGACAGAGTGCCATGATCGTCATTTCTGGTTGTCTGTCAACTCAAATTTCCTTGGCCACAAATTTAGGGTTGATGTTCAAGGTATTCATTTTTTTTTAAAGCATCTCCTTTAATTAACTGATATTTTTGTTTCTTGTCAAAATTTAACATGACTGAATTTCTCATTCAATTGTTCCTGGTTTCAATCGTATTGTGTTGGTGAATAAAGGTGATCTGGGGCAGTTTTGTCATTTTGATTTATGCAATTTATTGTAAAGTCAACACAACACCTGTTGACCAAAAAATGATACCTCAATCACAGGACAAAACAAACACTATATCATAATAGCTTACTTGATCTTACTTGCTTATTAATGGAGCAAATTTGTGCCCAATGTCCCAGATTACCCTAATTCACCCTGTATCTGGTCATTAAAATGGTGATGTAATTGTCTTCACTTTCACAGAAGACTCTGAGGTCCATGAGGTTTCTGGTCAGTGGGCGGCAGAGTGTGGTTATACCATGGCTCTTGACTCCTGGGGTGATTTACTGCTGCGTGTTTCCTACCTGGCCTGTCTGGTGGAGAACCAGGTAAGATGTACTTAAATGTTGTTCAAAATTAGGCTTTTCCATACAACAAGTTCAAAGTTCATATGTTTTCAAAGTCACTGTAAAATTCTAAAACAGCAAAAAGCGCCTTAAAAAGTAAGTTCATATAACTTGTGAGCTATACTATGTCTTCTAAAACCATAAGATATATTTATGTGAGGAGCAGACCAAAATAAGTAATCTGTTGCAGAGGGAATGTTTTCTGTGAATATATGATCTACATTTCAGTCTGTTCCTCACACAAAGCCATCTAGTATGGCCTACCGTTATGGTATTTGTTTTTTGTTTTTCAAGCTTCTCAACCCCTTGTCACTGAGTTGTCATTATTTTTTGTAAAACTATTCCTTACATTTTAAATGCACTGTAAAAAAAAAAAAAAAAAAAAAAAATATATATATATATATATATATATATATATATATATATATATATATATATATATATATATATATATATATATATATATATATATATATATATATCGTTAAAAGTGCTACAGCAAACCCTGTTAATTGGTTCACTGTTTCCTTAACATATACTGAGAAAACTGCAAATTGTTTAACATTGCATCAAATTGCTTTAAATATGATTTATGCTAGAACCTCCCCACCCTCCCTCCTCCCTCCTCCCTCCTCCCTCCTCCCTCCTCCCTCCTCCCTCCTCCCTCCTTTTCTCCTCCCTCCTTTTCTCCTTTTATTCATTATTTGGCCTTCTGTTAACCCACCTGTAATAGGTGATGTTGGCTGTTTGTGGTTTCAGAGGGAGGCAGAATTTCGGTTGCTGGTGTGGTTTATAAATCAGGACTCAAATGGGGAGGAGAAATCCTACCCTTTACAGCTCACCTGCACTCTTCAGGTCCCATGGGGGCCTCGGGAGCTTGTCTGTGAGCAGAACTACATGGAGGTGAAACAAATCTCTTATATTTTATTTTTATAAATTGCAAATTTCTAAATATAACACTGTTGTTTGGAAACACAAACCAGTCCAATTATGCTTTTCTATTCCCTAGGTGTCGGTGCTGAAACAGCTGCCTCCTAATAATCACATGGGTACAGCGTGGGTAACCCCAGCCCCTGTGGTAAGAGACTGTGTGCATTTGGACCATTTGGATTTAATGTATCTGAATTAACCTGTGTCTGTCATGACTAGCAGCACCTGTGAACTGAGTTAACTTCCATTGTTTGATCAGAAAATTAGTGAAAACCTAAGCCACGCCATTGATTGCTGCCTGAATTCAGAGACGCTACTTAAAGCCATAAGCTATATTCCTCAACATTGTAGCTTAAATGATTGCTAATTAAACATGGATAATGCTAAAAACTCTCTGATCGTCAGCTATTTTACACTTATGACAACCTAATTTTATCTTTATTGATTCTTTTGAGATTTATTTACTTGCAGCAAAACGGACCATTATCTGCCCGAGCATCAGACTTTTCAACTGTAAAATCTGATAATATTTTCATAAAATTAAAATTTGGAGTATCGTTTGGTAGTGTTGTAGTCAAGACCACCTAAACCGAGACCAAGTCAAGACCAAGACCAAGACAGGCCGAGACCGAGACAAGACCAATACTTTAAAGGGTCGAGACCGAGTCAAGACCAAGACCAAGACCGGCCGAGACCGAGTCAAGACCAAGACCAGTGCAAGTCCCCACATGGCATGATAAATAAATTTGAATTGATTGACAGATTGTAATTCTAATTGTAACTCAAACAGATTGTAATTCTGTTTGGTGCTGCTATTAGTACAGAAATTACACAATTCACCTTTTAACAGTGTTGTGCTGCTGCTGCTGTTGGTTTGCGTCTGTAAGCTTTGTATATCTTTCTGTTTTGAATCATTATTTACTATCATTCCTTGTTGTTTATACTGCTAAATATAGCTTACTCAACATCACACATTAACCTAACATCGCTAGCTTCAATCTAAATCGTTATTGCTAGCACAAGACGCTAGTAATTCGCTAGCCTGTTAGCATGCCATCCGTGCGCTATTTATTTGTTTATTTATTTTTATTCATTTAGTTTTTTTCTCGCGCACGCTCGCGCCTTTTACAAGTTCATCAAACCTTAAGTGAATAGGATCAGTCAACAAACACAGTGAGTTATGTCATCTTCTCCTCTTATTGTCACTTGCACTTCATGTAACATGTATAGCATAGCCTTCTCAGTCAGCACAGGATTTACATGTGATAAATGCAAGATAGTCAGGCTGATGGAGAAGTTTTCAGAACTAGAGACATGTATCCAAACTTTAATCGAGGTTAATTGTAAGAGTGCAAGGGCTTTAGATACTGCTTTGGATGCGACTAGCTTAGTGAACTCTGTACATTGTTTGGTTCCGGCTGTAGTAGAGCCCGTGCAGCAGGGCAATTGGGTGACGGTGAGACATTGTAGTTGCGGGACAAAACACCGCTCTTCTGTTCCGATTACCATAACAAATAGATTCTCCCCACTCAGTGACACACGCACTGTGAATCCTGTTGAATGTGCTCTAGTTATTGGCGATTCTATTACACGGAACGTGAAAATAGAGACACCAGCCACCATAGTCACATGTTTGCCGGGAGCCAGAGCGCCTGACATCAAAGCAAATTTAAAAGTGCTGGCTAATGCTAATCGTAAATTCTCTAAGATTATTATTCACGTCGGCACTAATGATGTTCGACTCCGCCAGTCGGAGATCACTAAAATTAATGTTAAAGAGGTGTGTGAACTCACAAGTACGATGTCAGGCACTGTAATTTGCTCTGGATGATTACGTTACTGTTGATGATCTGTCCATCATCGTATAAAGCCCACCCTGACGATTTGATTGGTCCGAACAGCTCTGGTTCGGGCATAATAGCTCCACAACGGATCAAGTCCAGACCGAACTTCCCGACCTAAAAATGTTGTGGGCGCGGCTAAGTTCGGCTGGCATCCAGGCCTACTGGCTGCAGATAAAGTCCTAATTGTTGGTGATTTTAACTGTAGCGAAATCAACTCAAATGAGGGGAATGTATAATTAATAAAACAATTAATCATACTGGTTATGAGCCATTATTACCTACACATTTTAAATCGCCCAAAAAGGGAATACATAGCCCATATATTTGTATCTCTGTATATAGATAATTAACCACAATGAATTCTAATTATAAATATACAGATAGGCTATAGATCAAATTTAAGAATAACCTACAAAATTAATTCCACATCGAATAATCCGTTCATCCACCGAACCGACCATACGATCTTCTTATCAACTCTCAGGGAGTATTATAAACTCTCAAGAAAGGCCATTCTTCTGGCCATGAAGCATAACCCCCTTGTTCTATAAGATTACTGACCTGTAGGCTAATCAACAATGTAAAGCTTGTAGCTTAAGATCACACATTTAAGAGGCTTTGTTCGATGAGCAGCAGACAGAGACAATCAAGCGTATAATGGGTTTTTAATAAATGAAACGTACTCTGTTACTAACGTAACCTCGGTTCTCTCTAGAAGAGGGAATGAGTACTGCGTAATATCTTACGCTAGGGGAAAACTCTTTTCCGCGAGATATTGAAGCCAAAAATTATCCTTAATTTTGAAATAATGTAAAACGCGTTGCGGCAGCATGCAGACATAGGCAAGACGGCTCGCGCGCCTATTGGCTGCCCTGCGGCAACTGCAGCAGCCTATCGAGAGAGGCCCTTCGTGACGTCAGATCCAATGATCCACTGCATCATGTCCCGCCGAAACGGGTGTGGCTAGGGCCTATAAATACGGCTCGAAGGCTGATAGAATCTGGTTTTTCATCGCCGAAGCGAACCAGAGCGTGTTGCAGGCACGGCAAAGATACGCAGTACTCGTTCCCTCTTCTAGAGAGAACCGAGGTTACGTTAGTAACCGAGTACGTTCTCTTACGAGAGGTCTCTCGTACTGCGTAAGTATCTTACGCTAGGGGAACACCGTGTAAAACGCCATGCGTGCTGAGATGCCCGGGGCTCATATAGTGCATTATCACCAGGGACTCGCAGAGAGTCCGGGAAGAGGGGCTAGAATAGCATCATTCCCATTATAAGTAGCATCCTATAAGGAGGTAATCATATAAACAGTGTTCCACACAGTCAGGGCGAAAAAACTCAGCCTGGACTGAAGAATATTATGGGTCTTACACCCTGCCCATAGAGTTATTTAATTGATCAGCGAGCGACGCTCATGCAGTTTCAGTATTCTGGGCCGATAGCATCGGGGCAGACACTACTGATTTACTAGACCGAAAGCAGCTTAGCCTGCAAGGCGGGAACCTCTAGGTTATAAAACCTTATAAATGTAGACGGGGAGGCCCAGCCTGCCACCATACAGATATCCTGCAAGGCAATCCCACTAGACCAAGCCCACGACGAGGCCATGCCTCTTGTGGAGTGCGCTCTGACACCCAACGGGCACTGCAGGCCCTTAGAAGTGTAAGCCAGCGCTATAGTGTCAACTATCCACCTGGATAGACTCTGTTTCGACACAGCTAGTCCGTTAGAATGTCCGCTGAACGAAACAAAGAGCTGCTCTGTCTGTCTGAAGACAGTCGAGCAAGACACATAAGCCCTTAATGCCCTGACCGGGCAAAGGAAGCTCGCGTCCTTTTCCTCATTATAGACCGGCAGGGCTGACAGGGAAATGACTTGCGCCCTAAACGGTGTGTTGAGGGTTTTAGGAACGTACCCGTGCCTTGGTTTGAGTATGACTTTCGAGTCATTTGGCCCAAATTCCATACACGTCGCGCTCACTGAGAGCGCTTGCAAGTCCCCTATACGCTTTACCGAAGCGAGAGCCATAAGAAACACTGTCTTGAAAGACAAGTGTTTGATATCTATTGAATGGATTGGCTCGAATGGGGCACCTTTCATGGCTTCCAAAACCGTAGAAAGGTCCCACATGGGGACTGAGGGAGGTCTAGGAGGATTCAGCCTCCTAGCTCCTCTAAGGAAGCGGATGACCAGATCGTTTCTCCCAAGTGACTGGCCAAGCGTCGGTTTAGTAAACGCCGCTATGGCCGCCACGTAGACCTTGAGCATGGATGGGGTTCTGCCCTTATCTAGTAGCTCCTGCAGGAAGGAGAGAACCTCCGTCACCCCGCAGTCCGGTGGTGATATGCCACGAGCTGTGCACCAGCTACAAAACACAGACCATTTCGAGGAATAGAGCCGTCAAGTAGACGGGGCCCTAGCCTGCATGATCGTGTTTAACACTCCCACGGGGAGGTTAGCGGGTACCCGTTGATGGCCCACGCATGTAGGGACCACAGCTCTGGGCGAGGATGCCAGATCGAGCCCTTGGCCTGAGAGAGGAGGTCCTTCCTCACTGGTATTGGCCATGGGGCAGTGCTTGTCAGCTGCATTAGAACTGGGAACCAAGCCTGGTTCTTCCAGAATGGAGCCACAAGTAGCACTGAGCATCCATTTTCCCTGATTCGCTCTAATACCTGAGGCAGGAGCGTGACAGGGGGAAAAGCAAAGAGCGGGCAGCGGGGCCAGACGTGGGCCAGCGCATCCCTGCTCTTGGAGAAAAACTCTGGACAGTGAGCGTTTTCTTGAGACGCAAACAGGTCTATCTTTGCTATGCCGAATGTCTTCCACAGCAGTTGGACTGTCTGTGGGTGTAGGGACCATTCTCCTGCCGGAACATTGTTTCTGGACAGTCTGTCTGGTCCCAGATTCAGGTGGCCTGGCACGTGCGCTGCTCTCAGCGAGCGCAGATTGTGCTGAGCCCAAACCAGGAGGCGCTCCGTCAGCCTGTAAAGGTTTCGGGACCTGATACCTCCTTGGCGATTTATATAGGCCACCACCGACATGTTGTCCGAACGGACCAAGACGTGGTGTCCTTTTATCTGGGGACAAAAGCGCCTCAGCGCGTTGTCGACTGCCATCATTTCCAGGCAGTTTATGTGTAGAAGCCTTTCCCATTCTGACCACTGGCCGAAGAACGGTCTGCCCTCGAGCAGCGCTCCCCATCCCGAGGTGGAGGCATCCGTAGACACCACCTTCACACTCGAGGAAGTCCCCAGGCTAACACCTAACCGGTACCAATCGGTCGCTTTCCAAGATTTCAGAGCTGAGATGCATCTCTGATCGACCTTGAGGCGAAACAGACCGGAGGCCCACGCTCGAGGTGGTACTCGCGCTTTTAGCCAGAACTGCAGTGGGTGCATGCGAAGCAGACCCAACTGGAGTACTGATGATGCTGAGGCCATGAGACCCAGCATTTTCTGAAACCTTCTGAGAGGGACTATAGTGCCGCAGCGGAAGGATTTCGTCATGCGCTGAATGTTCAGTCTGCGCTGTGGCGATGGTTGTGCTGTCATAGACAGCGAGTTCAGTTCCTTGCCCAGAATAGATATTCTCTGACTGGGAGTCCAATTGATTTTGAGACCTAGATTCTCGAGATGCTCGAGTAATATGGTCCTGTGTTCCATGAGCTCTGAGTGAGATCGGGCTAGAATCAGCCAATCGTCCAAGTAGTTCAAGACTCGCATGCCCCGAAGTTTCAGGGGTGCAAGTGCCGCGTCCATGCACATCGTATTGATATGCCTGGCCCTCGAAGGCGAATCTCAAAAATCGGCTGTGACGTGACGCTGTTTGTATTTGGAAATACGCGTCCTTCAGATCTATTGACATAAACCAGTCCCCTTGGCGAATTTGCGTGAGGATTTTCCTGGTTGTGAGCATTCTGAACCGGCATTTTGAAAGCACTTTGTTCAGCTGTCTTAGATCTAGAATGGGTCTGAGACCCCCATCTTTCTTCGGTACCAGAAAATATCTGCTGTATAGACCCCCTTCGCTCTGAGCTTGAGATAAAGGCTCTATGGCCCCTTTGCTCAACAGTTTCGCTATTTCGGCTCGAAGTAGATGTGCTACTTCCTTTTTTACCGTAGTTTCGATTCGTGCCGCATAACGGCGGGGACGTCGAGCGAACTGTAGCGAATAGCCTCTCTTTATAATGTTCAGCACCCATTCTGATCCCCCGGGAATCTTTGCCCATGCACTTGCATGAATAGCTAGGGGTTGAATGAAATCTGGGCTCTGGTCGCGATATGGTGGCAACCGGAGAGCTTCGGTGTGCTGTAACACAAACGTCGCGCTTGTAGCGTCCGAGGCGGGGGGCGTGCTGATCACAGCGGGTTGCCTGCCCGCACTCGACTCTCCTATAGCGGGTTGCCGAGGGAGAGCGAGTGGGGGGAACCCCGTAGGGCTTGTCATGTCTGAGTGAATGTGGGCGTGGGACAGCGGGCACATTTACTACACTGAAAACACTGTCGGCTTGAGCTGACTGTATGTGTGTTGGTTTCGTTTTTACAGAAACCGTGGGACATGCAGTGTGTAGTGTTTGTGGGCATTTTTACTACACTCATAACACCATCGGCCGTGGCCGGAATACCAGAAAATACACTCTTTATGGGATTTATCTGGGTCGCCGTAAAAACGGCGTTTGTGTGCAGGCAAACGGGCTGTGGTACCGGCTTGTTTACTGCAGAATACACTGGAACAGTCGCATTTTCTGGAACTGAACGAGCGAGAAGTTTTGGTGAAAGTCTGGCCGCAGCAGGACTTGAACACCGTCGTTTTCCTAGGCTGGCTAGGAAGACTTTGGGGCCTCAGGCTTTACCTCAATCTTAGGCCGGGGCCCACGCGGTGGGGAACGGCGGCCAGCAGAGCGAGAGCGTGGTCTTGGTCCCGGGCCTGTCGACGCTGCGAAGCGGCTGCGGGCTGCGGCTGGGAGCTTCGAGCAGACGGCTGTCTAGAGCGGCCTGCCGCGGAGCTGGAGCGCTTAGGCAAAAAGTGCTTCATGGCCTGTGACGTTTTCTGCACCTCAGCGAATTTATCCGCAAAATCCTTGACGGATGATCCAAAGAGGCCGGCAGAAGTGATGGGGGCGTCAAGGAACGCGGAGCGCTCAGAGTCCGGCATCTCAGAGAACGTGAGCCATAAGTGTCTCTCCGCTACGGTGAGAGAAGCCATGATCCGCCCTATGGCCTGTGCAGCGGACTTAGTGGCGCGAAGAGCCAGGTCCGTGTTGCTTCTCAAGTCCGGCACGCTGATAGCTTCCGGTCCTTCCTCATCCAGCTTACGGAGAAGGTCGGCCTGGAAGATCTGCAAAATGGCCATCGAGTGTAACGCAGATGCAGCCTGTCAGCGGCTCTGCATGGCTGAAGTCGTGCGGCAAGCTTTAGAAGGTAGTGCCGTCTTGGCACGCCGTCCAGCAGAGGGCGGGCAAAGATGGGCCGCTACCGCTTCTTCCACCGGAGGAAGAGAAAGATACCCTCTGTGTTTAGCACCGTCCACCACGGAGAATGCTGCTGAAACAGAGGTACGGACCCTGGCTGAGAAGGGGGCGATCCAGGACTTCGCGACTTCTTTGTGAAGCTCAGGAAGAAAAGGAGCGGGTCTTGAAGACTGCGAGATGCCGTTCCTTTTGCATGAAACATCCATCCAGCCGGTTGTGCGCAGGTTCCGCAGGCACAGACCACTCAAGGCTGAGGCTCGCTACGGCCTGCGTGAGCAGACGCATCAGCTCTGCTTCAATGCTGGCCCTTTTCCCGGAAGGCTCGCGTGCAGAGGGGGCGAGATCCACAGAGCTCGACCAATCCTCACTGCCCGACGCCAGGATAGAGCAGCTGTCATCCTCCACAGACGCGGCTTCTTCGTCGTCATCCATGACGGAAGCGGCGGCAGGCGGCGGCCGCTGTCCGGCAGTAAGGGACTCAGGCGAAGTAGGCGGAGAAGCTGGCGGGCGAACCGGCGAGCTTCCACGGGTTGGAGGAGGTCTCGGGACCCGCTGAGCACAGCGCTTTTTACGGCGCGGCACCGCAGCGGGCGGAGGTGCAGACTCGGTGAAGGATGCCAGGTGAGTCCTCAGAGTCACCATGGGCAATATCTCGCAGTGAGGGCAGCCGCCGTCAGCGAGCGCGAGAGCTGCATGATCCTCACCCAGGCAGGAAACGCAGATGACATGGCGGTACCCGTCGCTGAGTGGGGCTCAGCACGAGCCACAGAAGGTGCGAGGCATCTTGATAAAGATGCTCGGCTCTTTTTGAAAAGGAGTGTGCGTCGCAGCGGCGAACACACACTAGCAGAGAAAAGAATATTATACGCCGCATAGCGTAGCAGGAACGGCTTCAGATGCGAAGGCTCGTCCCGCAGAAGGCTTTTTCAAACGGCGCGGTTTCTTCCTCTCCGGATCCAGCGATGCGAGAGCTTCGCTGAAGAGATGAAAAATCAGATTCTATCAGCCTTCGAGCTGTATTTATAGGCCCTAGCCACGCCCGTTTCAGCAGGACGTGACGCAGTGGGCGCGAAGCACCCTCATTGGATCTGACGTCACGAAGGGGCTCTCTCGATAGGCTGCTGCAGTTGCCGCAGGGCAGCCAATAGGCGCGCGAGCCGTCTTGCCTATGTCTGCATGCTGCCGCAACGCGTTTTACATTATTTCAAAATTAAGGATAATTTTTGGCTTCAATATCTCGCGGAAAAGAGTTTTTCCCTAGCGTAAGATATTACGCAGTACGAGAGACCTCTCGTAAGAGAACTATAAACATACCACTACATTTAACTAAGAATATATAAACCGTAACGAAAGGAAAGAAAGAAAGAAAGAAAGATCACAGAATGGCAAAATATCACAAACAGTTAACTTTTGAGAGCCAGCAAAGAATCAAATCACCTTAAAGACAACCTTAAATGCATTTAAATCTCGATAGAAATAATACTTGCATGGGACTTTGTTGCTTGAGCGAGAGAGTGTGTGTGTGTGAGTGTCCGTCTTTGGTGTGTCCGTTAGTTGGAAGAGTTCTTTCGGTTCTCCGGAGCGCGTCGTCCGCGGGAAGTTCAAACGGTTTACTTGTAAGCGGAGTTGCCAGAAATTCAGTTTAAGTCCATTTCACTTGTTGGTAGAAATTAATGAGCACGAGACTAAAACGAGGCAAGACATAAAACAAAACGCGGAGAGAGGACAAACTTAGATAGACATTTTAATGCACAAACTTGAAGAAAACAAAGGCTTGAAGAGCGAAACGTGAAGAGCGAAAACATGAAGAGAGCGAGATGAGCAGAGCACCGTCATCCTCCTATAAGAGAATCTTAGTACGCCCCTTTACTGGGTAAACTGACCAATAGACTTAATAAACTTTGAGCGGGAGAGAGTTTCTTTGTCTACTCTTGACAGCCTAATTTGCATAGTTTATGATGGTGTTACAATTTGTCATTTCTACTCCAAAAGACGGTAAACCTAGTATAATACATTTTATGGTAACCTACTATATATATTTAGCTTAGGCAAACCGAGAGGTTTAATTCGGTACCATGATCGATATGTCCGGAAGATACAAAGGTAACACTTTACAATACGGGTGCACTAATAAGCATTAATTCATGCTTAACTAATGCACAGAGATATGTTAATGTATGACTCATGAAGAACTAAACCATTAATTAATGATTACGGCATCAGTAATCATTACTTTACTTAACAATTACTTAATAGTCATTACTTAACAATTACTTAACAATTAGTTAACAATTAGACATTACTTGACAATTAATTAATAGTCATGTGCCTCAACAAGTAAAGTCATAACATGATACATTTGCAAATCATTAGTTAATGATTAATTAAAGCAGACAACTGGAAGTTGAAGAACATTGCTTTGAACAACTGTGGTAATTAATTCATTAATTTACACTTTTAGTTAATAAAATAAGTTAAGGAATTAATACATTATGACACATTTAATTAATAACAATTCATATATTACTTAATCTATTAATCATTTAGAATCTTTATTAGTTGCTGATGCAGTAATCATTAACTAATGGTTTAGTTCTTCATGAGTCATACATTAACACATCATTATCTGTGCGTTAGTTAAGCATGAATTAATGCAGATTAGTGCACCCGTATTGTAAAGTGTTACCAATACAAACATAGAGATACATTCTTATTCTTTAAAATAAGCACTTAGAGTTCAACTAACACAACTAGAAAGTCATAACTAGGCTAATATAAGGGGGGAAACATACATGCATACAGGAATATATCATATACATTTCAGAATTACTTATATTCTGGGTTAGATGCAAAGAATGTTTGTGTGTGTATTGGGCATCTCGGAGAGGGCTTTTCTGGCCACCTGGACTCCTTGCTTGCCGAGAAAGGGGTTGTTGAACTGATTACGATCTGTTTGAAGCTCACGGCGGAGTTTGGAGGTGTTTCTGTTAAATTTCCACCAGGCCACAAACGTGTCAAAGGGAGCAATTCGATTCAGACTCATTGGCGCTAAGCTGTGATTTACATGATATGAGTCACTGGGTGAAAAGCTTTCTGAATTTTAGAATAAGTAATCGTGATTTTGTCCATACGCTACATAATATGCATGTAGATAACAAAAAAGTGTATTGGGATTGGCATTTAAAGACATTCTTAACTCAATTGGAGTTAGACAACACATGTCAGGACCTACTTATTGTCGTAATCATACTCTAGATCTAATATTATCACATGGAATCAATGTTGATGCCGTTGAAATTTTGCAGCAGAGCGATGACATCTCAGATCATTATCTAGTCTCGTATAAACTTAATTTAGCCAAGGCTGCAAAGCCGACTCCATGTTACAAATATGCTAGACCTATCACTTCTGCCACTAAAGATTGCTTTATTAATAATCTTCCGGATCAGTTTCATTTCAGCATCCCAGATAGCTTAGAATAACTCTATTGAGACAAACTTTTAACTCTCTTTTCCGGCACTTTAGACACAGTTGCTCCGTTGTGCTTAAAGAAGAATAAAGAAAATAGTCCAATGCTGTGGTATAACGAGCACACTCAGGCCCTTAAGAGAGCAGCCAGAAAAATGGAACGCAACTGGAAGAAAACTAAAGGTATTTCACATTTCATGGAAAGAGAGCACGATTGCATACAGATAGGCCTTAAAAGCTGCTAGATCTGCTTATTTTTCAACCCTATTAGAAGAAAATAAACAAAACCCTAGTTATTTATTTGAAACAGTGGCTAAACTAATGAAAAATAAAGCTTCAAGCCCAGAAGTTTCCAAGCAGCACAGCAGTAGTGACTTTATGAACAACTTCACTTATAAGATTGAAAATATCAGGTAGAAAATAACTATGCAACCGTGTACTACAGTATCGCATCAGGGAGTGCATTGTAGTCTCCCTAAGGAAAAATTCGATTCATTCATTGCTATAGGAGAGGAAGAATTTTCTAAACTCGTTAAATCATCTAAATCGACAACATGTATGTTAGACCCTATACCGACTAAGCTACTGAAAGAAATGCTTCCAGAGGTCATAGATCCTCTTCTTAATATCATTAATTCATCTTTGTCATTAGGCTGCGTACCAAAAACTTTTAAGCTGGCTATGATTTAAACTGCTTGTTAAAAAGAACGCAACTTGATTTGACAGAATTAGTCAATTACAGGCCGATCTCGAATCTAGCTTTTCTATCAAAGATACTACAAAAGGCAGTATCTTCACAACCATGTTCCTTTTTTAGAAAGAAATGATATCTGCAAGGATTTTCAAACAGGATTTAGACCATACCACAGTACTGAGACAGCTCTCATTAACAAATACCAATGATATGCTTTTATCATCTGATGGTGGTAGTATCTCTCTATTAGTGTTACTCGATCTTAGTGCTGCATTTGACACTAACGATCACAACATTCTTTTAAATAGACTCGAAAATCATGTTGGCATTAGTGGAATTGCATTAGCATGGTTTAAATCATACTTATCTGACCGTTATCAGTTTGTAACAGTAAATGAAGAGATGTCTTCTCGATCAAACGTTCAGTAGGGTGTACCATAAGGCTCAGTACTAGGACCGTTGCTGTTCACTCTGTACATGCTACCCTTGGGAGATATCATTAGAAAGCATGGCATTAGTTTTCATTGTTATGCTGATGATGCGCAGCTCTATATTTCTTCACACCCTGACAAAACTTACCAATTCACAAAATTAACGGAATGCATAGCTGATATGAAAAACTATACGACTAGCAATTTCCTACTACTCCTAATTCTGAGAAAACAGAGATTCTAATTATTGGTCAAAAAACTTCCTTACGTAATAACCTAGAATACTGTCTAACACTTGATGGCAGCTATGTCAAGTCCTCATCGTCGGTTAGGAGCCTGGGTGTGCTCTTTGATACCAATCTTTCATTTGAAAGTCACGTGTCTAGTATCCGTAAAACCGCATTTTTACATCTTAAAAATATATCTAAATTACGTCATATGCTCTCAATGAAAAATGCAGTTCATGCGTTCATAACATCAAGGCTAGATTATTGTAATGCTCTTATGGGTGGTTGCCCTGCACGCTTAATAAACAAACTACTGCTTGTCCAAAATGCAGCAGCTAGAGTTCTTACCAGAACCAGGAAGTATGACCAAATTAGCCCGGTTCTGTCAACACTGCATTGGCTCCCTATTAAACATTGTGTACATTTTTAAATATTGCTGATTACTTACAAAGCACTAAATGGTTTAGCTCCCCAGTACTTGAGCGAGCTCTTAACGGCCAGTTGATAATACCTAGAATATCAAAATCGACTGCTGACGGTAGATCCTTTTCCTGTTTAGCACCAAAACTCTGGAACAGTCTTCCTAACATTGTCCGGGAAACACATCTCTTTGGCCTAGCACACACATAACACATTATAGACTTCTATAATTCAATGTTAGGCTGCATAGATTAGGTCAGCCGAAACCAGGAACACTCCCTATAAATCCTGATTTACTTGTTACATTAGAAAGTTGGCGTCTACGCTAATATTAGTCTCTCTGTTTAACGGAGGTTTACCGCAGTCCGCCGGATCCAGGCCGTATCAGGATCTGATGAAGGACCTGCGCCTGGACACGATGACAACACAGTCCTGAAGTGTCAACCAGTCCCTCCCCTGTGAAGGCCTCCTTCCCTTCCCTTTACTTCAGTACAGATAAAATGTTGTCGGGATTATTCCAGTTTGCGTGGCTACGCAGGCGCGACAAAAACATTTCTGTATTATAAATTATTAAGGCCAGACAAGTAGTTTATTGAGGGTTGATTTGTAAAGGACTACACGCCTGTGCACATGTATATTAAAACGTGCTTACCTTTGGACTGAACACGTAATGCGCATGTGCACAACGTCTGCGTTTTCGCGGGTTTGCGTTTTTGAGGTTTGCGCAGAGATAACGGACAATCGTTTGTACCTTCGAACCTATTTCAGGGAGTGGATTCTCGAGACACCAGGCACTGTTTTGTGCGGATGGGCGGCTATAGTGCGTTAAGGATTTTGCTGTTAGAACGGTGTTGTGTTAGCGGCCCCTAAGTTAATAACTAATGATCTTCGCAATGGAATTGAATCAATCAATCAAAACTAACTTAAGCTGGACAATAACTTTATCCTAGAGCTGTTGTAAAGCCTAAACAATCTGTTACGGTAATTTCCTAGTATCTCTGTAAAGCTGCTTTGAAACAATCCATAAACAATCCAAAAGCGCTATATAAATGAAGGTGACTTGACTTGTGAGCCACAAGCCCTCCCCAGCTATCAATACATATGATTTTTGTTCGTCTTAGGAGCTGGATGAGGGTCTGAGGGAATGGAGGGTGGTGTTCCGCATACCTGCCCTTCATCAGGAGGGTGGCATGAGGGAGGAGACTGTGCCAGTGAGAATGGCACACCTGCTGGGCTACCACATTAACACCACCGACAGTCGCATCCTCCTGCGTTGTGCCTACAGATCCAAGCTGGCGTACATGCTACAGGTAAAGGATAAATCAGAGGACTAGGTTTCAAACATTTTTCTACTTTTTTTCACAATGATCATGTGAAGGCTGGAATTCATTACATTACATTGGTTCTTGGCAGTTGGAGTTCACAGAAAATTATGTAGTGTATGATGGACACAGACTTTTACATCTAGTTAGAGGATGTCAAACATGTTTGATTTTGAGCCGATTTTAGAAGACATCTTGTTGTGTAGTATGTTCCAGCCTTAAGCTGATAGAGCTTATCTTGAATTCTTGACATTGCTTTAATTCCAGTTGTAAATGAAATTGAAGAATACTCCACCCAACAATTACAATTGTTATCATTTACTTGCCCTCATATTGTTCCAAAACTTTATTACTTACTTTATTCTGTGTAACATAAAATATTTTGAAGAAGATGTATTGATATTTTGGAATTCTGTTTGTTCCAATGTTGTTTCAAAATTATATTTTGTTTTCCGCAGAAGGAAGGTTATGGATCTGTTATTAAAACAATGACACAAGGGTGATAAATGTAATCCACCCAAAAATAAAAATTCTTTTAAGTCAAAGTTCTTTGGTATAAAAGCCTAAATTTTTAATTTCACTGTGAGCTGTTATACAAATCGCTTTGTTTGTCTGAATGGTTTCAGTTGGGTGAGACTGGCGTGGAAGTGGTCAGTGCCACCATCTTGTACAAGCTTAAATGGACCCTGTTGACTATGGACATGTCAGTGGCCTGCACTTTGAGTATGTTGTTCTTGCTGTTTCCCATCTCCCATTTTAATCCTCCTTGTTGATATTTATAGATCATAAACTGTTGCTTTAGGATGTACTGTGTTTCTGAACTTGATTCTTTTATGCAAATGTTCACCCACCTCTTCAAATCCTCTTGTAGATCAGGCCCAAATGGATGGTTCAGATATGTTGTGGTCTCTCCCACGCAACCTCCCCCCTCTGATCCATCCTCCCTTCATAGAAAAGGGCCTTAAGTTGGGTGTTGGTGGACGTTACCTGTCTGAGTGTGTTGCCCAACAGCGTGGTTACATGATTAATGACAACAATGGAACTTTGGAGATCCGTATTCCTTTTGGTGCTGAGGGAGGTTTCATCAAGGTATCCCAGAGATCATATGACCTCAGTGTGGTTGAAATGTATCACTTTTTCCTTTACCCAAATCTAAAAAATTTTAAATGTAAGGTTTCTATTATCCACTGTCGATCTCCTCCTCTCGGCCAGAGTCACGTGATTGATGGACATTACTCTCAGTCATATTTTGTTGATGTCTTCCTGGTGCATGAATGGGAGGATACAGCGTGGAGTCTGACTCAGCAACGGACATTCAGAAAACTTTATATTTATCACCAGCCCCGACCAGTCATGCTTATTAACAGTGAGAAACACAAACCAAACCACCTACACATTCTTCTCTAGTTGCTACGTTACTTTTCTCACATATCCAGACTATCTACATGAAGTCTGGTCCACTTTGCGTTCTGGCAAGGAACCATCTACTTGCAGAGGACAAGGCCATTTGACACGTGTGTGTTTGTGTCTCTCTATCTCTCTCTCTCTCTCTATATGTAGAGACTGTACCCTCACAGGGAGAGTTTTCCATCTCCTTGTGCTGTTTTCCTCATGATGTTTCTCTGGGGAATGTGACCGTAGCAGGTCAGCTGGTGCTCTGGGAGGAAATGGAAATAAATGGTGTTCGTCTCTCTCAAAACCCTTTCCCGAACAACACATACATGTATCTGTTTCAGATGCCCTTCTATCATCCACTCGTCTCACAGAAGGTGATGCACCAGATATATTTGTTTGTCTTTTTATTGATGTTTTTATAAAGTATGCTTGCTTCCCTCTCTGGTGGTTTAGTATTTGGGAGACCGTTTAAGAAGATACACTTTCTCTGGGGTCTTCTCTTTCATTCTGTCTCCTGATGGAGAGATCTACAACTATCCTGCTACTGCTGAGGCAGACCTGCAGGATGTAGGTATGTAATGTCCACCCACAAAAAGTTTGTTTAACACTAATTTTCACTACTTGCAAATAGCTCATCTTTTTGGCCAAGGCTATTTACGCTTGCTCTGCCAACCATTGTAGACAACAATCAGACAAAATTACAAAAGAAAGTTACCTGGTAACTGGAAAAGTTGCAGGGAATAAGAATAATGGATTTAGCTTTTGACATGACTGACCTGAGTTCGAATCCAAGGTAGGTTTTGGGGTGGGATTTTTGGGATAAGGACAAGTAAAGGTCCCAATAAGGCAGCATCCATTTATGATTATTATAAAAATAATCATTTACACAATGTTATTCTTGCATACTGTTTCATGTACTACAATACACTGATGTTCAAATAGCATCAACCGCTATTTGCAGGAAGTATAAATGGCATCTTACATTATTTGCAAATTGCAGTATTTTCTTTGGACTATACACATACTAGTCGGATGCTATTTTCACTTTGTGTAAAGGGAATCGGTCACTATTTTCACTTACAAATAGCCTCTCTCTTAAAGTCAAATGTAATCATAAGCTAATCTCCATGTGTGAATTTGTTTCCATGTGTCATACTGTACATTACAATGTTGTAATGCCTAAATTCACTTGTAGCATATAAAAACGTTTTACTTTAGTTACTACTTGAACAAATGCGTACCAGAGTACAAGTTGATTTTACATTCATGCGATTTTACGCCACAGAACTACTGAATCCGAACTCAGTCCACCTCCTACGTGTAGTCTCTGGATCGGTACCACTGTCCGTATAGCAGTTTTCACATTATCAATTTTTCATGTGGACCATACTCTGTTTCAAACTAAATTGCCAGTGTGAAAGTCCCTTAAAATGGTGCATAAATGCAGCAACAAGTCCAAAGTGAGCCGCTAAGGCAGCATTGAATGTGTCCTTCATGAATAGAGCAATTACTGAATACATTTATTTTTATCTGTGTCCGTGTCTCCTAGTCTTGCCAAAGCTGGAAGGGGAATGTACGGTGCGAGGTGTGCGTACATTGGCTTACTATGGTAATCTAGACTCCTCTGAGTGGAGTTTGTATGTAGGAGGAATGAAGCTTAACTGGGAGCTGGTGGAGATCGGGGGATTCTCACTAGATCCCCAAGAGCTCTACCTCAGCCTGGAGGTGCCACTTTACGCCCCTGGCATGGCCTATGAGGTACATGAAAGGCCTGAGACCAGCCATTATTCATTGAAGTCATGTAAGATGATTGGTATCAACTTTAATAATTTAAACACTGAAAGATTAATATACTGCTTTCCTCTGTTTCTCAGGGCTTGGGACTGCAAGGTCTGTTAGTGAGTGTGCTGGTGAGTTTAGTTCATCTGGAAACAGCAGAAGAACAGACTCGTGTGCAGCGCTGTGTGTTCCCTGTGAGAGAGTTACTGGGTAACTTATATAAATCACTGTACTCTTGATGGAAACTTGATCTATACTGTACATACTGTAACTTTATCCAGAAGATCAAAAAGCATGTTCCTTCTCTGTGCAGTGTGTCTGCCTGATGGTAGAATGGTGGTGATGGTCGACACAGCTGGTGCTTCTCCCCCAGTGAACCCCAATCACACAGCCCTCTTGGATCCTGCCTGTAGACCACTGGAGACTGACCACTCCAGAGCCATATTCAGCTTCTCCATAGACTCCTGTGGCACTGTTGCAACAGTAGGAGTTTGTCAGCCTCAGTGTATAGAGAAATATTGAGAAGTTTCTAGTTTAAAGGTGGGGTAAGCGATATTTGATGGTTAGTTGGCGGCACACAAACCGATATTAGTTGGACCGGCACACGAACCACAAACATGTGTAGCCAGTCAGCGTTAGGGGGCATATGACGGTGGAGGAGAGAGAACGAGCAAGAGTTAGATTTGAAGAAAGACTGCAGAAATGGAGATGAGACTCAATACAAAAGTGAAAAGCTCAGAAGAAATCACTGGAAAATGAAGGTTATGACTGGGCAAGAGCTTTAGGACCTGCGTTAATATTAGAAAAGCTTTACTGCTCTGGAGAGAGCTAAGCAGGAAGGCCTGAAAACAGACAAGGAGGTTGCTTTGATTCCGCTCCACACGAGTAACACTGGGTTTGAGTGTCATTGTTTGCCTGGAGCTGCTGTGCTGTTGGCAACTAACAACCAACTCTTAACTTTTTGTAATTACTATTGTGTACTGTACGTACATTTTTTGTGCTTCCTTGTCATTCATTCATCTGCGCTTTATTTTTCGTGAAGCATTATTTTGTTGCACTTCCGCTATGATAAACAGACATCCACTATTGGATTGCGTGCGTAACGGAGGCCAACTGGTGAGAGTCGTACTGACGACTGCTAGAGAAGGGTGGTTAGGATTGTAGGGGGAGCAATGAGGAGAGAGGTGTGTTTGTTTGGGTTGATTTCAGATATTAACAATGTCCAACAGCGTTTTTGAAATATCACTTACTCCACATTTAAGCAATGCATAACGGCTGTATTTAACCTTAAAGTACATTCAAAATTTCTAGAAAGTTTTTACATGGAAAATCCAAATTTAAAAATATGGTTCCTTTTAATTATCAATTTTAGGCAATTTCAGCAGTAATACATATTGAGATAATCAGCATGTTTTTTTTTTTTTTTTTTTTTTTTTTTTTTGGTTACGCTATTTTAAGGTGCCCTTGTTACCGTTTAATTATATATTTAAGTACTATGTAATATTAATTAACATGTACTTACTATAGGGTTAGGGGGAATAGGGTTTGGTTTTGGTTAGTTGTATGTAATTATGGATAGTTTACTGTTATTAATACAGTAAGTAAATGCAACCCGTAACAAGGACACTAAAATAAAGGGTTACCCTTTTTGTAATGGCGTAATTATAAATATTTAATTTAAAAATATAAATATACCGCCCAGTCCTATTTACTGCAGTTTTCCTTTTTTGGCTTGCAGAACTTTATAATTTAATTCTAAACATGTTTTAAATGCAGCATGATGGTGATCAGGTGATTTACAGGAATGAGGTGAGAAACATGCCCCCTTTTCCTCCACAACTGAGACCTCTCAGCCAACCTCAACTACATTACAGGTATAAAACCCCTTTCTAATAAATTAATCAGGAGCTCATAGTGCACAATTTGACTGATGAATACAGTCTTCTGCCTTATGTCCCAAAAAAAGACAGGGCATTGTAGAGAATGTAAAATTGAAAAACTAAATGGGGCTTAAGAGAGTGTATTTCCTAAACAGTGATGTATTTTGCCTGTGTAGCCCCAGCTCCTTAAGCAAATAAAACTTCAGACAAACCTTATTAAATTCTGTATTTCTCGTGGGTTCAGGGTTCCACTTGGCTGTGTCCATCCAGAGAATGGAAATCACACTCTTGCCATCTACCTGCCATCCCATCTTCCCACACCTCTACCTATGAAACAAACGCTCAAAACAGCCTCACTCTCACACACAAGGCATCTTGAGGACAGAGGTGAGGAACCGATTGGTCATTCACAAGATTCCAATCTTAACAGATAAACAACCTACTGAGGTACTTGGGACTCTCTTGGTAGACAGTAGTAGCACAACATGTCACAGGCCATGTCACATGTTGGTATCCTCCTCCTTCGCCTTCTACCGTGTGACAGATGGTTTGACACCAAAGTATTGTTGTGTATATTTGGACACATTGCTTTTTCCCCCTCTCATATGAAAGCTGATTAGTCTGTTTATTTTGATATCCTAGTTATTTTGCTATACGCTGTTATTTGGTTTTTAATTTAAAACTTTTCTGTGTTGTGGGACATTTATTCTGCTTTCACAATGGAAAAAAGACAAAATGCACTTTATGGTCTCAGTTTTTGTGTATTTCTTGGATGGAATTGCAGGGATTTGTGTTAGAAGCTAAATTACTGTACAATTTTGTAAAATTAAAAACAACCAAAAGGCAACATTTAAGCAATTTTTATAAACATGATCAGAGTAAAATCATTTACATTTATTTATTGAAGGGTTACAAAAATAAAGTTGACATTTCAAGTAGAGATGCACCGATTACAATTTTCTAGGCCGATTCCGATTTCCGATTTTTCATTGAGTTTGACCTGCCGATACCGATTTTAGCCGATTCCGATTTAAAAAAATTCTAACCACTTTACAGCACACACAAATATTTATTTTCGATCTTTTCTTTAACCCTTTCACGCGTAAGTTTAAAATATTCTAACTGACACCCCCACCCCCAGAGTGAGTTTTTTCATTCGAGGCGAACGTTCCCTTTAATGTTTCCATAGCGACGCGTCACGCGATACACCGCAGCCACAATAATACTGTATGACAGATGTGTCGCTTTTATTCCGCTTTTCCTTTTTTTATTCAAAATATTCACAAACTTGCTTACCATGTCATCAATCAGCCTATCTGTTATTCCGATTCTCAAATAAGTGTAAGTGAGTGTGTTTGGTCGTTTAAAAACCTTTATAAATAGTCTTGATCTATAACATGAGATGGGCGCCGCAATGTTGTCCTGTCAGTCGGATTTACAGCACGTGAATTCATCAGTTTCTCCCGAAATAAATGCAAGAAAGTGGCTGGTGAACTGAGAAGAATAGAGTAAACTTTATAGTTAAGTTACTTTCACTATGTTTGTCTGATATGAATAACACATGTCGGCAAATTATATTTGAATAGATTGTTATTGCTGCTTCCACAGACATCAGTGTGTATTTTACAAACTCCAAATGTATTGTTTTACTCGTGCTTATGTGTATTTAAATATCTGAAACCTAAAATAAACATTATGAGGTTGAAAACACTGCTTAGTTGTGATATATGACAGCGCTGAACGCGTCCGACTCTGGCTCAGCGCCAGCCAACGCGCGAAAGCACAGTTTGAATCTGGCAGTTATGCGACGTCACTGAACATCCTAAATGTGGCACCGTAACATTACTCAGGGCAGGAGCACATAAATAAAAATACCATATATGAGACGGTACCGCTCAAAAGGTTAATCATGCGGCGCCCGAGTGCATTTGACCGGCATAAAATCGGCATGTCAGACTGACCGGCCGGTCGCCGGTCATGGCCGATCACGTGAAAATCGGCCAATTCCGGTCACCAGCCGATCAATCGGTGCATCTCTAATTTCAAGTGGTAGTTCAAATAATTTACATTTGTAGAGGTTCAGCTGACAAGGTTTGGGAACCCTGGGACCGTTGCATAAACATAGCTGCTAAGTTAAGACTTATTAGCCTTAACTAATTGCTAGTTGGTCAGACTGTCTCTTAAGACACAGTCTTACTTTTCATATTTAAATTAGACCAATCTACCTTTTTTTTTTTTTTTTTTTTTTTTATGTAACTTATAAAAAATTATGATCTCTCTTGAAGAAAAAAGATTATATGACTAACTTTTAGTCAAGTCAAGTCATCTTCATTTATATAGCGCTTTTAACAATGTAGATTGTTTCAAAGCAGCTTTACAGAGATAAACGTATAATTTAAGGTAACAGAGATTGTTTTGGCTTTATAGCGGTTCTTTAATATAGTTATTTTCCAGCTAAAGTTAGTTTTTATTGATTCGCTTCCGTCGCAACGATCATTTGTTATTAAATTAGGGGCCGCTAAGACGACACCATTCTCTCTACACAGACTTTAAACGCGAACCTGTGAGAAACGCTGATGGCGTTCACATGCGCATTAAGAATTGGTTCTATAGTTATGTGCGTTTGAATATATGTGCGCAGGTTTGGAATTCCCTACAAACCAAGCCTAAACAAAGTACTGGCGTTTCCTTATAATTTTTGATACAGAATTTTATTTTATTTGATCAATTCGGGGTAGGTACGCGAATTGAGTTTCCCAACAACGCTTTATCTGTAGAGTGGTAAAGGGATCCTCCATAGGGAGAGACTAGTTGGCACTTCAGCACTGCGTTGGATCGGGTCCAGGCGAAGGTCCTTCATCAGATCTGGATACGGCCTGGATCCGGCAGGCTGCGGGAAAACCTCGGGATAAACAAAGACACTAAAATTAGCGTAGATGCCATTCTTCTTATGATGTAACGAGTACATCAGGATTTATGGGAAGTGTTCCCGGTTCCAGCTGACCTAATCTATGCAGCCTAACATTGAATTATAGAAGTCTATAATGTATTATGTGAATGCTAGGTCAAAGAGATGTGTCTTTAATCTTGCTTTGAACTGACAGAGTGTGTCTGCTTCCCGGACAATGGTAGGAAGGCTGTTCCAAAGTTTTGGTGCTAAATAGGAGAAGGATCTACCGCCAGCAGTCGATTTTGATATTCTAGGTATTATCAACTGGCCGGAATTTTGAGATCGCAATAGACGTGAAGGACTATAATGCGTTAAGTACTCGCTCAAGTACTGCGGAGCTAAACCATTTAGTGCTTTGTAAGTGATCAGCAATATTTTAAAATTGATGCGATTGTTTAATAGGCAGCCAGTGCAGTTTTGACAGAACCGGGCTAATATGGTCATACTTCCTGGTTCTGGTAAGAACTCGAGCTGCTGCGTTTTGGACCAGCTGTAGTTTGTTTATTAAGCGTGCAGGACAACCACCCAGTAGAGCATTACAATAATCTAGCCTTGAGGTCATGAACGCATGAACTAACTGTTCCGCATTTGTCAATGAGAGCATTTTAAGACTAGTCTTAGCAGTTTATGCAACCAGCCACTGGTTCTGAATATTATAATGCATATTTTTAATTGCACCCTAATTTTGGTACTAAGGTATTACGATTAGTACCAACTAATGAACTCTAAGTATGAACTTTATACATTCACATACTTTTTAACATACACATGCTTGATGTTTTGTATTAATTTATTTATTCAATATACTCTTACAGAAAAAAAAAAGGCCCTCAATACCAGTTGGAGGATGACACCCATGAAGGTAACCATGTTTATTATTTAATAATGTATATTTGGGTAAATCTGCTCTTTTTTTAAAGAATTACATATGAGTAGTAAACATTGTATTGGGTGACCTGTGAATAGGGCATTTCTACACTCACCGGCCACTTTATTAGGTATACCTGTTCAACTGCTTGTTAACGCAAATATCTAATCAGCCAATCACATGGTAGCAACTCAATACATTTAGGCATGTAGACATGGTCAAGATAATCTACTGAAGTTTAAACCAAGCATCAGAATGGGGAAGAAATGTTGATTTAAGTGACTTTTGAACATGACATGGTGGTTGGTATTTCAGAAACTGCTGATTTACTGGGATCACACACACTTATCTCTAGGGTTTACAGAGAATGATCCAAAAAAGAGAAAATATCCAGTGAGTGGCAGTTCTGTGGGCAAAAAATGTCTTGTTGATGCCAGAGGTCAAAGGAGAATGGCCAGACTGGTTCGAGCTGATAGAAAGGCAACTAACTCAAATAACCACTCCTTACAACCGAGGCCTACAGAAGAGCATCTCTGAACGCTCAACACATCAAACCTTGAAGCAGATAGGCTACAGGAGCAGAAGACACTGGGTGCCACTCCTGTCTGCTAGGAACATAAAACAGGCTATAATTTGCACAGGCTCTCCAAAATTGGACAATATGCGAAAATGTTGCCTGGTCAAATGAGTCTCAATTTCTGCTGTGACATTCAGATGATAGGGTCAGTGTAAACATGAAAGCATGGATCCATCCTGCCTTGTATCAATGGTTTAGCCTGTTGCTGGTGGTGTAATGGTGTGAGGGATTTTTTTGGCACACTTTGGCCCCCTTAGTACCAAATGAGCATTGTTTAAATGCCACAGCCTACCTGAGTATTGTTGCTGACCATGTCCATCACTTTATGACCACAGTGTACCCATCATCTGATGGCTACATCCAGAAGGATAATGTGCCATGTTACAAAGCTCAAATCATGTCAAACTGGTTTCTTGAACATGAGTTAAATTGACTGTAATGGCCTCAACAGTCACAGTCCAATAGAGCAACTTTGGGCTGTGGTGGAACATGTGATTTGATCATGGGTGTGAAGCTGACAAATCTGCAGCAACTGCGTGATGACCAGAATCTCTGAGGAATGTTTCCAGCACCTTGTTGATCTTATTCCATGATGAATTAAAGCAGTTCTGAAGGCAAAAAGATGTCCAACTCTGTACTAACAATGTGTACCTAATAAAGTGGCATGTTGGCAGTGTATGTTGCCATTTATAATCAAAAACCTTTGCATTAAGCTGCATCCAAGGCAATACATATCAGAGTAAAGTCCAAGACTTGTTTTATCCAAGTGTTTTATTTGTCAACATAGGGGTAAACATGAAAAAGGAGCTAACTGAAAATGTCTAATTGTTGTGTTTCTCCTGTGTTGGATTATTACAAATGTAGTAATAAAAACTTGCCTGCACTGTTTCTATGGAGCTGAAGGTGGACCCTGACAGCATAATGAAAGGGGCTCATCCCGTCACCTCATGACAACAACAGTTCTGTCCAATAAAAGTTTATTTTTGATGAACAATCCATGCTTCCGTTCTGACATTTGTAAAAATTATCTTAATTTTCTTCATTTTCTAAAGGTGACAATAGTGAAGGGGTTACTTATTAACCCCAACTTCCCAGTTCAATAGGTAAGGTCACACACCAGGAGGAGTTGTGTTTTTAGACCATTTCATGTTGTAGTCTTTAACAGTCAGTTTTTTGCATTTAAAAATGGGGCATAAAAGAGTGACCGGAAACTATTGGGGATTGGGATGGGTAGCAATTGCCACTGGTACGTTTAGGATAGGTCAGTAGGAGTCATCTTGTAGGAGTGTTTTCACTGGTTGTATGTGAGATTTGGTACTGCTCTCTCACATTCCGTCGTCTCTGGTGATCAGTAGTTACTTCTAGCACGTTCTCTGCTGGAAACCAGCCCTTCTTTCCATCATAGAGACGCATGCCTTCATACCAACCTTAAGGAGTGGAATGAACATAGAAGTCAGTTTTAGTAAAAGTCCATTAAGAATTTAAGTGATTTTATTTTAACTGTACCTTCACTGGTTTTGCGCAGCACATTGATGACATCAGATGGCTCCAAGTTAAGCTCGTCTGCCTGTTTTGCTACATACTGACTGACGCATTGCACTTGAGGACAATCTTATTAACACACACACACACACACACACACACGTTATTTATAGAGCAAGATGCACTGTCCAGAGTATAATTGGGGAAGCTTCTTATAAGTCTATATTAGAATCTATTAGAATAGCAGAGTTATTTCTCACTTTTGTTTTTAAAACCTGTATTATATATTTTATAAAAATATGATATTTTTCACCCAGTAGAACTCAAAAGGAGTTATTTAGCAGCTTTACATCACATTTTTTTTTAACTGACAGCTAGTGGTTACCATACACTTTCATATCGAACTCAAAAGCACATCTGCTTTAGTCGTCATTTTGTGTTCCATTGAAAAAGTTGAAACATTGGGGCATATACAATAGCAGTATTTGGAGTAAATGACCCTTGACTTAATTTATTTTCCATTTAAAGAAAATGCTAAAGGACTGAGTATTCCTTCCCACAGAGTGAAATAAATAAAAAGCTTACCCCAGTCCTCATAAATCTTCTCCTCTCCAAGTGCCTTTTTAATCAAAGGGAAAGCAGCTATCCACCTATGCATTTCTGACCTGGAGAGGGGGTGTTAAAAAGAATGAGAGAGGTGTGAATGTTTAAAAATGTAAAAATACTGGTTATTTCCAAAATGGAATAGTCATACATGTCATGTGACAACAATCTATTCTATTCTGAATAGAACCAGAAGTATGAATAAAATCATTGAGCTACATGCATCTCACTCTGTATTAGCCTTGAGCAGGTGTTCACAGGTGCGACCCCGATGGTTTTCCAGGAGGGTTAGACAGAAACAATGATCCAAGTGTGGTCCAAGAACGTTTTCTGTAGACTGTACCTGAACCAGAGATCGATGAGCATGATCGATCACCACAAATCGGTCTGGACATCCACTGAGAAAAGAGGGAGGCAGAGAAGGGTACCACATGAGATCAAAGATTCCCTTAATTGATTCACTCCACCGAAATTACCTGTAACAATTTGTCCCAGGAACTTTTTTTCCCCAGACCCATTGATGTCTGCATTTCCATTGTGGTCTAAAAGTACTGTGTAGGCAAATTAGGCAAATTATTCTGTTAACGTAGGACTGTGTACAACTTTCCAGTTCCCGCTGGATTTCACCCTCCACATATAAGCTTAATAAAGCCTGAACCTTGTTGTCGGTCCATCTGTCATATTTTTTTAACTCCATTTCTGATTCGAATAGAAATCAACTCTTACTGCACGCACCACAACAGACTTTTAAAAATGGTGGTTGAAATAAAATACTGTGTGGAGTCAACCAATCAACATGTTCAGTGCCCAAGTCCCACCCCCAAAAGTTCCTGAGCTTTGAAAAAGTACTACCTCACAGACGGAATTTCTGAGGGGGACATTTTTACCCGGAACTTCATTTAGACCTTGGTCCCTGCGGGTAAACACACCGAGTACCATGCATGGTACTCAGTCACAGTCTTAGTTCCTGGTCACGTCATGCTTCTTTGGCTGCGTCCGAAATCGCATACTCTCTTGAGTGTGTACTTATTTTGAATAAGTAATTACTTCACAACCGTTAAAAAGGATGTTCTATGTGTGTGTAGTATGAATAGAATCTGGACGTACAACATTCACTATCAGCGTCATTTTGCTTTCCTGCCCTTCACAAATCTTCTCCTGTGGCCTCGTGGCCAAAAGGGTCCATTGTATAAACACACTTCAAAATCTTGCTGGATTGCACATCTCTGGGTTGCCTACTCTTTTATGAGTACTGTGCATTCTTGTCACATACTGTTTTTCACCTACTATATAGTAAGGGAAGTATGAGATTTTGGATGCAGCCCCTGTTTCCCCAGAGATTGTCTTATTATAGTGAGATGAGAGGGTCTGTATCTCTTACCATTGGAGAAAGCGTAACGGCTAACTTGGATCACGTAAGGCACCTCAGCCTATGGTGTAATGGCAGTGACGTCAGTGCCCGCTGTTCAAAGTTTTATAACAGTCAGTTACAGTTTACGTTAAACAGTTTCTTGTGGATTATTAGCGCGTTGGTCTTGTGAGTAAATGTTCTATATTTGGTGTTATTTCGCTAGTAAATGTACAGTAGGACTGCATTGTTTGTGGAATGTGTTTTACTGCGGAAAAAGAAAAGAGCGTGAATATCTCTATTTGCTGCAAATTACTAGTCACTGCAGGGCGCATAAAACTACATTTAAGATTACACTAAAAACGTAATTGTAATTTAATACATATTTAATTTTTATTAACATTTTTTTTTTTTTACCATCATTCATTAAAAAGCATTATATCATTAAGCACACAGCAGTCATAAATCATTACAATACAAGATTAACCTGGCAGCGATAGAAAGAACACTTTTTTTTCATTAAACAACATACAATATAACACAATATATTATACATATAGCATAATAATGGTGCGCCGCAAGATGGCTGCGCTATTGAGAGCTCCAAGCAAACTTCAGCTTGTGTTTTTTTTATAGTTTTAGTACATCTTTTTGTAAGTGTCTCTTCTTCAATCATCCAATACGATCGACAAACTCTTCTGGACATCAGATCGTACCTCAAAGGGGACTTTGTGAACAACTTTCTCATGAATTCGAATGGCAGCTACTCCTTTGCTGAGCATCTACCTCCTTGTTTACATCCGCGCCAGAGTTGGAGAAAAAAGCGTAAGAGAGGTAAACGAGCCAGGATTCTGTGCAGAACACAAAACATAACTTTTAAATCCCCCTCTTCCGAGTATCTCCCTGTCATCTTTTATCATAGTAAAATCTACATTTCTTTCCCAACAAAAGTAGTTTAGCGTAAAACATGTTGAAGATTAGTGGACAGGCAGTCGATTCATTAAATGATAAGCTATTTCCTCACAAAAGCGGATTATTCAGTGAAGTGAAGCCTCTTCTCCATTGACATCCATTAAAAAAAAATGGCCTCTGGTCTCCTTCCCTGCGTACCAACCATAGACTGTAAAAAAAGATGGACGACGCCCCTTCGCTCTCTTCCATTGGTGAGAACTGAAGCCGCCAGTGTCCCGATATGGCTCTGACATCTTGGGACTTGAGTCTGCGCAGTAGCGATCTCGGGACCAGACCTGCGCAGTAGTGAGCAGGAAGTAAAGCCGCGAAATTAACGCCCCGCCCTCACTCTCGCAGAATGCACTCTCCCTGCACTTTTTTAAGTGGCCTATGTCTGCTCCGTTCCGCCGTTCTGCTCCAATTTTTATGTCTGTTGATTGCAGTACAAGAGGCTTGTTAAAATAACGTAAATACAATCTCCTCAGTCCTCCGAAGATCCCGAAAAAAAGTCTGTTGGTGCTTCAGTGACTACTTCGCTCAGAGAACCTGTCAATCACAGCTGTCAATCATGATGTTACACCACCGTTTTTGTAGCATCGTAACTAACTAAAAACAAACTTATTTTAAAAACAGACACTTGAACTTACATTAGCGTGATAAAAACTACAGTAAATGACAGAAACCACCTTTGGAAAAAAGATATTTGAATTGTTTAGTTGGTCTCACGTCCCGTTGAATAACATGGGAAGGCGGGGCTTATGACGTATACTAGGACCAGTCACTGGGGGGCGATCGAGACGTTTTGGCTTCACTTTTCAGGGCTTGTGCGGCACGCTTGGTACCAACCAGGGGGGTAATCCAGCATCCAGAAAGCGTACCACCCCCGAGGGCCGCCATTGGCTAACAAGCCATCACCTGCTGTTAGCATTCCATTGACTCCCATTCATTTTGGCGTCACTTTGACAGTGAATAACTTTACATCTGAGGCGTTTAAAGACTCTATTTGTCCATTGTTTATTTCTAAAGAAACACGACAATGTATAAAAGGCTCCATTACCTTGTATCTTACGTTATGGCCCCGTAGAAGCACTTTTTGTAAAAATAGGCTAACGATTGTGTCATAACCACGCGACTCTCTGGAAATTACCGTAAAGACAGGAAGAGAAGCTCGCAGTCAATCGGGGGGACGTGGAGGCATAAAGTCCGATAAAGTCAAGGGAGAAGCCCATAGAGAGTCATAAAGTTGCTCCTGCTCCTAGCTCATGGACATCTCCTACTCACGCTCTCTGCAAGTTTCGGAAGGGAATGATTCAGATTTCTCTTGGCACAGCTACTAGAAGACTTACAACTGTCAGACAGCTTGCTCACCAGGCTTGGGAGGGTTACTTTAAAACTGTATTCCGTTACAGTTACAAATGACTTAATCCAAGTTACAGTAACGTAATCCAAGTACTATAATATGAAAGTAATGTAACTGATTACTTTTGAATTACTTCAAGGTCACATATATAAATAAAGTCAAGCAAGAAGAAATATTATTAAAAAAAGAAATATTTCTTTTTTATTTATTAAGAATTTGGTGCAGTGTACAATATTTGCAAAATATACACACAGGCCTGAATATATATTTATGTAAAGGGATATACAGACATCTAGTGGCTAATGTATGGTATTACAGATTATTTTGTTTTATTTTTAACTAATTTTTAACTAAAAAATAAAAACACAACATTTAAAATTTTTACACAATCTACATATTAGTTTATTTTAAAATAGGCCTACATGTTGACTAAAGCCGTGATCTTTCTTAATTTGCCTGACTGAACTTGGGTTGGCAGTGGGAGTTCCCCTACGTTACCTAGACAGCGAACATCCCGTTACGCGAGAAAAGATTAAGAAAGGACATTTTGGGTACTAAAAAAGATACTCTCCTAATTTCTACAAAATAGCAGCGGGATTTCTATGAATTAAAAGCGATTTTACCCGCAGGCAGCATCGTTTCTACTAGCAGCAGTGATTCAATCTGCGTCTGAGGAGATTGTAGGAAGCTGTTATTTGCACATGCACCAGTACACGTGAGTCATTACTGGCAACAGAACCAGGAACTACTGTATAATCAAGCAGCGCTTAATATAGTGTTATTATGCCAAAATACTTATTTATTTAGTTTTAAATGAAACCATTGTAATCCTGAAAGTATTCCCCCTTTTTTCAAAATGTAACTATAATCTGATTACTACGTTTTTTGACGTAACTGTAACGGATTACAGTTACTGGATTTGTGTATCCTGATTACATAACGCCGTTACATGTTTTCCGTTACTCCCCAACCCTGTTGCTCACGTCACATCTACGTCGTCAAGCTCAGTTTGAGTCTGCGCAGTACGCTCAGCCATCAGGAAGTGAGTGCTTCTAATTTGCTTCACTTTTCTCTGTTGAAATCTATGGGGTCGATGTGTCCATTTCTTTTACTGTCTATGGTACCAACACAGCCTAAGCGTTAGCTAGTTATGTTACATATGGCACTGCTTCAAAGCATGTATCGAGTTCGCAGCGCAATTTCTCATGAAGCTCCGTGCTGGAGTGTGCATTGTTTTTAGAGAAACACGTGATCAACGAAAAACGAAGCCTCACTTTCTTTCCAGTCACGTGAATGCTTCATTTTGCATGTTGGAATGTTTGAACTCAGACCACTACTCTATGGGTTTATGGTTTAAGTTCAAGTACATTTACTAACATTTTTTATATATAAGCCTATATATAACATTATCATATATTCTGCCATATAAACAGTATAAAAACCATAAAATAATTAGAACACAATTTACTTGCATCAAACAACTCTGTTGGTATTATTTTAATTAGTATTATTATAATGATTGTTACATATAATTTATTTCCACACTTTAATATGTGAATTATATTATCAGAAAACTGAACATTTAGCATTGTCATGCTTTTATTTGTGTGCAATGGATAAAGCAAAGGAGCTGCGCTCTCAGGTTTATAGCTGCTATAAATTTTACATGCCACAAGATGGCACTGTTTTCGACACTCTTGATGTTTTGAATCTTTTATCAAAGCAATCAGAGAAAAGCTTCAAAGATTTAAAAGGATAGTTCACTTTGAAATTAAATTTTGGTATGTTTTAGCTTACCTCAAGGGCATCCAAGATGTAGGTGTCTTTTTTTCCGCAGTAGTTTCAATTTTGATATTTTTAGGTCAAACCGTTCTTGTCTGTCAGTCATTTAATGCAGGTCTGTGGTTACTGTCTCAAAGAGCATGCACAGAGTCCAAATTAAAACAATTCCCCATCGTCCAAATTGAACAATTCCCCATCGTAAGTACACATTGATGGCCTAAGACACGAAACGAGCGGTTTGTGTGAGAAAACGAACAGTATTTATATAGTTTTTACCTCTTATACACAGCCACGTCCAAGTGATATGAGGGCGCGCGCGCATCCTGGTGTGTGACGTGTACGCAGACTGGTGCATAGATATATACACAATAGATGTCGCCTTGGCTACGGCAGTTCATTGGAACGAATGTCTTTAATGCGACATCTAGTGTATATATCTATGCACCAGTCTGCGTACACGTCACACACCAGGATGCGCATGGGGGATTGTTCAATTTGGACGATGGGGAATTGTTTTAATTTGGACTCTGTGCATGATCTTTGAGACAGTGACCACAGACCTGCATTAACCCTCTGGGGTCTGAGCTGTTTTCTGGGCCCTGGAGGTGTTCTGACATGCTCTGACATTTGTGGTTATTTCTGTTACTTGTGACATTTTCATGGCTAAAGTCTTTCTTCACAAGACTTTTGAAAATTGTATAACGTAGCCTAGAATATTTGCTCTAAAACTATGTGAAAATCACACTGACTGCTCATTCAGAGAAGACAATATATTGATTTAAAATTTTTACGACGTGTTTTGTGTGAGAAAGCTTTATGCGTAGGTCATTAATATGTAAGGCTTTTCACACCTGAGAAAGACAAAGACCCTCCCCTAACGACCCTATTAGGAGCTATCAGGCCCTATCATTCTGAGCAACCTTGCACAAAGAATGAGGAGATTTAAAAAAGAATGGCTTTTAGATTGTTTGATTTATTTACAACACAACATAATCCAAAGATACACAACAAATGACAAAAAAGCACTTATTGAAAACAATGATCCAAAGACAGAGACCTTTCTGCCATTCCTAAAAACATTGTACATACCTTTCATTTCCATGGTGTTTGATTTTCACTTTACCATGTTCATGTACAGAGACTCATGTGAAAGTTGAAGTCAGCAGGACTCAGTGGCATCTGGTCCCTGAAAAAAAAAAAAAGTGAACATACTGATATCAAGAGAAAGGCCTGCACGATTTTTGGGAATAAATTTGAGATTTTTCTGGTTAAAATTGCTTTTTAAAATTCACAGAATACACACACACACACACACACACAAATGTTTCCAACAATATATAATATAATGAACACCAGGTGTGTTGTGCCTTGTAGGCATAGGCTATGCGCAGCACTGCATAAAATAATAACAACCTATAGCAGCCTATAAATCTTCCAAAAGATTTCAGTAACAACTAAGCTAGAGAAAAATATATTGATTATCATGTTACTTCAAATGTTTCCATTTGTTATGATGATATGAAATTAGATAATAGTAAAAACATGAAGCCGTTTGGTGCGGCGATCGCGATCCAAAATATGATACATTCAAACGCGATCGCGCTCAAATATAAAACATTATGGTTACCATATAGCCTACATATCTACGTTTGAGCAGATATCCACAAACACAGTAACAGCAAACACGGGTCTAAATATTATAATATTCACCATATCTAGCAACAGTTCAACTGCAATGTGAAATTTATGCAACAATAACAAACTAGTATGTATGTTTCTTACCTTACATCTTTCTTGTCTTCAAATCACGTTCTTCTTCTTCTGATGTAAATCCAAGGTAAGCTCACGGCGCGTCTTTCAAACTCGACGAAAAGCAGAGACTTGTGAAGTGTTTTGGTGTTTTGTTTTTGAGGTAATGAGCGCGATCGCGTTCCATGTGGAAATTTGCATGTGAATCTCTTTTGCGCGAGTGGGCGTGTTCAAATTAAAAATAATTAGGAAGCGTTTGAGAAGCTGGACATCTTGTTGGTTTTATACAAATTACTTAAACAGAGAATATTTGTTTTCAGTTTGAATCCGATAATTTAAAAGTACACACTTAAATGTTTATAAATGTATATGGCTCATAAATGTGTGACAAGTATTCGCTGAGTTTTGTTTCAGTTTATAGACGTGCTCAAGAAAAAAAGTTCACCGCGACGGAGAGGCAGAACGCACACCCTGTTTATTTTCTTTATTTTACAAAAGCACAATGTTTTGATTTGATTGTAAGTGGACACATACAAAAGTAGAAATATCACAGATTCTTTTTTTATATTTCTTTTTTCTGTATGACCATAAATGACGGAGAAATTTAAGTTTATAGTGCTACAATGTGAAGAAAATCCAGCAAAACACGCGGGCGCGTTTGCCGACCTCAGAGGGTTAAATGACTGACAGACAAGAATGGTTTGACCTAAAAATATCAAAATTGAAACTACTGTGGAAAAAAAGACACCTACATCTTGGATGCCCTTGAGGTAAGCTAAAACATACCAAAATTTTATTTCAAAGTGAACAATCCCTTTAAGAGGCATAATTTCTCCATCCCTGGCATTAGCATTAGCCGTTACGTTTTTTTGACTGAAGGTTGCAGGCTTGCCTTCTAGTGGCTTTGGTTTCCCTCATGTGCTCCTTCTTCTTCTTTGGTGTTTATTGGTGGTTGGCAATGTCTCGGTTACTGATGTAATCCTCGTTCCCTGAAGGAGGGAACGGGAGACGTAACGTCGATGTGACGACGTAATTGGGATCACTTCAGGGAGCCCTATCAACTTCGAGTGTCTACAGAACGAACCATTGAACGTTGGCGTGCGTGAATTGCGTCACGCGCCCCCGCCCCGCAGCGCGGGTATAAACAGGAAGCGGGCGCACGCACACATTGTTTTTCGCTGAGGAGCCGAGATTTGTGACGGCCATGCAGCGATGGTCAGCAACGGTGGCGACGGGACGTTACTTCTCCCGTTCCCTCCTTCAGGGAACGAGGGTTACATCAGTAACCTAGACGTTCCCTTTCAGTCGCTCACGTTCGACGTAACGTCGACGTGACGACGTAATTGGGATCCCATGGAAAACGCCACGGTTGCTGCCACATCCAGCGCCCTACGCAAGACTCTCAGACCCCCAACTGCTGGGGCGGAAGACCTGCGTAGAGGGAGTTCAACTGCTGTTCCATTATACCCCACACAGTGGAACTCTTGGATAACACTGGGAAAGCGTACCTTTCCAGGGGAAAGAACGCTGCGGAGCCACATCCTGCCCGAAGGGAGGTAACATGTGGAGAATACACATATGGACTGGCCGAAGGGGCAGTGCGACATATGGAATGTCACTGGGGTGGCTCCAACCGAAGGGGGAGACAACACCGACAGTGACGGCAGAGAGACTCTGCCGAGGGAAAGACACGGGCTCACCGCAGGGAGCTGGACGTGGAAGAATACACATATGGGACCGCCACAGGAGTCACCACATATGGAACCCAGCCTAGCACAAGTTACACCAGCATACGAGCACTAGGCCTGGCGTTGGACGCTCCGCAACGTCCGACTGCCGAAGGGGTGCGGAGGAACTCACAGGGTTCGCCAATTGGGGAACTCGACTGGAGCAAAAAGCGCACATATCCGTTCCTAGGAAGGGAGTGGCGCAGCAAGCCGACACTAGAGCGGGAACTTCGGTGTTACCGGCTAGTTGAAGCGAGTGCACAGGAAGAAACCGGCTCAACACGTAGGCTATAAAACCTAGCGAACGTGTTGGGTGTCGCCCAGCCGGCAGCTCTACAGATGTCTGTCAGCGAGGCGCCGTGTGCCAGCGCCCAGGAAGAAGCGACACCCCTAGTGGAGTGGGCTTTCAACCCGGGCGGGCAAGGCATGCCTTGGGCTTCGTAAGCCAAAGCGATGGCATCCACTATCCAGTGGGCCATCCTCTGCTTGGAGACAGCCTTTCCCTTCTGCTGGCCTCCGTAACAGACGAAGAGCTGATCTGAGGTCCTGAGGCTTTGCGTTCTGTCCACGTACAGACGCAGAGCGCGAACGGGACAGAGAAAAGCCAGGGCTGGGTCTGCCTCCTCCGAAGGCAGCGCTTGCAGGTTCACTACCTGGTCCCGGAAGGGAGTGGTAGGAACCTTGGGCACGTATCCGGGCCGGGGTCTCAGGATGACGTGAGAGTTATCCGGGCCGAATTCTAGGCACGATTCGTCGACCGAAAATGCATGCAGGTCCCCTACCCTCTTGATAGAGGCCAATGCAACCAGGAGTACTGTCTTACAGGATAGGATTTGTAACTCAGCTGATTGCAGAGGCTCAAAGGGTGGTCTCTGAAGTGCCGAAAGGACCAGAGACAAATCCCAAGAGGGTAAAGAGAGTGGGCGAGGAGGATTCAGTCTCCTCGCTCAGCTCAGGAACCTGACGACCAGGTCATGCTTTCCCAAAGACTTACCATCAACAGCATCGTGATGTGCAGCAATAGTGGCAACATACACTTTAAGGGTGGAGGGAGACAGCCTTCGCTCCAACCCTTCTTGCAGGAAGGAAAGCACGGCTCTGATCGAGCAAGATCGGGGGTTCTCCTCATGAGAGGAGCACCAGTCAACGAACAGGTTCCACTTCAACGCATAGAGGCGCCTCGTAGAAGTGATGGTGTCAACTACCGCAGGGGGTAGGTCACCTAGAACCTCCGCGTCCCGTCCAGGGACCAGACATGGAGTTTCCAGAGGTCTGGACGCGGGTGCCATAAGGTGCCCCGTCTCTGAGAGAGCAGGTCCTCTCTCAGAGGGATGGGCCAGGGAGGGGCTGTCGCGAGGAGCACTAGTTCCGGGAACCAGGTCCGGTTGGGCCAATGCGGTGCAACTAACAAGACCTGCTCCTCGTCCTCCCTGACTTTGCACAAGGTCTGTGCAAGAAGGCTCACTGGGGGAAACGCATACTTGCGAAGGCCCCGGGGCCAGCTGTGTGCCAGAGCATCCGTGCCGAGGGTCCCCTCGGTCAGGGAATAGAACAACTGGCAGTGAGACGTGTCCGGGGCGGCAAACAGATCTACCTGTGCGGTCCCGAAGCGCCTGAAAATCAGCTGGACCACCTGGGGATGGAGTCGCCATTCTCCCGGTAGCACCTGCTGTCGTGAGAGCTCGTCGGCTGCACGGTTGAGCAGGCCCGGAATGTAAACGGCACGAAGCGACCTCAGATGCTTCTGACTCCAGAGGAGGAGATGGCGGGCGAGTTGTGACATGCGGCGGGAGCGTAGACCACCCTGGCGGTTGATGTACGCAACGGTCGCAGTGCTGTCCGTACGGACCAGTACGTGCTTGCCTAGTAGCAGCGTTTTGAAACGGCTCAGTGCAAGACGTACTGCTAACAACTCGAGGCAGTTGATGTGCCAATGCAGTTGAGGCCCCGTCCACAGACCTGAAGCTGCATGCCCGTTGTACGTGGCCCCCCAGCCGGTGGTAGAGGCATCCGTGGAGACCACAGAGTGCCTGGACACTTGTTCCAGGGGAACACCTGCCCGCAGAAACGAAGGGTCCGACCACAAGCTGAGAGTTTGGCGACAGTGCGGAGTCACTTGGACCCGGCACGAGCCGCTCTGCCACGCCCATCTCGGGACTCGATCGTGGAGCCAGTGTTGGAGCGGCCTCATATGAAGCAATCCGAGCGGCGTAACCGCGGCTGCAGATGCTATATGCCCCAGGAGCCTCTGAAAAAGTTTCAGTGGTGCCGCTGTTCTGCGTCTGAGCGTACTCACGCAGTTCAACACTGACTGGACACGGGCCTCGGTGAGGCGCGCCGTCATGTTGATCGAGTCCAACTCCATACCGAGAAAAGAGATCCTCTGCCCGGGGTTGAGTTTGCTCTTTTCCCAGTTGACCCGAAGCCCTAGGTGGCTGAGGTGACCGAGCACCATGTCCCTGTGTTCGCACAACTGCTCTCTCGACTGGGCCAGAATAAGCCAGTCGTCGAGGTACACCACACACCACGCTCGCACATGGGAGCAATGGCCGCCTCCGCGACTTTCATGAAGACGCGGGGCGACAGGGCCAGCCCGAAGGGTAAGACCTTGTACTGATATGCCCGTCCCTCGAACGCAAAGCGGAGAAACGGTCTGTGTCGAGGGAGAATCGAGACATGAAAGTACGCGTCCTTCAGGTCGATCGCTGCAAACCAATCTTGGGGACGGATGCATTTGAAAATGCATTTCTGCGTAAGCATCTTGAACGGTAGCCTGTGAAGGGACCGGTTCAGGACGCGCAGGTCCAAGATTGGTCGTAACCCACCACCTTTCTTGGGTACAATGAAGTACGGGCTGTAGAAGCCGGTCTTCATATCGGCTGGAGGGACCGGCTTGATCGCGTCCTTCGCCAGTAGGACTGCGATCTCTGCCCTGAGCACAGGGGCATTGTCCGCCAGAACACAGGTGAACAGAATGCCCTTGGATTGCTCCTTGCTGATCGATTGCTCCTGTGCTGATCGATTGCTCCTGTCTGCCTCTCTGCCTGCTGTGAGTTTGTTTGCTTCGGTGCTAAGCTCCGTCTTAGCCTCGTATTTCTTTGTTTTGAACCATCATTTACTACAATTTGTAGTTTATACTAAATACTATACTTATACTAAATACAGCTTACCCAACATCTCAGATTGACATCGCTAGCTTCCGTTACTACTAGCACAACACGCTAATTCGCTACTGCTAGCCTGTCAACGCGCCACCCGTGCGCTCAGCTATTTTATTTATTTATTTTTCGCTCGCGCCTTTGAGTTAATAAAAGCTCAGGTAAGTAATAATCAGTCAACAAACACGGTGAGTAATGTCTTGTCCTGTTATTGTCACCTGCACTTCATGTCACATGTTTAGCATAGGCTTCTCTGCTGGCAATATAGGATTTATATGTGATAAATGCAAGGAGTCAGTTAGGCTGACAGAGAAGATTTCAGAATTAGAGACACGCATCCAAACCTTAATTGAGGATAGTAAGAGTGCTAGAGCTTTAGATACTATTTTGGATGCGCCTAGCGTGAACTCTTTACATGATGCGGTTCCAGCTGAAGTAGAGCCTGTGCAGCCGGGCAAATGGGTGACGGTGAGGGATCGCTCTAGTCGCGGATCTAAAAACCACTCTTCCGTTCCGATTACCATAACAAATCGATTTGCCCCGCTCAGTGAAACACCCACTGAGAATTCTGTTGATTGTGCCCTAGTAATTGGTGATTCGATCACACGGAATGTGAAAATAGAGACACCAGCGACCATAGTCACATGTTTGCCGGGAGCCAGAGCGCCTGACATCAAAGCAAATTTTAAAGTGCTGGCTAATGCTAATCGTAAATTCTCTAAGATCATTATTCATGTCGGCACTAATGATGTTCGACTCCGCCAGTCGGAGATCACCAAAATTAATATTAAAGAGGTGTGTGAACTTGCAAGTACGATGTCAAGGACTGTAATCTGCTCTGGCCCCCTTCCTGTTCGCAGGAGTGATGAGATAGTCAGTAGATTGTGTTCACTGAATCGCTGGCTGTCTGAGTGGTGTCCGTGTAATAATATAGAATTCATAGACAATTGGAAAAGTTTTTGGGGCAAACCTGACCTGTTGAAAAGAGATGGTATTCATCCCTCCTGGGATGGTGCTGCTCTTCTCTCTAGTAATATGGCTCATAGTCTTAGAGCTCAAACATGACAAATTGGGCACCAGGTCAGGAAGCAGACAGACTGGCTAAACCGACCGTCTGCTAGCGGCCTCGCGTCACCCAGGTCAGATAAATCCCATCACATAGAGCCTCTTTCACCTAGATATCATCATATAGAGACTGTGTCTGTTCCCCGAATTTGGAAATCCAAAAAATGTTTAAACCTATCTAAGGTTAAAAATTTTATTGATGTTCAACAAATAAAAAACAGCTATAATACAGATGAGCAAATGCTAAATCTTGGGTTACTGAATATTCGATCGCTTACTTCAAAAGCACTCATTGTTAATGATATGATTTCAGATAATAACCTAGATGTGCTGTGTTTGACAGAAACCTGGCTAAAACCAAATGATTACATTACTTTAAATGAGTCCACCCCGCAAGATTACTGTTATAAACATGAGCCTTGTCTTAAACGCAAAGGGGGTGGTGTTGCTGTAATTTATAGTAATATTTTCAAAACCACTAAGAAATCAAGTTTCGAATATAATTCTTTTGAAGTGTTAGTGCTTAATGTAAAAATATATAGTATAAATGATAAATCGCGTTTGAGATTTGTGCTGGCTACTGTATACAGGCCACCAGGGCACCATACAGACTTTATCAAAGAATTTGCGGACTTTCTATCAGAGTTAGTATTGGCTGCAGGTAAAGTACTAATTGTTGGTGATTTTAATATACACATCGATAATGAAAAAGATGCATTGGGTTTGGCATTTAAAGACATTGTAAACTCAATTGGAGTTAGACAACACGTGTCAGGACCTACTCATTGTCGTAATCATACTCTAGATCTAATATTATCACACGGAATAGATGTGGATGCCGTTGAAATTCTGCAGCAGAGCGATGACATCTCAGATCATTATCTAGTCTCGTGTACATTACATTTAGCCAAGGCTGCAAAGCCGACTCCGTGTTACAAATATGTTAGACCTATCACTTCTGCCACTAAAAATTGCTTTATTAATAATCTTCCTGATCAGTTTCATCATTTTAGCATCCCGGATAGCTTAGAAAAACTTGATATTGCAACAGAAACTTTTAACTCTCTCTTTTCCAGCACTTTAGACACAGTTGCTCCTTTGCGCTTAAAGAAGATTAAAGAAAATAATCCAACGCCGTGGTACAACGAGCACACTCAGGCCCTTAAGAGAGCAGCCAGAAAAATGGAACGAAACTGGAAGAAAACAAAACTAGAGGTATTTCGCATTTCATGGAAAGAGAGCTCGATTGCATACAGAGAGGCTTTAAAAGCTGCTAGATCTGCTTATTTTTCAACCCTATTAGAAGAAAATAAACATAATCCTAGGTATTTATTTGAAACAGTGGCTAAACTAACGAAAAAGAAAGCTTCAAACACAGAAGTTTCCAAGCAGCACAGCAGTAATGACTTTATGAACTTCTTCACTTATAAGATTGATAATATCAGGGAGAAAATTATAACTATGCAACCGTCTACTACAGTATCGCATCAGGCAGTGCATTGTAGTCTCCCTGAGGAAAAATTTGATTCATTCATTGCTATAGGAGAGGAAGAATTTACTAAACTCATTAAATCATCTAAATCGACAACATGTATGTTAGACCCTATACCGACTAAGCTACTGAAAGAGATGCTTCCAGAGGTCATAGATCCTCTTCTTAATATCATTAATTCGTCTTTGTCTCTAGGATACGTACCAAAAAACTTTAAGCTGGCTATGATTAAACCGCTTGTTAAAAAACCGCAACTTGATCCTTCAGAATTAGTCAATTACAGGCCGATCTCGAATCTACCTTTTCTGTCAAAGATACTAGAAAAGGCAGTATCTTCACAACTGTGTTCCTTTCTAGAAAGAAATGATATCTGCGAGGATTTTCAGTCCGGATTTAGACCATACCATAGTACTGAGACTGCACTCGTTAGAGTCACAAATGATTTGCTCTTATCATCCGATCGTGGTTGTATCTCGCTATTAGTGTTACTCGATCTTAGTGCTGCGTTTGACACCATCGACCACAACATTCTTTTAAATAGACTAGAAAACTATGTTGGCATTAGTGGAATTGCACTAGCATGGTTTAAATCATACTTATCTGACCGTTATCAGTGTGTAGCAGTAAATGAAGAGATGTCTCATCGATCACAAGTTCAGTATGGCGTACCACAAGGCTCAGTACTAGGACCGCTGCTGTTCACTCTGTACATGCTACCATTAGGAGATATCATTAGGAAACATGGAATTAGCTTCCACTGTTATGCCGACGATACTCAGCTCTATATTTCTTCAAAACCTAACGAAACTTACCAATTCACTAAATTAACAGAATGCATAGCTGATATAAAAAATTGGATGACTCTTAATTTCCTACTTCTAAATTCTGAAAAAACAGAGATTCTAATTATTGGACAAAAAACTTCCTCACGTAATAACCTAGAATACTGTCTAACACTTGATGGCTGCTCTGTTAAGTCTTCGTCGTCAGTTAGGAACCTGGGTGTGCTCTTTGATACCAATCTTTCATTTGAAAGTCACGTGTCTAGTATCTGTAAAACCGCATTTTTCCATCTTAAAAATATATCTAAATTACGTCATATGCTCTCATTGACAAATGCGGAACAATTAGTTCATGCTTTCATGACATCAAGGCTAGATTATTGTAATGCTCTACTGGGTGGTTGCCCTGCACGCTTAATAAACAAACTACAGCTAGTTCAAAACGCAGCAGCTCGAGTTCTTACTAGAACCAGGAAGTATGACCATATTAGCCCAGTTCTGTCAAAACTGCACTGGCTCCCTATTAAACATCGCATCAATTTTAAAATATTGCTGATTACTTACAAAGCACTAAATGGTTTAGCTCCGCAGTACTTGAGCAAGCTCTTAACGCATTATACTCCTTCACGTCTATTGCGATCTCAAAATTCCGGCCAGTTGATAATACCTAGAATATCAAAATCGACTGCTGGCGTTAGATCCTTCTCCTATTTAGCACCAAACCTTTGGAACAGTCTTCCTAACATTGTCCGGGAAGCAGACACACTCTGTCAGTTCAAATCTAGATTAAAGACACATCTCTTTGACCTAGCGTTCACATAATACATTATAGACTTCTATAATTCAATATTAGGCTGCATAGATTAGGTCAGCTGGAACCGGGAACACTTCCCATAAATCCTGATGTACTTGTTACATCATGAGAAGAATGGCATCTACGCTAATTTTAGTGTCTGTGTTTATCCCGAGGTTTTCCCGCAGCCTGCCGGATCCAGGCCGTTTCCAGTTTTGACAAAGGCCCTTCGCCTGGACCCGATGACAACGCAGTGCTGAAGTGCCAACTAGTCTCTCCCTATGGAGGATCCCTTTCCCACTCTACAGATAAAGCGTCGTCGGGAAAACTCAATTTGCGTATCTACCCCAAATTGATAAAATAAAATAAAATTCTGAATTAAAACTATAAGGAAACACCAGTAATTTGTTTAGGCTTGGTTTGTAGGGAATTCCAAACCTGCACACATATATTCAAACGCACATAACTATTGAACCCGTTCTTAATGCGCATCTGAACGCCATCAGCGTTTCTCACAGGATCGCGTTTAAAGTTTGTGTAGAGAGAATGGTGTCGTCTTAGCGGCCCCTAATTTAATATCAAATGATCGTTGCGACGGAAGCGAATCAATCAAAACCAACTTTAGCTGGAAAATAACTTTATTAAAGAACCGCTATAAAGCCAAAACAATCTTACGTTAAATTATACATTTATCTCTGTAAAGCTGCTTTGAGACAATCTACATTGTTAAAAGCGCTATATAAATGAAGATGACTTGACTTGACTTGACTTGAAAGCAGGGGGACGCCGGGCGAACTGAATCGCATAGCCAAGTCTGATGGTACGGATGAGCCAGCGAGACGGGCTGGGAAGCGTTAACCAGGCTCCCAGAGACCGAGCAAGCGGGACCAACAGACGTACCCGGGGTGGGGCAGCGCGGCGGAATGCAGGGACCCGACTCGGACGGCACAGCGGCCCGAAGTGGGGTCTGAGTGTGTGGTGCAGCACATACCTGCTTCCGTCGAAGGGTAGAGTGAGTGTGCGGAGGCGTCAGTGCGTCCGGAACACAGCCACTGCTGCTCGCTGGCGATGAAAGAGGGGCTCGGGAGTGACAAGGCATGGCGGCGTCGACTGCTAAACGCGCCCTCTTGGGGCCCAGAGGTTTCAGAAATTGCTCTTTTTTTGAAAATGTGGGTACCACTGACGCCGAACAACCCAACCTGGGAAAGAGGGGCATCCAGGAACCGATATTTATCGGTGTCCCTCATATCCGCCAGGTTGAGCCAAAGGTGGCGCTCCTGGACCACCAAGGTGGACATCGCCTGACCGACTGAACGTGCGGTTTCCTTCGTCGCCCGGAGGGCGAGGTCGGTTGCCACACGGAGCTCCCGGAGGGCCTCTGGGTCAGAACCACCCTCGTTCATGTCCATGAGCGCCTGGGCCTGGTGGACCTGCAAGAGCGCCATGGCATGGAGGGCGGAAGCAGCCTGTCCACAGGCCTTGTAAGCCTTCGCCGTTAGACCGGACGGAAACTTACAGGCCTTGGACGGGAGGTGTGGATTACCCCGCCAAGAGGAAGCGGACGCCGGACACAGCTGCATCGCGACGGCCCGCTCCACTGGGGGGATATCCACATACCCCTTAGCTGCCCCGCCGCCGAGGGTGGCGAGGGGGGAGGAGCCACTAGAACGGCTTCGGGCACTATACGGTGCCTTCCACGTCCTAGAAAGCTCCTCATGCACTTCCGGAAAGAAAGGTACCGGGGCGGCGCACTGAGAACCAGCACGGCCCGCCCCGAGAAACCAATTGTCCAACCGAGAAGGTTCGGGACGTGGTGGAGGGTTCCACACAAGCCCAACCTTCTCGGCGGCCCGGGAAAGCATAGCCGCCCATTCTGGATCGGTCTCGGACAACGCTACACGCCCCGAAGGGGGCAATGCAGCCGAGTCGTCATCTCCAGAGGACTGAAGCTCCCCCTCCGATGCTGCGATCGACATCTGATCATCAGCTGGAGCCCCAAAGGAAACGGTTGGTCGTTCCGGAGAAGGACCAAGACGTTCACTAAGGGGCCCCAATGGCAACAGCGCTTGTGAGGCGTGAGGGGCCCGCGGAGGTTGACTCGACGGGGAAGCCCTCACGGTAATCCTCAGATCACCCTGGTCATGCACCGAAGTAGGCCTATTCTGCGGGGCAGAATAAGCGCTAGATCGGGGCATAGGCGAGGGGACTGCACCTCCCTTGAGGTAAGCGAGTCTCGATCTAAGCGCTGAGATAGTCATATTCCCGCAATGGGAACATGAACTATCCACAAAAGCTGCCTCAGCGTGTTGAATGCCCAAACACGAGAGGCAACTACTGTGGCCATCTGCTGGCGCCAGGGAACGACGGCATCCAGAAACGCACAAGCGGAATGACATCTTGAAAAAGATGCAGGGTCACGCTTGTGTTGCTCTTTTAGTAAAAATAAAAAAGATTTGGAAAAAACACTCTCTTAGTGCTGAGGCAGCCAGGGGTAGCCGCAGTGTGAATGCACACACACAGGGGAAACGCCCACCGAACCGACACACACACACAGACACAAACAATAGTGCTGTGAAAACAGCAGTTGTGAGCTGCAATGCTCGCGGCCACCGCTGATCACGCCGTCACACCAACACTGCAACAGAGAGATGATCTTCCTTTTGAAGTCTTCAACAGCGCTGATTCTTATAGACAGAAGTCTCATAGAAGCTCGGCTCCGAAGTGAAAGACAATGTGTGCGTGCGCCCGCTTCCTGTTTATACCCGCGCTGCGGGGCAGGGGCGCGTGACGCGATTCACGCACGCCAACGTTCATTGGCTCGTTCTGTAGACACTCGAAGTTGATAGGGCTCCGTGAAGTGATCCCAATTACGTCGTCAAGTCGACGTTACGTCGAACGTGAGCGACTGAAAGGGAACCTAGCTTATTGGTGCATTACAGCCACCAACTGGAATGGAGTATGGATCAGGTTATTTGCTTTTATACAAAATATAAATAAACATAAAAACCAAGCAAAACAAATAAACAAACTGGAAAATAAAACACAATAAAACATTTTTTTTTTTAAAAGCTATATTCTTTTTTTTAAGCTATAATTTAGTTTCTTTCACAAATGTAATAATTTCATCATACAACTTACTAGCTGTTTCCCTTAATAGACCTGATAAAGTAAAGTTATGATGTTTTACTTTCTTCAATGATTGAATAAGGTGACATCTCTCATGGTTATATTTCCTACAATGGATTAATACATGCTCAACTGTTTCTTGTTGGCTACTGTGTATGCATTCCCCAGTTGGGTGTTTTCCAATTTTATATAGTGTACTGTTAAGTCCAGTATGACCTATTCTTATCTGAGTTATGATACTTCCTTCTCTTCGATTCCTGCTCTCCCTCCTCCCAGCACCAACTTGTTTTTGTATATTGTATAAATGTCTACCTGTTTCATTATTATCCCAATATACCTGCCATACTGATTGTGCGTTCTTATGAGTAATTTAGCTTCTGCTTTACTTAATGGGACCTGAAAATCTACTTGCTTTATTCTTAGAGTTTGTTTAGCCAGAATATCCACCTTCTCATTTCCTTCCACACCAACATGTGCAGGAACCCAAATGAACATGTAGAAATACCCATAACTTGCATATTATACATCTTACAGAATATCTCATTGATAATATCCATCCTAACTAATGACCTGCCAGATCGTATACTTTCAAGTGATGAGTAGCTATCTGATGCAATGACAGTGTTTTTTATTTTCTTCTCCTCTATCCACTGCAGGGCCAGTAATATTGCCAATAGTTCTGTTGCATATACTGACAAATGATTGGTTACTTCTTAATAAAACAATCTCTCATTGGAATATACAGTATACTGCTGCACCTGCAAATCCTGTTTCAGGATCTTTGGATCCATCTGTAAATAAAAACACTGATTCTGGACAATGTTCCTTCAAATAATTCTGGACTATAATGTTGGAAGTTGTACCGAATTATCTTTCAATTCCTGCTGTATATTGAGGTTAACATTTGGCAAAGGGAATAAACAAGGAGGAATGGAAGAAATTGAAACTGTATTACTGTACTGCAATTGGTGTAATCATATATTTCTTGCCTTTGCATCACCTATCCATCCAAAACTAGTATAATTTGTTTCATTATGTTCCCAACATTCTGTTAATAGACTTTTGACAGGATGCAACTCATTATGTCCCTGGAGATTAACCCAGTATGCCATCATTAATTTCAATCTTCTGATTCTTAAAGGCATTTCTCCCATTTCCACCTGCATCGATGATACCAGAGATGTTTTAAATGATGCAGATTCCCAGAGCCTGAGCTTGCAAAACATCTAATCTTTTGAGGTTTGATTCTGCTGCTGACATGTAAGCTATACTTCCATAATCAAAAACAGATCTCATGAGTGCCCAGTATATATTTTGCAGAGAAGATCTCTTATGTGCTCCTTTCATGTGCTTCCCCTGTTCATGTGTCATGTTCTGATTGGCTCCCTTGTTTCATGTGTCATGCTCTCATTGGTTCTTGTTTCATCAGTTCTGTTTTGTCATTGGTTTATTATCTTGATTATTCACAAGTGTATCTTGTTAGTCATTCGTTTTTGTGTACATAATCCTCATGTTCCCATTGTGCCTTGTCTAGCTTTGTTCCCTGTTACCTCTGTTGGTGAGTTTTTTTAGTCAAGTCTTTGTTTTGTATTTTTTTCGTTAACTTGCTGTCAGTGGACTATTGTTACAGAAAGCTAGACCTAACCATGAAACCAGCAGCTTCCATTTGTCTGCACAAAGAGAATCATCTCCTTGATGACTATGTCAAGGAGGTTTGTGAACTTTGTTGTCAGGTGGACTTTAATGATGTTGCCCTCAAGGGCATTTTTCGCCAATACTTGATGACCATTGGAATTACCTAATGCCTGAAAGCACAGTCCCATGGACTCTGGCCCATTATATTGACTTTGCACGCTTACTGAGTGGTTCTTCATTTACTGTGGGAATTGCGGATGAGGGGCCCTGCAATCCCACAGTATCCTACCATGCCTGAGTCCTCCAGCTTCATGGCCTCCTCTCCAGAGTCCTCCCACGTCATAACCGTCACACCAGAGCCCTCAAAGCTGCCACGGCAGAGCCTCGACACGTCATGGCCACCAGGCCAGAGTCCCTTCACATCATGGCATTTCAAGTTTCCCCATGGGATGTTTTTTTAGGGCGTGCTATATGTACCAGGCTCCGGCAGATTTGAGGCTTGGTCCAGCTTTATACTTACCAGCTATATCAATGGTGATTTCAGGTCTGGTGGTCTCAAGTCAGGCAGTCTCAAGCCCAAGTCCCGTGGTCCTGGAGGTCATTCCACTGTCACCGGTGCTTCCAGTTGTGGCCACCACCATTGTATGTGTATGGGCCACATATACAGTGCTATGCATAAGTTTAGACACCCATGCTAAAGTTGACTAAAAAGAGGAATAAAAAATCATCTTTTGGAAACTGAACTTAATGCCTTAATTTAAAAAATTAGGAAAAATCCAACCTTTAAGGACACCAATTTTCTTTGTGAATGAATAATGTATCGTAAATAAATAAATATTCTTCCTTAAAATACAGGGTGCATAAGTTTGGACACCCCATAGAGGCAGGCAGATGTTTATTTTTAAAGGCCAGTTACTTCATGGATCCAGGATAATATGCATCCTGATAAAGTTCCCTTGGCCTCTGGAATTAAAATAGCCCCACATCATCACATAGCCTTCACCATACCTAGAGATTGGCATGGTTTTATTTCAGTTAGCCTTATAGCTAGTTTGATTTGCATTGAGAGATGATCTTATGGAAAGTACTCCATGCCAATCTCTAGGTATGGTGAAGGCTATGTGATGATGTGGGGCTATTTTAATTCCAGAGGCCAAGGGAACTTTATCAGGATGCATATTATCCTGGATCCATGAAGTAACTGGCCTTTAAAAATAAAAATCTGCCTGCCTCTATGGGAATTTAACATAGGGGTGTCCAAACTTATGCACCCTGTATTTTAAGGAAGAACATTTATTTATTTACGATACATTATTCATTCACAAAGAAAATTGGCGTCCTTAAAGGTTGGATTTTTCCTAATTTTTTAAATTAAGGCATTAAGTTCAATTTCCAAAAGATGATTTTTTATTCCTCTTTTTAGTCAACTTTAGCATGGGTGTCTAAACTTATGCATAGCACTGTACTTCTTCAGAGGTGGCGAAGTCCATTAACCGTTAACCAAAAGCCAGAGGGTGTTTAGCTGGTGTGGGACCATGGCTGATACGTCACATGGGAAAAGACATTCAACTTTGAGAACAGGAGTGCAAGTTACATTTTGCTGCATTTAGACCAGAGGTGTCAAACTCAGTTCCCGGAGGGACACAGCCCTGCAGAGTTTAACTTCAAACTTAATTAAATGCACCTGATTAATTCAGACAGAAAAATGTTCCAGTGTAAATTGTTTACTATGACATGTCCAGTGTAGAACGCCTCAAAAAGTTGTGACACATCATGTAAAAAATATGCTCGGTGCAGATATGTTGGATTGGTTTATTATAAGCAAGATGATCGTGTTCACTTTAGTCCAGGGGTCAGTGGCGGTCTTAACATAGAGGCATAGGTAGGCGGCTGCTTGCGTAAGCATTCATGATGATAAGGGGCTTTTTCTTTTTTTTTTTTTTTGAGGTTGGTTGGGGGCCCCCCCAACTACGACTGCTGGTAGGGGGCCCCCAACCAACCTCAAAAAAGAAAAAAAGAAAAAGCCCCTTATAATCATGAACGCTTCAAAAGCATGGTACATTTTATTAATATTCTTAAGAAATACGTTGAAACGTTGAAGTAGTAGTTAAAATGTCCAGTTCATGGTTATCTGTCCCTACACATACACCCCCTACTTTCACAATGAAATGGGCTAGTCCGTAATGGTGCGTGACGCGAAAGATAAACACGCAGTGACAGGAGGACTGGGAAGTACACAAACAGAGAAGAAGCAATGTGAGTCTAAACGCGAAAATGAAACAAAGTTACCCAAGCGGCTCAAATAAAAGAAAAAAGCGAAAAGACGCAGATAAGTATTTGGCAACGCTGCCAAAGATTACAAACTTTTTTACGGCTACTGTTGCAGATACAGACAGGAAAAACAACGTCCAAAGCGTTGAACATGCCGCTGCAGCAGCAGCAGCTAGCTGTGAAGTGTAAATGTGCTTGTAAAAGTGATGTGACAGATCCCTAGCGGCACGTGAACCGATCATCTCTACTAGCTAATAGTAAATTAACATGAATGAACAATGTTGAAAGATACAGTCCAACTTACCGAAATGTATATTCCTCCTACATTATATCGATCAATCAGTGTTTTTCAACTGCGGAAAGGGGTCAATAAAACAGCTGGAGAACAATTGTCACATAACATTGGAGTTACCTCAGGAAAGGCATTTAATGACCATAATATACTGTAGGCTATAGCATGTTTGTTGGCTAGAAAAAAAGAGCTATAGTATTTTGCTAAATATGTGTACTATATTACATATTTAGTATATTTGTACTTATATCATTAAATAAAGTTGTTATTATAATAAAAATGCATTGTTTAATTTGAATTATTTTTAACCTTAAATAATACTACCAGCTGATAGGGCTCTCAGTATGTTTACAGCATTATGTGAGTTTTTTTTTTTTTTTTCTTGAGAAAAATTAACGCCTATCTTGTGTACCTAATATTTATCCAAATGAGTCAATATTGAATCAAATCACAAGAATTGAATTGAAATTGTGAAATTTGTGTCAAGCAATAATAAAAAAAAACGTAGCATACCAAAAATTGTACCATGTAAACATTGAAGGGGAAGGGGTTTGTTTTTCTCCTCTCCAACCTTTACTTCCCCATTAGCTTTACCTGCCTATCCACCATTCAGTCTGTAATTTTTAGAGGGGGGGGGGGCTCCATCCTTTAGCTCCATCCTTTAGCTCCATCCTTGATCAAACTCACCTGCCAGCTTACAAGTAATGCTGAAGACCTTGATTAGCTTCTTCAGGAGCTTAGCCTATTCAGTTGCGTACTCGTGACACAGATAAAATAATTCCTAATCCATTGGATATTTCATTGAAAGTAGTCTACTTTTACCTGTTGAGATATGGCTTCTCAAGCAACTGTATTAGTGATGTGCGAAAGGGAATTTTCATTTTTAAAAGATAACTTTTTTTTTTTAATACAGCTAAGCGCCAATAGTGATGCAGAGACGACATACCTTTAAGGTTGATCTAAATAACCATCTGCCTCTAACCTTTTTTTAGTGGTGAGAATGAGAAGGTCATTGAAGAGGAACATGTACACAGGAGTACATTTGTTGCGGATGCTGAAGAGAGACCCTCTTTTGCTTAGCTCTTGTAGTTCCCCCTGTTTTTCTAAACAGCGTGTTTTAGAAACAAGTGGAATGGCCTGTAGAAATCAAGAAACACATAACTTATTATTGTATATTGTATTGGTTAAATCCTGCAAAGAAAAATATTAATTTTGTTGACATATTGAAATAATATATGTCTGCCTTTTATATGTAGTAAAAGAAAATGGTAACTTTCAGAAATTTCTAACAATCTGCTAGCTGAAGTTTGATTAAATGCATAGTTCACCCAAGAAAAAAAACGTTCTGTCCAGTATTTTGGACAGAACTAAAAATGCATTGCTGAAAATATAAGGATTAGAACTGAGTTTTTAATAATTCTTTGATGCAGCTTAAGTTTAGCAATCAATTTATTTTCTGGGTCTCATGAGTTGCTATATGGCTCCTTGGAAGTTTATATATATACAGTGAGGAAAATAAGTATTTGAACACCCTGCTATTTTGCAAGTTCTCCCACTTGGAAATCATGGAGGGGTCTGAAATTGTCATCGTAGGTGCATGTCCACTGTGAGAGACATAATCTAAAAAAAAAAATCCAGAAATCACAATATATGATTTTTTAACTATTTATTTGTATGATACAGCTGCAAATAAGTATTTGAACACCTGTCTATCAGCTAGAATTCTGACCCTCAAAGACCTGTTAGTCTGCCTTTAAAATGTCCACCTCCACTCCATTTATTATCCTAAATTAGATGCACCTGTTTGAGGTCGTTAGCTGCATAAAGACACCTGTCCACCCCATACAATCAGTAAGAATCCAACTACTAACATGGCCAAGACCAAAGAGCTGTCCAAAGACACTAGAGACAAAATTGTACACCTCCACAAGGCTGGAAAGGGCTACGGGGAAATTGCCAAGCAGCTTGGTGAAAAAAGGTCCACTGTTGGAGCAATCATTAGAAAATGGAAGAAGCTAAACATGACTGTCAATCTCCCTCGGACTGGGGCTCCATGCAAGATCTCACCTCGTGGGGTCTCAATGATCCTAAGAAAGGTGAGAAATCAGCCCAGAACTACACGGGAGGAGCTGGTCAATGACCTGAAAAGAGCTGGGACCACCGTTTCCAAGGTTACTGTTGGTAATACACTAAGACGTCATGGTTTGAAATCATGCATGGCACGGAAGGTTCCCCTGCTTAAACCAGCACATGTCAAGGCCCGTCTTAAGTTTGCCAATGACCACTTGGATGATCCAGAGGAGTCATGGGAGAAAGTCATGTGGTCAGATGAGACCAAAATATAACTTTTTGGTCATAATTCCACTAAACGTGTTTGGAAGAAGAAGAATGATGAGTACCATCCCAAGAACACCATCCCTACTGTGAAGCATGGGGGTGGTAGCATCATGCTTTGGGGGTGTTTTTCTGCACATGGGACAGGACGACTGCACTGTATTAAGGAGAGGATGACCGGGGCCATGTATTGCGAGATTTTGGGGAACAACCTCCTTCCCTCAGTTAGAGCATTGAAGATGGGTCGAGGCTGGGTCTTCCAACATGACAATGACCCGAAGCACACAGCCAGGATAACCAAGGAGTGGCTCTGTAAGAAGCATATCAAGGTTCTGGCGTGGCCTAGCCAGTCTCCAGACCAAACCCAATAGAGAATCTTTGGAGGGAGCTCAAACTCCGTGTTTCTCAGCGACAGCCCAGAAACCTGACTGATCTAGAGAAGATCTGTGTGGAGGAGTGGGCCAAAATCCCTCCTGCAGTGTGTGCAAACCTGGTGAAAAACTACAGGAAACGTTTGACCTCTGTAATTGCAAACAAAGGCTACTGTACCAAATATTAACATTGATTTTCTCAGGTGTTCAAATACTTATTTGCAGCTGTATCATACAAATAAATAGTTAAAAAATCATACATTGTGATTTCTGGATGGTTTTTTTTTAGATTATGTCTCTCACAGTGGACATGCACCTACGATGACAATTTCAGACCCCTCCATGATTTCTAAGTGGGAGAACTTGCAAAATAGCAGGGTGTTCAAATACTTATTTTCCTCACTGTATATATATATATATATATATATATATGTGTGTGTGTGTGTGTGTATACAGTGTATATATATATATATATAGCCTATATATATATATATATATATATATATATATATATATATATATATATATATACACACACATATATATACAGGGCTTGACATTAACACTTGCCAACCCACCCAGAATTGTATATAATATACATTTTTCAATTCTTGTTTTTTAAAAAGGCATCTGAAATAATGAACTAAGTGCAATGTAGTGTTTTCAAAAATATAGCTTTTTCGATACATAGCGATACTGCAATGTCTGAAACGCTTCCACTCATTTTCCACAGAATAGATACATGATAACAGCTGCGTTTTCTTGCTCTCTCATGTCTCCGGTAGCGAGTTGACACACAAACCTGCCTCTCTTCAATCACTCGTTTCATTTGCTCCGGATGAATATTGTTGGTGTTACAGGGCTTGAATTTCGGCAAGGGATTGCACGTATTGCGCATTATTTTACTCATTCTCGCAGATGTTGTGCTCACACCCAAAGAGCGCGCACATAAAGCCAAGTATATTGGCTATATAAAACAGCATATGGGGCTGTGCGTCAGGTCTTAAAGTGACAGCAGCCTAATATACTGGCTGCCAAATTATGAGATAATATTAAAATATCTATGTCAGTTTTCCCCCACGGTATCGATGTCAAAATTGTGGCCAGTGAAAATGCTGAGTGGCTAGTAACTTTGGAAAACCACTAGCCACAGTGGCTGTTGAGCAAAGAAGTTAATGTCAAGCCCTGTATACATATATATATATATATATATATATCAATATACAGTATATATATCAATATATATATATATATACTAAATAAGGCTGCTTTAGTTGGCTGCCCGCCGACTAAAGATTTTTCTAGTCGACTAGTAGTCGTTCACTTAAGCCAGTAGTTGACTAATGGCACGTTTATATTAATTTAACTACTTAAATATGCAGGGGTTGAATATATTGTAGTAACCTGGCCCTTAAATAAAAGTAAAAGTAAAAGTAAAGACTTTTAAATAAAAGTCCCTTAACTACCTCTACTGTGTTCTTGTCACTTATTGGTTGTTCAGTTACGCAATCCTTAGTATACAACGTAAAGTTTCGTAGGGATGCACCGAAATAAAAATTATCATCCGAAACCAAAAATTCTGAATGCAAACCAAAAAGGACTTTTTTCTAAGTTATTCATTTCTTACTTTAAATTAGTTTTTGTATTATTGTATTATTATTAGACTGTTTAATTAAATTCAGTAATTTTACTAAATTAAAAAAATATAAGCCAATAAAATAAAATATCCACACTTTTATTTAAAGTATAGCACACCAAAATTGGACAGAAAATGTATTAAAATAATATTAAATGTTAATATATTCTTCTTCATTCAGTTCTGTGCAACAGAATCAGATTTAACTAGGGCTGCCCGCCGACTAAAGATTTTTCTAGTCGACTAGTAGTCGTTCATTTAAGCCAGTAGTTGACTAATGGCACATTTATATTAATTTAACTACTTAAATATGCAGGGGTTGAATATATTGTAGTAACCTGGCCCTTAAATAAAAGTAAAAGTAAAAGTAAAGACTTTTAAATAAAAGTCCCTTAACTACCTCTACTGTGTTCTTGTCACTTATTGGTTGTTCAGTTACGCACTCCTTAGTATACAACGTAAAGTTTCGTTTGCAACGTCAGTTGTTGTTTAGAGGTAGCTGTCACTACTCGACCCGTACCGGAAACATGATTTGTACAGCGCATGTGCAAAAACTCTTTTGTTCTGTGCATGTGCGAAATTGCTGCCAATTTCTGTCATCGCCAACGTTTTTACGCCAATGACGTCACTGTCACAATTTGTACTGTGCGTGTGTACACGTGTGTGCGAAGTTTTGTTTTCAGGCTACAGAACTGATCATTTAATTACACATTATGGCCCTATCTTGCACCCAGCGCAATTGACTTTGTACACAGACGCATGTATCATTCCTATTTTGCACCCACGCACAGCGGACTTTTCCCTCCACAGACGCACGTTGGTAAACTAGGAAATACACTTGCGCTCCCCGGGGTGGTTCAGCGCAAAGAGGAGGCGTGTTCGGGCGCAAACGTTCCCTGATGCTATTTTGCAGGTTTAGAAAACAATTCCGTGTTGCACATGTTATTCAGATGCTATTTTAAGGGAGCATGCTTGGCCATAATCAATGTAGTGTGTGCACAACGCGCATACACTTTGATTCTCTCATCTACACAGAAGCAGCGGTTTTCATTTTTGTAAATCATACATTATTACAATAGATAGATAGATAGATAGATAGATTTTAATTTGGGTGGGTTTCTCCATCCCCATACAATGTCACTTCTCTGTGTTTTATGGCCCTGATAAGAACGTCGGTCTCCTCGGCTGTGAACCGCTGCTAGCGCGCATGGCAAATCCGCCGTTATAATAGCAATCCACCATAGAACAAGCATGCCTGCTCTTAAAGGGAATGTGAGATGTCGCTCTGATTGGTTTATTTCACGTTACGCCCAAACCACACCTATGAATAATGAAGCTACTTCAGACCAACCCATTTTAGATTTGCTTCAGGCGCAAGAGTCATTTATCCCGCCGGTATAATAGCAACAGCGCCCAAGACCCGCCCACAAAGTTACTTGCGTTTCGCGCTTGATACTTGCGTTTCAGATTGTTAAAATAGGGCCCAAAGTATTTTCTGTTTTTTTTTGGAATGCCAGACACATTGAAACCTTCATTGACCCAGGATCCTGGACTGAAAAAAACAGGAAGAGACATTGGGGTATGTTTTAAATTATGAAATTGTGTAAAGCTAATTTAAGTATGTATGTACAGTATACATGTTTACACAAGCAGTTGTTTATAAAACTAACTGTGGATGCACTTTTCCTTTTACAGTTTCTTCCTCAACAGTATACAGGGAATTTCTGTGCTGTCTACATGCTGATGGTAAGAAAGTTTAATTTGTCAATGCTGTTAGATAATAAAATCAAAGTCTTACAGTGTTATTTGTATTTAACAGTATGCTGTCCATTAACATTCACAGAGGTAAGTTTTCACACAAGTATGCCATAGGCGTGTTTAGGAGGAGGAGCCATTGACTCGCCAGTGGTAGTGCATTCAGCTGATGGAGAGGTTTTGCCTAGAAGGGTATGACAGACTACAGATAAAATTTCAGTATCTTGGCTTAATTAAGTCACTGTTGGCAAAGTGATTCTAGAAAGGTGTTATACAAATAGACTGCATACATTGACATACTTTCCAAAGGCAGATATTTGCATACTGGGCAGAAGAAGTATCCCGACTCCTTCAGGGAACCCTTGAGCCTGTCTTTAAGGTGTCAAAATCCACCACCACTGTCATGAAAATAAAGGAGTTCACACGTGTTTTTTTTAAACTGTTACCACTTCTCTCTTAAGTGTCTCTAAATCTGGGTACCTTTCTTTTCTCTCTCTTTCTCAATGGGCTACTTTAAGCTACTGCATAACAACATTACTTTCATGAAAATACTTTTCTCTTCAAAACATTAATAAAATGTACATTCAGACATTAACTTTTACATTTAACCTTTTTTTCAGTTCAAAATTTAACATTCCCATTTATGGTATAAAGTAATACATTTATAAAATGATAAATTGTGTCTATGCACAGGCTTAACACTGTCCCTGAGCGGGTTACTGTGGCTGACTGTGACTGCTGTACATGCCCTGATGAGATGGCATCTGTAAGATCAGCATGCATCTGTGTAGGTGCATTTTGTGTCAAGGTGGGGTGTCCTGTGTGGATGTGCACTAATTCCATCGAAATCCATAAGATCCCTGCATTCAGGTTCCTCTGTGCATTCTCGTGTTACTGAAGGAGTGTGCTCCTTCTGAAGGTGACGACTATTTCTCCTGATCAGCTTTCCTTCTGTCGTTTCTACTACATAAGACCTTGGTGTGGAAAAAGAACCTTGAATGGTCCCCTGGTTGGTCCAGGCTTTTTGTTCGTCCAATCTGATACGGACAGCGTCTCCTTGACTTAATGCAGGTAAGTTTCTTACTTCATTTCTGTGATTGTAGAAGAATTCTTGTTTACCTTCTGCTAGAGTATCAGCATTTCTGACCTTTTTTAAGACATGAGAGCCAGCAGAGAGTCTTTCGGTCTCAGAATGTTCTTGGCCACCCTCTCCTCATGGACATTTCTCTGTGGGAAGTGTGGACTCGAAGTTGCATTCAGAACTGAAGTCTCTGAATTCTTTACAAGAAAACTGTGGGCCATTGTCAATTCTCAACTCGCGTGCGATCCTGAAACGGGCAAAGGTGGCTTTGAGTTTTCCAATCACTTGGCTGGTAGAGGGAGAAGGAAGTGACAGGATCTGGATCTGATATTACCAGGTAATGGCATTTATTGTGTTCACACAGGCCAATGGCTATTTTCTCCCAGGGCCTACAGGGTAATTCTGTCACGGTGTGGGTTTTGTGTCTTGTTCCTTGTTAGTGTCTGTCATATTATTCCCTGCTTGTCATGTGATCCTGCCATGTGTCTTGTCATGTTCAGTTGTTCCCCGTTATGTTGATTAGTCTTCACAGGTGTTTCAGGTTACCACGCCCCCCTTGTTATCTTGTTTAGCTTGTGTTCCCTGTGTATATATACCCTGTCTGTATTAGTATGTGTCACGGAGTCCTTGTCTATTATCACACCACTGCCGTATTCTGCCTTGTTGCCGGTTTTGTATTTGTTGTATGTTTTGGACTGCTTCTTTGGTTTTGACCCCTGCCTGGACTGTTTGTGAGTAAGGATTTCCCTATTAAACATTTCATACTGCACCCTTGGATCTTTCCCTTCTTCCCGAGTGTGGATCGTGACAGAAGGACTCCGTCATGTCAAGATCCAGCAGTATGTTTACCAGTGCCTCTTCCCCAGCCACCGAGCGGGAGAGGGGGCAAGGTTTTGAGGGGACCCGATTGGTCATTTTTCAGTAGAAAAGGCCGCAGTAGAGGAGGTGGACGAGAGAAAGACCAACACCACTCTCCACTCTGGCCCCTCTTCGACCCTGGGTTGGTGGTTTCCAGCCCAGTTCCGGTGGTCCCAGTTCCGGTGGTCCCGAAATGGAGGAGGAGAAGAGGGACTACCTCCGTGACTGTTCCGGTGGATCCAGTTCCGGTGGTCCCAGTTCCAGTGGTCCCGAGGCCGGTGGTCCCAGTGCCGGTGGTCCCAGTGCCGGTGGTCCCGAGTCCGGTGGTCCCGAGTCCGGTGGTCCCAGTTCCGGTGGTCCCAGTTCCGGTGGTCCCAGTTTCGGTTGTCCAAGTTTCAGTGGTTGTCCCCGAACAGCCCGCTGTCGTCCCGGAGGCCGTGCCCGAACAGCCCGCTGTCATCCAGGAGGCCGTGCCCGAGCAGCCCGCTGTTGCCATAGCGGCTGAAAAACTCTTGGATTATTTTTCGACGCTATTCAAGATCCTAGAGTTTCCCAGGAGTATTCATGTCCCGTCTGCCCAGCCAGAGACTGTTCACGTCACATCTGCCGAGCCTGTGTCTTCGGACAAGATGGCCGCCACAGAGACTGTTCACGTCACGTCTGCCGAGCCTGTGTCTTCGGACAAGATGGCCGCCGCTGAGCCTGTTCACGTCACGCCTGCCGAGCCTGTGTCTTCGGACAAGATGGCCGCCGCCGAGCCTGTTCACGTCACGCCTGCCGAGCCTGGGTTTTTGGACAAGATGGCCGCTGCTGAGAGTGTTCACATCACGCCTGCCGAGCCTGTGTCTTCGGACAAGATGGCCGCCGCCGAGGCTGTTCACGTCACGACTGCCGAGCCTGTGTCCCCTGACAAGATGGTCGCAGTCGAGCCTGTGTCTGTTCCTGAGCCTGAGCCGGTGGTGTCTGTTCCTGTTCCTGAGCCGTTGGTGCCAGTTCCAGTGCCTGAGCCGGTGGTGCCAGTTCCAGTGCCTGAGCCGTTGGTGCCAGTTCCAGTGCCTGAGCCGTTGGTGCCAGTTCCAGTGCCTGAGCCGGTGGTGCCAGTTCCAGTGCCTGAGCCGTTGGTGTCTGTTCCAGTTCCTGAGCCGGTGGTGCCAGTTCCAGTGCCTGAGCCGGTGGTGCCAGTTCCAGTTCCTGAGCCGGTGGTGTCTGTTCCAGTTCCTGAGCCGGTGGTGTCTGTTCCAGTTCCTGAGCCGGTGGTGTCTGTTCCTGAGCCGGTGGTGTCTGTTCCTGGGCCGGTGGTGTCTGTTCCTGGGTCGGTGGTGTCTGTTCCTGAGCCGGTGGTGTCTGTTCCTGGGCCGGTGGTGTCTGTTCCTGGGTCGGTGGTGTCTGTTCCTGAGCCGGTGGTGTCTGTTCCTGTTCCTGAGCCGGTGGTGTCTGTTCCAGTCCCTGAGCCGGTGGTGTCTGTTCCAGTCCCTGAGCCGGTGGTGGTGTCTGTTCCAGTGCCTGAGCCGGTGGTGTCTGTTCCAGTGCCTGAGCCGGTGGTGTCTGTTCCAGTGCCTGAGCCGGTGGTGTCTGTTCCTGTGCCCTGGCCGCCCGAGGGAGAGTCTCCGCCCTGGCCGCCCGAGGGAGAGTCTCCACCCTGGCCGCCCGAGGGAAAGTCTCCGCCCTGGCCGCCCGAGGGAGAGTCTCCGCCCTGGCCGCCCGAGGGAGAGTCTCCGCCCTGGCCGCCCGAGGGAAAGTCTCCGCCCTGGCCGCCCGAGGGAAAGTCTCCGCCCTGGCCGCCCGAGGGAAAGTCTCCGCCCTGGCCGCCCGATGGACTGTCTGCTCTGCCCTGGCCGCCCGATGGACTGTCGTCCCCGTCCTGGCCGCCAGATGAGCTGTCACTCCCTGTCCCCGTTTCCCTCCATGGACCTGGCCCCCCATCCCTCCCCCTGATCCTCCACCACTCCACCTCCCGCCTGGATTTTTGTTTGGTCTGTCACGTCTTGTAGCGTCTGGTAGCCGCTCCGTAGAGGGGAGGTTATGTCACGGTGTGGGTTTTGTGTCTTGTTCCTTGTTAGTGTTTGTCATATTATTCCCTGCTTGTCATGTGATCCTGCCATGTGTCTTGTCATGTTCAGTTGTTCCCCGTTATGTTGATTAGTCTTCACAGGTGTTTCAGTTTGCCACGCCCCCCTTGTTATCTTGTTTAGCTTGTGTTCCCTGTGTATATATACCCTGTCTGTTTTAGTATGTGTCACGGAGTCCTTGTCTATTATCACACCACTTCCGTATTCTGCCTTGTTGCCGGTTTTGTATTTGTTTTATGTTTTGGACTGCTTCTTTGGTTTTGACCCCTGCCTGGACTGTTTGTGAGTAAGGATTTCCCTATTAAACATTTCATACTGCACCCTTGGATCTTTCCCTTCTTCCCGAGTGTGGATTGTGACAAATTCACTTGGACAATGGTTCATTTCGCTGTGCTGCCCTTGTTTCGACTCAGTATGAGCCCTCCTGCACATGCGGTTTAATGTCCTGTGAGATGTTAGGCCACCAAACTGCCTGATCAGCACTTTTACAACACCTATGTAGGCCTTGATGAACATCTTGGGTTCTATCCATGATTTCCTTCCTCTTTCGTCTTTACTGTTGATGAGTGGGACGAGGGGTTTGTGGTCTGATATTAATCTGAAACTTTCTAGCCCATACAGATATTTCTCAAACCGTTCGCAGGCCCAGACCCCCGCCAAACACTCCTTTGTGTTTGGCGGGGGTCTGGGCAACGAGCATTACTCGAGCATTACTGGTCTGAGTAACGAGCATTACTCGTTTCAGCATTACTTAGGCACCTTGAACAGAATGCCACTGGTCTCCACTCACCATCATATTTTTGAAGCAGGATGACTCCAACTCCATAGCTGCTTGCATCTGCAGAAACTGCTGTGGGTCTGCTGGCATCATAAACAGTGAGGACAGGAGCACACATCATAGCATTTGTTTTTTACTCTCTGAAAGGCTGTCTTTTGGCTTGGACCCCAGTTCCACACCACTTTGGTTTTCATACAGAGGTTGTCCAGCAGTGGCTAAAATAGGAATGTATTTCCCTAAGTATTTTACTATTCCTAGGAACCGTTTGAGTTCATGTGCGTTCTAGGGTACTGGAAAGTTAATGATACTGTCCATATTTCCAGGGTCCGGCCTCACCACCTGTGCATTGATGATGTAGCCCAAGAAGCGAATTTGATTTTGTTTGAACATGCATTTTTGTTTGTTCAATTTTTGTTTGGCCGATTCCATGACTTTAAGTACTTTGAGTCGTTTATCATGTTCTTTTTCTGTTTCTCCGAAAACCAGAACATCATCCATGTAAATTGCCACCCCCTCAAACCCCTGTAATGTCACTGTCATTTTTCTTTGAAAGATTTCTGGGGTGCTTGTGATCCCAAATGGGAGAAGTTTGAAGGCATACCTATAAAACGGGGTGATAAAAATGGCTGCTACTCTTTTCCTTAACACTTAGGGGCTGACAAACACGCCGCTGTGTTTTGCTGGATTTTCTTCACATAGTATCACAATAGACTTAAATTACTCCATTTATGATCATACAGAAAAAAGAAATCTGAAAAAAGAATCTGTAAGATATCTACTTTTGTATGTGTCCACTTACAATCAAAACAAAACATTGTGCTTTTGTAAAATAAACGTGCACAAACATGTGCTTTCTGCCTCTCCGTCTCTGTGAATTTTTCTTCTGGAGCACGTCTCTTAACTGAAACAAAACTCAGCGAATACTTGTCACACAGACATAAGCAATATATCTTTATAAACATTTAAGTGTGTACTTTTAAATTATCTAATTCAAAACGAAAACAAATATTCTCTGTTTAAGTAATTTGTATGAAACCAACAAGATGTCCAGGGGCCGTATTCACAAAGCATTTTATCTTACCACTAGGAGTACTCCTAAATCACACTAAAATATTTTAGCTAGGAGTTTTCTCTTAAAAGTTATTCACAACGCCTTTCAGACCTACTCTTAGTAAAGAAAAATGACAACTCCTAAACTAAGAGTGAGTCTTCGTTGCTATGGATGACGTCATTACTCATGCACGAGCTTGACTGAAGTGACCACCTTGATTGGCTGATGATTGTAACGCGGGGATGATTCCAAACACCTCCCCTACGATGATGAGTGACAGGTGACAGGTCTGAGAATGCGTGCGCTACACAAGTAGTGCGAAGGACAGAAGATGATGAATAACTGAATAAATAGCCTAAATGAATAAAGAGTAAGGCAAAACAAATAGCCTAGTAGCCTAATGAAACATATGGATTGATGCAATATCTTTGCAACATTATTGAATTAATCTGTCACTATATGCCTCTGCCTACGTTTGCAAAGAGAAGAACATTTTAATTTGATTCACAATGAAACGTTACAATTAGTTTACATGCAATGAGTAGCCTAGTTTTGGTTGTTGTTGGTGGCGGCGTTATTGCATCCCTAGTTATGCCTACAATGCAAAATTGTTCCCTCGCGATTGGAAGCTCCTGTAGCCGCCGCAAACACATTTCAAAACATCGCAACGTGAAATGCCACAAAAAGCGGTTTGTGAATAGGTCTTAGTGAGTTAGGAGTCCTCTCGACTTCTTTTAAGCTGTCCCAGGCTTAGGTGCTACTTTTAGGGCTAAAATGCTTCGTGAATTACTCTTAGTCAAAAAAATTAGGAGTCCTAAAGTTACGAGTGACACGCCCATTATTTTTAGGAGTTGCTCCTAAATTCGCCAGTTAGGAGCTACTTTTAGCCTTAAAATGCTTTGTGAATACGGCCCCTGTTTATCAAGCGTGTGCTCATTAGCTCTAATGTGACCACACCCACTTGCGCAAAAGAGATTCACATGCAAATCGTCCACGTGAAGGAACGTGAACCTGTAAACGCCCTCATTACCTCTAAAACAAAGAATCAAACTTCACCAGTCCTCTGCTTTTCTTTGAGTTTGGAAGACACGCTGTGAGCTTACACTGGATTTACCTCAGAAGAAGAAGAACATTATTTGAAGATAAGAAAGATTTTAAGGTAAGAAATGTATTCTGAATTATATTAGTGTTATTGTTGCATAAACTTCACATTGTAGTTGAACTGTTGCTAGACTAAAATGTATGAAATCGACGGAAACATGTTGAAATATGAACTATAGACAGGTAGGCAACCTTTAAATGCTAAATAAATATACATGTATGACACGAGAATCTTTTTATGCTCTTTAATATAAAACATAGCATGGTTTAAAAATAGGCTAGTATGAGTGTTTACACTAACATGATGAATATTATATTTCATAGACCGGTGTTTATTATGAAATACTGTGTTTGTGGATATCTGTTCAAACGTAGATGTTTTATAATGTGGTAACAATAATGATTCGAGGAGGGACTCGATCGCTTCAGGAAATGGTTTCTGCGAGCGCTGTGAGTTTGGGTCACACGCGATGTGCATTTGAAAAGCAAACCGCACCAAACATTAGGAACTGTTTTTACTCCAATCTCTTTTCATAACGTCTGAAACCATTTGATAATCCATATTCTTTCTCTAGTGTATTGTACTGATGTGTTCCTTTCGTACACAAACATGGTAAAATGAAAAAGCAAACTCCTTGGAAATGAAAGGTATGTTAAATGGTAACTGTTTTAGAAATTGCACAAAGGTGTGTGAATGTTCGAGACTCTCTGTTTAGATTATTGTGCTTAATAATGTGCCTTTTCTAAAAAAGCCATTCTAAACTCATGTTGTGATGTATTGTATGCTTGCAAGTTTTGCATTTGAGACAGTATGGCGACTGTTGTCAGAATCTAATCTGTCATTTGCATGTGTTTTTAAGATCGCATTGAGTATGGAGACGGCGGAGAAAGACACACAGCAGCTGAGAGGTCTTGACTCGCGCTCGGGTGTAGTGCATAAAGTGGATGCGCGAGCGCGAGGAGCGCGACATTCCAATTAGAGAGGGAAGAAGTGCTATAGATGTCATGGCAAAGATCACAGCCCTCAGGAATGTCATTTCAAGGATGCAAAATGCCATAATTGTGGGAAAACTGTCCACATCAAAAGAGCTTGCTGAGGAAAAATGGAAGCTGGGAAATGTAAACATTATGTGGAGAAAAACATTAAGTATGTGGGGGTACGTAGAGGAAGCTGAGTTGCCCATGTTTTCGCTACTAAGTGATGAGAACCGCAAAAAGTCATTCATAGAGACATTTAAAGTAAATGGCAAAGAAATTGGAAATTGATACTGGTGCGGCCGTGAGTATCATATCTGAGAAACTATTCCAAGCTACATTCTCAAAATAGCCACTAGAGGTCGCCAGAGTCAAGCTTAAAACGTACACAGGAGAGATTATGCCTGTGTTGGGACAGTTTCAAGCTAATGTGAGCTATGAAAATTGTGAATTGCTACCCGTAAAAGGGGAGGGGTCAGCTCTGTGTGGCAGAAATTGGCTACAAAAGCTCACCTTGAACTGGAAAAAAATTAAACATGTCAGTCAAGTGCATCAAACAAAGTCCCTTGAAGAGGCGCTAGATTCGTGCTCAGAGGTGGTCAAAGATGAACTAGGCACACTCCGTGGGCTTAAGGCAAAGATACTGGTGAATCCTGAAATTCCCCCACGTTTTTGTAAATCACGCCCACTGCCTTTTTCCATGAAAGCTCAAGTTGACGCGGAACTGGACCGACTGGAGAAGGCTGGAATAATCACGCCAGTAAAACACAGTGAATGGGCAACACCCATTGTGCCGGTGGTAAAAAAAAAAAAAAAAGAGAGAAAACCATAAGACTGTGTGGAGACTATAAATTAACTGTGAATCAAGCAGCTACTACAGAAACTTACCCACTACCTCGGATTGAGGAGTTGATGGCTACACTGACTGGAGGAGCTGTGTTTTCTAAGGGTGACCTAGCTTCAGCGTACCAGCAGGTTCTTCTTGATGATGAGTCCAAACAGCTGCTAAATAGCAACACACACAGAGGATTATTTGTCTACAATAGACAACCATTTGGTGTCAGTTCAGCACACTCAATCTTTCAAAGAATTATGGAGAACATCATGAGAGATCTTGATGTCATTGTTTACCTTGATGACCTACTGGTCACTGGAAGGACAGAACAGAGGCTACAGGCAGTGCTGCAAAGACTCCAGGAGAATGGCTTGAGAGTGAAAAAGTCAAAATGTGAGTTTGTGAAAAAGCTAATTGTATATCTAGGATTTGTGCTAGACAGCCAGGGTCTACATCCATCTCCAGACAAAGTTGCTGCAATTTGGGATGCACCAGAACCCACCTGTGTGAAAGAGCTGAGATCATTTCTGGGTTTGGTCAGCTATTATGGACGTTTTTTGCCCAAACAAAGTACAATGGCAGCTCCCCTCTACAGACTTTTGAGAGATAATGTACCATGGGAATGGAAGCAGTCAGAGCAAAGAGCTTTTGAAAAATGTAAAGACTTGCTAATGAACGAAAGGGTTCTGGTACATTATGCAGAGAAAAAGTATTCACAAATAGAAAAAGAGGGGTTGGCGCTCATCTTCGGGGTAAAAAAAAATTCACCAATATTTGTGGGAAAGGGAATTCAAGATGGTGACTGACCATAAACCTTTGTTGACTTTGTTTGGAGAGCATAAAAGTCTACCCACCATGGCAGCGGCCAGGATTCAAAGATGGGCAATCATCCTTTGAGTTTATGACTACCATATTGAATACTGTCCCTCAGAGAAACACAGTAATGCAGATGGCCTTTTGCGTGTTCCCGTGCCTGACACGATTGATGTGGGCACAGCCGCCTTGTCAGAAAATATTCGAACAAGCTCCCTTGAATGCGGACCAGGTGGCACGTGTAACACGCAGAGACAAGGTGTTGTCCAAAGTCCTGAAGTATGTCATGGAGGGTTGGCCAATGGATGTGGATGAAAGTTTGAAAGCTTACCACTCACGCAGATATGAATTGTCTGCAGAGAGAGGATGCGTGCTCTGGGGCACCAGGGTGATAATACCTGATAAACTGAGAAAAAGTGTGCTGAAAGAACTGCAAGTCGGCCATCAAAGGGTAGTAAAGATGAAAACTCTTGCCCGCAAGTATGTGGGCTAAAGTGGATACAGATCTGGAGCAGGTTAGCAGAGCCTGTGAGCTGTGCCAGATGGAACAAAAGGCTCCACGTCAGGTTCTGTTACACCCTTGTGAATTTCCAGGTCAAGCTGGAAAAGACTACACATAAACGTTGCTGGTTCTTTTCTAGGACACACATTTATGATACTTGTGGATGCATACTCGAAGTGGCTGGAGGATGAATGCCTCACCTCACAAGCTATCATCACAAGACTGAGGAGGTTTTTTGTGGCATATGGACTTCTGGAGCAAATTGTCACAGACATTGGAACACAATTTACATCTGAGGAGTTAAAAAATTTAAAACCGTAAGTTGAATTACATCAAGGTGTTCTCTTTTATTGTTGTGAGAGGCCTGGAGGACTCAGTCCCTCCCTGCTGCTGCTACAGATGGTGCCCAACCAGAATGAGACTTTTACCGCCGCCGTTCCCGCGGCGGCAAAATTGGGATGTGTATTTGCTGCCTTTTACCGCTGAGTGGCGCTGTAATCACAGACTTTGAAAAGTGTCAGTTTATTCTCTTAATGACGTAATCTGCCGCGGCAGTAATCTGAGCTGAGGTCGCAGATAAATTCAAGATAAATATTGTGGTTAAACGAATTCAAATTCATTAAATTTAAACAAAGTAGACACACGTTAACATTGTGTGCCCAGTTTTTCTATAATTTAGAAAGGCTATGTCAATAGGTTACTTGTCATTTACTTTGTGTTATTTTAATGTGTTTGTAGATTTATTAACTGAAACATAACAGTGAAATAAATTAAAATAATTTACCGTAAAATTAAAACATTTTCAGGACTTGCAGTTACTAACCGATGTTAGTCGGTTTAAGCATTCTTTGTTATATTCAGAATTAAATAGGCTTACATGTTGTATCAATTGAATTCTTTAATAAATAATCAACCACAATGCCTATTACTGCCGCAGCAAAAATAAACCAGTCGAATTTCAAAGTCGTTCGCGAAATGACTAGGCTATACCGGGTGCCGCAAGTGACAGGGCAAAACAGCAGCAACTGCGGCATTTTAAAAGGTAAGTTTCCTATCTGTTTATTTAAAAAAAAAAAAAAAAAAAAAAAAAAAAACATGGCGCAAGATCTTGTAAAAAAAAAAACGTTTTTCATTATTTGAACAAAAATGAGACTGATTGAATATGTAAAAATATAAACAAACAAAGCAGAGAATAAAACAAACTTTTAGGGAAAAAATATAGGCCTATTATGCTACAATAGAATTGGTTAACATTAACGAAAGCAAAATATGTAAAAATACATTTCAAACAAACTAAAACAAAACAAATTCGTGGCTGAGTGGTAGGCTATAACTTACGTTTCAATAATTCAGATGACACGGGTTCTAATCCCGAACAAACATGGGCTACTTTTTTATTATTAATGCAGAGAGATTTGATAGTTCTAAAATATTGCTACACCATATTGTTTTTTTCTCCTATAGCCTATATTAAATATTTTATATTTATAAAATAAAATTACCATTAATTTCCATTTTACATTAGGGACAATTTTTATCCAACAGAATGGCTGAATTAACATCTGCATAATAATAACAATAATAATAATAATAATAATAATAATAAATAAACAGCACAAGGTCTTGTAAAAACACTTTTTTTTATAATTTTTTTCGAGACAGTAAATTGCCAATGTTAAAAAACATAAGCAAATAAAAAAAGAATATAACAAACTTTTAAAACAGAGAAAATAGTAGACCTAGGCTATTCAGACGATAGCTCTGTGGTCAATGCATTAACAATAGCCTCTCGGAGCTTCAAACGATCTGAGATCGAATCTCAGTGTAGCCGACAGTGTTTGTGTTTTTCCATTCTTGATGCTTAAATATGGATCTGTTTATTAAAGTCAATCATCTTGTTTAATTATCAATTTACAACATAAATTTGCTACATTCCAGTTGAGCCGCTGCAAAGACGACACATCTGATGAGGAAGACTGTCAGCCGATTGCACCAGAAAATTAAGATGATGAAGCTCGTCTTTAATCTGCTAAAAAGAAATTTGTGTGTGAATCATTCACGAGATTGAGATGACTGACAGTGATACCCGGCCATAGCAACGGAAGACATTTTTCAAAACAGATCGAACAAATCAGAAAAATACTTTCAATACAGTATTGCTTTCAATTAAAAAATAAACAATGAAAATGTAAAAGAAAAAGAAAATTAATTAAGTTTGAAAACCCATCGCACATTTCAAGGTATGAATAAAGTGTCGGAACAGTTTATTTATTTAAACAGGGTTGCATCGATAGAGTTTATTCCCTTTGTGATGCAAAATAAGAAACACAATCTTATTCTTGCAACATTTTAAATTTCTATTGTCAAAGAAATTGCAGCTAAATTAAAAAATTAAAACGGTACAAAACGAAAAAAGTTCAAAGCAACATAAATTAAGAACAGGCGTTTTTCTTTGTCTCTCTCGCGCTGGATATTTTTTTAGTAAGTTTGGTCTCCCTCACTGCGCGCGGCGGGTCTCTCTCGAAATTAAGCATTTCAGCATAAAAAAACACCATACAGCTGATAATACTGTATATGTCGCTGTGTGTCATCCACACAAATCACGAAAGAAAAAACTGTAACAAATAGCTTTTGTTCCTTCAAAGATACAACATGCCTTGCTGAATTCACCTCACAATAAAACGAGGTGGGTCGCGAATTAAAGAGCTCTGTATCTGCTAAATTGAAATTGTGTGTGGAAAACCTTTAAATACAATCAATAAAACTACAATATATAATTTAATAAGATATAAGGCCTACTGTACATAGGCTATGGACTTTTGGAGATTTTGAGATTAATCCTTAAAAGAATTTTGCCTTTGCCTGCTCATCAGGCTGGCTCCGACACTCTCCATATGAAAGACGGAACATTAACACCTCTGTCCTGCACCCCCACGATAAAGCAACTATTGCCTTCTCCAAACCCCCCACAGGCTAGCTGAGTTTGCAAAACAAAACAAAGAGTTTGCCACTCGTCGTGGTTTGCCAAAACACTTCATTATAAACTTCAATATTTCATTCAAAACAATCTCAAAACGCTTTGTGACATTTTGAAAAGCCGTGGATGCATTACTGCCACTGGAACCATGAACGCAAATACTGGTTCTGATTTTATTGTTTGTCGTTTAAACGTCATATATATATATATATATATATATATATATATATATATATATATATATATTTTTTATTTTTTATTTTTTTTTTAACAGAACTGCTTTTGAAATTACGATTGGAATCATTATAGGTTACAGAAGTAAAGTCATTGTATAATAGGCTATTTGTTCCTTAGTGTAAAATGGAAATGCATGGTGATTTTATTTTGTAAATAGGCTATAAGCAAAAAACTATGTTTTAGAACTAGACAAATCTCTCTGCATCAACAATAGACTATAAAATGCATTAATAGGCTAATATAAAAATATCAGTAATCCAAGTTAGTTCGGGATTCGAACCCGTGTCATCTAAATGATCGTAACGTAAGTTCAACCACTCGGCCACGATTCACTCGTTGCGACATGGCCTAACGTTCCAGTGTGTCTTCATTCAAATGAACGCGCCGCCGCGTTTGTCGAACACTAATTCAACATGCCAGAAAAAAACCTGGCTTTGGAACAATGCATAGCGCCACTCGTCGTCGTGTGCCAAAAAATTTACAATAATTTAGTTTAATTTATTTCAGTGTTAATGTTTGAGTTAAAAAAATCCTCTACAAATTAAATTAACACAAAGTCGGCTACAAGAGTCCTTTATAGGCTAAGTAAAAAGCAAAGGGCTTACAGTCTTAATATTTAGGCTACTTTGCTTAAATTCGATACATTTATTTTCAGTAGGGCCTAATAAATTTGTAGGGATGTAATTTCAGTATGCTTCACCAACGCTATGTAGCCTATTCAATTAAAGTTCCAAGAGGTCTGGTATATATTTCCTTCCCAGCTGACACAAAAAATCACAACTTGTGCTTGCTGCGAACGCAAGTTATTTAAGGTGTCTCAACTGTACACAGTCTACCATACAGTGTGAATTCGTTACAAGGTTTTATTTAATTAAATTAATGTGCAGCAATTTGTACAAATAGAGTCTATAGGCCTACTATACTGTTGTAGCCATTAAATAATCTCATTTAGTATCATATTTGTTAAAATATTATAATGTTATTTTTTTCCATCTATGTTGAATATGAAAAGTGAACAGCACGAGTAAGATAGGATGCATTATATCGAGAGATGGATATGGAGTGGGTCAGACATGATTTTGACCACTTCATTAAGTTTTGTTTAGTAGAAAACCTTTATTTAAAGTGAATTTCGTTTTCTATAAATTGTATCTTAATTTGAATAAATTTTTCATCAACCAATTGCCTGTATTTAATAAGTAAGAGAAGCAAATATAACAGACACTAATCATGGAGGCGCCCGCACGGTCACTTGCGTTGCACGTCAGCTGGAGCGCATCTCATCCTCCTAACTTAACGAAACTCAGCGTATGCCTCACACAGACATGATAAATACATCAAATACACAAAGCTTGAAATGTCTTCAAACGAAATAATTCAAAACGAAAAGAAAAAGGCTACTCTCTGATTATGTCTTTATGTGCATTTCTCTCTAGGTGCGTTCACTACAAATATGGCGATCGTCAACTTCATCTTTGCAGTCGACACTGTCAGAAAACACTAGTTTATTGATAAAAATCAATGCACGCATCACCGGATTTACAAATACACATCTTGCTTGTTGCACGCACACATATTATGTCAAAAAAACGAAATATTATGTTGAAATAACATTATTATTAATAATACATCTTTTAGAATATTTGATTAAATGCTGATTGTTGCGCTTGTTCAATTTAATAAAATTAAAACTTTAATTGTGATAATTAAAATAATTGAAAATTAAATATTTAGTGGCCAAGTTTTGCTAATTTAGGCTATTATATAGGCTAGTATATGCCTATTGCCTATATTAAGTAGGTCATATTAAGACAAGGCATATATTAAGTTATTTTAGCTGTTATGAGAAAAATAAATCTAACGAAATCTAAAATCTAAATCTAATAAATCTAAAAAAAAATTCTAACGCCAATTCAACATGTCAGAATAAAACTTGATTTTTGAACGATGCGTAACGCCACTCGGCCTGGTGTGCCAAAACACTACATTTTAAACTTCAATGTTTAATTCAAAACAATCTCAAAACGCGTTGTGACATTTTTTTTAAAGCAGTAGCCTAGCCTATACATTAAGGGCATTGGAACCAGGATCTTAACTAAAACCCGTTCTGCGTAATCTCTGAAAAATTATACCACACTACTCCATGTATTTTTTTTTTAAGGACTGCTTTTGAAATCACTATAAATTACTATGCAATTGTATCGCTCACGAGAGCTCTTCATTTATCTAATTCCTCAATAGAATAGTAAAAATATTCAGCGTCATTGCTCCTAATATCGTCTCTATTTTTAACTTTTGATTCTATTTTTTTCAGTTCTAAAATTGATTCTATCTTTGGTTCTATTCTGTTGTAGCATAATAGGCCTATTTATATATATGAAAAATATGCCTATCAGGCTTAGGGTTTTATATTTAACCCACTTACATTTTAAAATACGGCTATTGCTGCTGTTTTGCACAATGTCCCTTTGCGCCACCTGGCGGTCATTTCGGGAACGACTTTGAAATGCGGCTGGTTTATTTTCGCCGCGGTGATTTCGCTGCGGCGGCTGGCGCGGCGGTAATAGGCATTCTGGTTGGGTACCATCTGTAGTTACATCCTCAATGCAAGCTGAAGTGTTGCAAGCCTGCCATAACTCACCGCAGTCTGGCCATTTGGGAGAAGGTAAGATGTTGGAGCGACCCCGTCAGAGTTTTTACTGGTATGGCATGGGTGGAGATGTACATGCAATGCTTGCAAATTTGTAGGACCTACTAAGAGAACCAAGCTTCCATTACCAAAATTACCAAGCAGGGCCCCCAATGGATCTGATCCATATCTATATACTGGGTGCATTTCCTGTGTCCAGTTCTGGAAACAAGTATGATCTCATCATCATTGACCAATTCACTCGATGGGTGGAAGCATTTCCTGTTCCAAACCAAGGGGCAGAAACTACAGCTAAGACACTAGTTTACGAGTTAATTTCCCATTTTAGTGTACCACTTGAACTGTACACAGACCAGGGTCGCAACTTTGAAAGTTCATTATTCAAGAATGTTTGTAGTCTCTTGCATATCACAAAAACAAGGACGGCCCCTTACCACCCTGCTTCAACAGTTCAAGTTGAGTGGTTCAACCATACACTCCTTCAAATGATCTGCTGTTATGTGAATCCGAATCAGAAAAACTGGGATGAGCATCTTCCTCTCTTTACATCAGCTCCCAGCATACAGCTACCAGATTTACACCAAATAGGCTGATGCTCGGAATGGAAGTCTACCAACCTCAAGATCTGTAGTCTAGCAGAGCAGAGCAGAGGTCAGATGGGAGTTCCAGACTTTCTGTACAACTTGGAAAAAGGCTTAATAGAAGCACATGGCAGTGCCAGAGAGCACCTCCGAACAGCTCAACAACATCAATAGTATGATCTCAGGCCTCCAGAGAGGACTAAAAAAAAACACTTACAGTGTGGGAGATCTTGTGTATATTAGAGACAGCACCAAAAAGAAGGGACAAAGTTCAAAACTCCAAGCACCTTGAAAAGGGCCCTTTGTGATATCTGTCTGTTGTGAACCTGTACTTTGAGGTTCAGGGGTTACGACACGAGAATCATGCATCATGATCGCCTCAAACCATATGACTGTGAGGTGATTCCAGCATGGGTTAAGCGCCAAATGAGCCAGATCCTATCATTTAATAACCTCAGCTTGAACCAGAACAGCTTGTAACCCAGTACCAGAGGTGTGGACTCGAGTCATGTGACTTGGACTCGAGTCAGACTCGAGTCATGAATTTGATGACTTCAGACTCGACTCGACAAAATGTACAAAGACTTGCAACTCGACTTGGACTTTAACATCAATGACTCGTGACTTCACTTGGACTTGCGCCTTTTGACTCGAAGAAGACTTGCTACTTCCCATGAAAACTGGGGAAAAAAATGTTTACACGGCCGCGCCGCTCTCAGTTTATCTGCATCTGTGAAAAAAATGTGCACCACCTGTATGCATGCAGAGAGCGCGCGCTGCCTGCACGACATCCAATCACTGTAGTCCCACGTTGTTTTGATTCGACAGCATCTAACGCCCGTTTCACACATACTCCGTTTGCAGTGCGTATGCGCCAGCGGTGCGTATTTTTTTCCGTACCCATGTTAACAGGTTAGAGCTTTCACACTGCACGCGGTTGAAGTCCGTCGATCCGTTCCAGGTACGGTGCGTATACAGCAGTGCCGCGATCGTTTCCGCACCGAGTCTATTTCTGCTGTGCTGCAAACGCTGAATTAAAGTGACAGCGCATGTTTCGTGGTCAAAATGAACACAGATTGACCTAAAAATGTAGTAATTTCACCATAAATGCGATTAATTAAATAAAATGTAGTAATCTCACCATAAATGTATTTAATTAAATACTATTTTCACTTTAAGACCAGGGAAAGCAAGGAAAACTACAATTTACCTCAAGGCGACATAATGAACGACACTCATTCGTGGAGGTGGAAAAACATGTTCCTTGTGACATGCGAGATTTATTGTATTAATTTAAATATAAAAGAAAAGGCATGAGAGTCGGCTGTTTTTTATATACTGTAAGTAGCCTACATGGTTAAATATTTGACCACTTGCTTTAGGAACTTAATATAAGTAGAAGTAATGCATTGAATAATAGGCCTACATTGTTTAAATTGTGTTTAAACGTGCATACGTCTATTAAAGAGTGTATATGTGTACAAAGAGAATCGCAATGCTGAGACGTTAAGACCGAGGTAAATCAAGGGAAAATACATATTTCAACAAGGCAACATAATGAACACTCGTCTCATTCGTGGAGGTGGAAAAACAAGTTCTTTGTGACATGCGAGATTTATTGTATAAAGATTTAAATTATGCAAAAGAAAGAGTATGAGTCTGCTGTTTTTGTCAATTTTAAGTTTTAATTTAAAATGTAGGCTATGCGATTTTAATATAAGTACATGGTTAAATATTTTACCACTTGCTTGAGCAACTTAATATATAATTATATAAGAGTAATGCATTAAATAATACGTTGTTTAAATTGTATTTAAACGTGAATACGTCTATTAAAGAGTGTATACGTGTGTACAAAGAGAATCGCAATGCTGACAAAAAAACTTTTTTTTTAAATAAAAGTTGCTTAACTTCTGGATTTGAAATACAAATAGTGAGTAGGCTATGTATTTGTGGTACAGCCGCGGATCACGCACTGCAAACGCAGCATATGTGAAAGCACTATTGCGCGTGCTGGTCTTCCACCGCATACGCACTGCAACACGCACCGCTTACGCACTGCAACACGCACCGCATACGCACTGCACACGGAGTATGTGTGAAACGGCGTAAGCAGGCCATTGCAAGACAACCAATGAAGCGCAACAAGCAACAACGCGCCAGTAGGCAAAATGATACCGAAGGTAGTTTCATTTGGCTATAAAAATTACGAGGTAGTCGACAAAAAACGAGTTGCAATTTGAAGTTGCCTGAAGTTGCACAAAGAAAGGTAAGTTTTGAACGAATGCTAAGCACCTTATCGGATGTACCGTAAAACTTCAAATAATAGCCGAGTCCCCAATAGACGGCTGTCTCTTTTAAACTGTCCTCTCTCTCTCTCTCTCTCTCTCTCTCTCTCTCTCTCTCTCTCTCTCTCTCTCTCTTTCTCTCTCTCTCTCTCTCTCTCTCTCTCATACACACCAGTCTCTATGGAGGCATTATATTGGTTGGTCCAGTTTTTCAGAAGTGATCATTTTGAGGAATGAGGATTTTATTGATGACATGTTTAAAAAGGTTTAGGCTAAAACGACCCATGTCTATTTGAAAGTTAAACTGTTTTGCAATATGAGGTCAATACAATACAGGACTGAAGCTGCATGCTGTGCATTGTTGTAGTGCAATATGCTGTTGAAATGCAAGCATTTTTTGTGAAAATTAAATTTTCTGTTTTTTACTGTATTTAATTAATGTCATTGTATAAAAAGAGGTTTAAATAAATACAAATCTTACAGACATACATGATTTGTATAAATTTTATTTCTGTGGTAGAGGACTTGAAATGACTCGAAACTAAAATGGTAGGACTTTGGACTCGACTTGAGACTTGTTGGCTTTGACTTTTGACTCGACTCGGGACTTGCCTCATCTTTGACTCGACTTGACTCGGGACTCGAGGGCAAAGACTTGAGACTTACTTGTGACTTGCATAACAATGACTTTGTCCCACCTCTGCCCAGTACAGTAGTGAAACAGAATCCATTTCTTCTGACCCTGAGCTCAAGGAGAACCAGGACAAAGGAAGAAAATGGCAGCCAACGGCTCTATCAACATAGGCAAAAAGAAAAAGATCTTAGTCTGATGTCCAAACTAGATTAATAAAAAACAATGGAGAGAACACAAAAAGGAAGATAAATTCAGAAGCCCGCAAGATACAATAACTAAAACAGAAAAGAAAAAAAAAACTGTTTTCCAGGCGTCAGTTAAGTAGTTATGGACTATTACTTCAGAGTTAATGCTTTTGACGATTTTTTGGAGCTAGAAGCAAATAGAACCCTTTCTCCTTAATGTTCATTATTACATGTACAATTTTTTAGTTACTGTTTTAGTTACTGTTTTGGTTACTGTTACTGGGTTATTTGTACTGAAGGGACCCAGTACTGCTAAAAGAGGGGTAATCACCTGGCCCCTTAAGTCCCTTAACTACCTCTGTGTTTTTGTCGCTTATTGGTTGTTCAGTTACGCACTCCTTGGTATAGAGCGTGAAGTTACATTTGCAACGTAAGTTGTTTAGAGGTAGCTTGCACGCTCATCGCACGTCCGAAAACTGCCATTCAATGCTGGAGCAAGAGTGCCTATCAGCAGCATCAACCTAATATAAAGTCTGTTTTCATGAATGTCACACTGTTGGTGAGTGCGCTGTGAACTGTAACTTACATCTGTGTCAGAAGTAGTTCAGTAAATCTTGTGAAAGAATCTCATTACCATGGCTCATTCAACCCGCGTTTCCATATGCATTAATCCAAATCAATGGCACACCTATTCCGCACTCAAGCGCACACATAAAGCTTGCCACAAAGCACTGGCAAAAGTAATTATTATGAATGTGTTGGAAAAAATAGCGAATAAACATTTTAAATAGTTTATTAATACCCTAGTGGGTAACACTTTAGAATACTGTTCCTTCATTAATGAATAATTACACAGGAACAAACGAGAAATGCACTATTAACGCTCTAGTAACTACTAACTAACTAGAAACTCTGACTAACAAATTAGAAAGTAATAGCGCTCAGATGAATGTAGTAGTTAATTCTTAGCTAATCAATAACTACAATTTTTTTCATACCTCCCAGAGAACTACTATATACAGGTTCATAATTAACATGAATAATGCATAATTTATAATAAAAGGTAATGTTAACCCACTAGTAATGACTCATGTGTTACTACATCATTCTAAAGGAACTACTAATTATTTGGATCAGTATTCTAAAGTGAAAAACATGATAATTACCTAATATTGACTAAAGTCATTTTAAGCTTTTGAGATTTTTGTAAGATTTTGAATATTAATTCCTTCCGATGGATTTGGTAACACTTTAGTCATTACAACTGTGTTGCTATGATCTTCACTTTAGAATACTGATCCAAATAATTAGTAGTTCCTTTAGAAAGATGTAGTAACACTTGAGTCATTATTATCCAAAACTTACAAAAGCCTTAAAAGCTTACAATGACTTCAGTCAATATTAGGTAGTTATCATGTTTTTCACTTTAGAATACTGATCCAAATTATTAGTAGTTCCTTTAGAAGGATGTAGTAACACTTGATTCATTACTAATGGGCTACTATTACCTTATATTATACATTATGCATTATTAATATTAATTATGAACCTGTATATAGTAGTTCTAATAGTCTTCAGTGAGGTATGAAAAATAGTAGTTATTGATTACTTAGTTATTGAGTAGTTATTGAGCACTATTACTTACTAATTCGTTAATCAGAGTTTCTTGTTAGTTAATAGAAGTTACTAGAGTGTTAATAATGCATTACTCATTTGTTCCTGTGTAGTTATTCATTAATGAAGAAACAGTATTCTAAAGTGTTACCAACTAGTGTTTTCTGTGTCAGTGTCGTCTGCAAAGATGAAGTTGACGATGCTGACTCGTCATCTCCGCAGTATAGTGGATGCACCTTTAGAGAAAAATGCACCTTTCATACGGATTACATAATCAGAGAGCATTTGTTTAGATTCAAATAGGTTAATTTAAAAGTAGACATTTCAAGCTTTATATATATATATTTCTCATTTCTGTGAGGCAAGTAGCTTATACACTGGGTTTCGGTTCATTTATGTGACGCGCTGCAGTTCAGGGAGACCGAGTCGGCAGAAACCGCATCCTATTTGTTTTCTTTATTTTACAATAGCACAAGTTTTGTTGTTATTGTGAGTTTACACCAATTAACCCCCTGAGGTCGGCTATCGCGTCGGCGCGATAGGCTCGTTTTTTTCCTTATCAGTGAAAACAAATAAATAAAATAAAATATTACTTTTTATCTTATATGCTTGTGTTATACATCAATCGATCCTGTTAAGTGTGTATTATTTTTGTGTATACTCACAATAAAAACAAAGTGTTGTGCTTTTCACCAAATAAAGAAAAATAAACATGATGCGAGTTCTGCCTTCTCTCTGTCAGTGTAGTCCATTCTGAAACGCGTCCGAAAATGAACCATAACTCAGCGAATACTCAGTCAAACAGACATACAGACACACAGGCATGAAGCTTGAATTCTCTTCTTTTAAATGAAGTAATTTATATAAAAAACAAATATTCTCATCTTGTGAAATCTGCATTAAAAGAGAGTGATTCCAGTCGAGCTAATTAGAGCTCATTCAGATGTAATGTGACCCCGCCCACGGAGAGCGCGCGCTATTCAAACGCAAATGTCTGAGGCAATCCACGCAAACTGTGAACGCCCACATCAGCTCGAGAAAACACATCAGATCATTGTACTTGTTTACACAGTCTCGCAGCGCTGTGAGGAATAATACTATAATGGAAAATTTACCTCAGAAGTACGAGGAGCAACAGATCCGAGGCTATGGAATAATGTAGTAAGTTTTTTTTTCATTCTCAAGTGCGGCGCGTATCTGTGCATGAATGAATGAATGAACGGCAGAGATGCCGCTGTTTACCACAACTGGCAAAAGACGGTTTAAATTTGAATCGTTTCTGTCTGTGAATGTTTCGCTTTTAGCAAACTGTATTGCTATAGGCTACTGAGTAAAAATCGAGTGAAATATGTTGAAATAAAATGTATTTGTATAAGCAACGTATTAAACTGCAAATTAACATTTATATTTCTTATAATAAAAACGAAAGTTACTATGTTAAAGACATATGAAAGACAACATTTCATTGATTAGTTTTGGATAGATTATACATTTTTACTGTAAAATATCTGCCACCTCAAATAAGCTTTTGTTTGCCAATTTTTGCTCATATGTTAAATATAGTATGTTTTGTCAAAAATAATCAAATAATATGTTATAGTGTTTATTCCAATGTAGCCTAGGCTATATTCAAGTAATGAATCCTTAACTTTTTATCATACATATTTCAATGTATACTTTAGTTTTTACAAAGAAAGATTACACTTGAATTGTTGTTGTAATTGTAACCTTTTTAATAAAAAAAAATACAAGGTAGATGTAAACAAACTAATAAAAGGTAAATATAAGCCTTTTCTTTAAAATATTTTTTTATTGTGTTTTATTAGTGACAAATTTGGGGAGAGGATAAATATTCCAAAACTGAAAATACAGTATGAGAATTAACTGCACAATTACTAGACATGTTTTCCTTTTGATATTATAGGCCAATTTGCAAGCACAATTTGTGGAAAAATAAAAAAAACACGAGATGCTTCCAACTGTTGCTCTTGCATTCTTTCTTGTGACACACCTGAATGAATGGCTCATTAAGTATGTGGGCCCCATTGTCTCCAGGTGCGAATCACTGAATATGCATGATCGTTGACGCCCACTCCGCATATTGCCTTTCCAGACAGAAAGTGTTTTGCAAAATTTAAATCAATGCATTGTGTTATGTGAATGATTAGGCAGGATAATTTTCACATCATTTTGAAGAAAAAACTCTAGGCGATGACATCCATTAGACAAAAGTCTTATTGACACATATTTAGAATGTGTTTTATGGCCTTATTTCAGAAACTTTAGTTTTTAGTTTTTTCAATAACCATGCATAAACATTATTCTCTCAAAAATACAAACATGTACATGCATGGTGCTCACATATGATGGTAGCCCTGTTTGTGCTATATAGAGTGAATTTACACCTTTGCCATTAATATGTTTATAAGCAACTGAAAAAGCAAAAATGTCAGGGCATGTCAGAACATCTCAAGGACCCCAAAAACACCTTAGACCCCAGAGGGTTAAAGTAGACCCTCTACAGTTTGGATTGATGTTGTCAGGACATAGGTTTGATCAGCCTAGTTGTGTTTGTGTCTGTGCCATTTTTCGTCCGGAGCGCATGACTGTCTTGTTTGTCCACTCATGCGCTCCAGGTGTGTGGTGTTTGTGTTCGTTTGCCATGTGCTTCGGCATGTGTTGTTCTGCTGTGTTTGCCATGTGTTCAACTGTCAGTTGTCTCCCCGCCCTCTTGTTACTCTTATGTGTTACCCCCCATTAGCTTCCATTTATATTCCCTTCGTGTGCCGTGCCAGATCGTGTTTATGCATCTTGTTGTTCACATCTTGCTTTTTTTAAATCTTGCCTTTCCTGGTAGTCTAGTTATGTAGTCAAGCCTTAATTTTCTTCAGTTTTTTTGCATTGTGCATTTATTTTGCTTTGTCTTGAACTTTGCTTGTTATCCAGCTTTGTTTTGATTTTTAGTTTTATCCAGTTTATTTACTCTTTCATTTTTCTACAGTTTGTCTTGGCACAGTTAATATCTTTTTGTTTATTTATTTAAAGTTGTTTTTACTTTATCTCCTGTGGCTTGCCTTCAGAACAGTTTTGTCTTGATTTTTCCTTTTTTATTTTTTATTTCTAGTCTCCCAGTTTCCCTGGCTGCTGGACTGTGCTTATCTTTCTGCCACCTCCGGCTTCCCCTCTGCCATATTCCTTCCCCTTTCCCCCGCCTCACCTGCCACCACTGTCCATTGCTCCCCCGTCTCGTTCACCATAATTCTTAACCTCCTGTGCAGACTGCTTTTGGCTGGTTACCGTTCCACGGACTTTGTCTTTGCTACCTGAGGCCGTCATTGACCGTGGACCCAGTCAAGCCCTTGCTTCTGTTTGTTACACCCTTGAACTCCTGTTTTCCCAATACACTGTGTATTACCCTGCAAACTGAATCTTCTTTTTCTGAACCCTGACAGTTCCCTTTCAGTCGGGCACGTTCAACGTAGTCGACGTGTAGACTGATCGGGATCATGCTAGGGAGCCTGTCATCTTTGAGTATTGTGAATAAACGAGCCAATGGACATTGGCGTGCGTGAATCGCATCACACACCCCGCTCTGCAGCGCAGGTATAAATATGGAAGTGGATGCACGCACCAGTTGTCTTTCGCTTCGGAGCCGATCGGTCTCAATGTCTCTGAAGAGTTTTGTTGTTTTCAACAAGCGAGTTTGTTGGCGTTCTTCTAGGAAGACTCTCCCAGTGCTGGTGGTTCTACAGCAATAAGTGCAGCGGTGGATCGCAAGCTTTGAGCTCTCAACTGCTGTTTTAACAGCATCAAATTCCTGTGTTGTTGATGGCTGGTTAGAGGGCGGAAAATTGAGTGCTTCACTGTTTCAGTTCAACTGTTCAGTGTTGCCACAGTCATTCCCCTGTGTGCTCCGGCACTGGTAATGGGTCCCATTTCCTAAAAGAGCAACACGGGTGCGTTTACGTCTTTTTCAAGATGTCATTCCACTCGTGTGTGTCTGGATGTGATCATTCCCTGACCCCCCAAATAGACGGTCACAATAGTTGTATCATGTGTTTGTGGAAATATATATATATATATATATATATACACAAATATTTATAGATACAGCACATTGAAGCAGCTTTTGTAGATGTTCTCATTGTGAGAATCTGATTATCGCGGTGTTGAGATCGAGACTCACCTTCATGCGTTAAGGTGGAGTCCCCATTATCACACTACGGCACCGTGTGGGATGGGTGTTCAGAGGATCACAGTGAGGCTTCCCCGCCCGGTAACCAAACCCTGTGGGCCCCTCACTCCTCTATCACATCGCAGCCGGTGGAGCCCCCCGTCGAGCACGCTGGTCCCTCTGTAATGGACCGACCAGCTGTTTATTCGGGGCCCCTCCAGGGGACAGGATGTCGGTTGCAGTATCGGAGGGTGAGCTGACCTCTGGAAATGATGTCTCGGCTACGTTATCTCCCTCTGGGAGTGTAACGGTACTCGAACCAGATCCAGAAATGTCAGCTATGCTGAAACGGGCTGCCAAGGCTGTCGGGCTGTCGGGCTCGATTGGAATCCTCCGTGTCCCGAACAGTCCGCGTTGGTCCGCGTTGTAGCCCGCGTTGGTTCTCAGCTCGCCGCCCCAGTGCCTTTCTTTTCCGAAGTGCATGGAGAGCTTACCAGGTCATGGACGGCACCTTTCTCTGCCAGAAACTGCCTGAATAGCTTTTCCCCCCTCACTACCCTTGACGGAGTAGCGGTGAAGGATTGCGAGGCTATCCCTCCAATGGGTGCACCTGTGTCCAGCGGCCGCTGCGTTTGTACGGGGGCCCCTCGTCTTCCCCCTAAGGCCTGTGAGTTCTCGTCCGTTCTGATGGGCAGAGCTTACAAAGCCTGTTGGCAAACCACCTCCTCTTGTGTGCCATGGCGCTTCTACAGGTCTATCAGGCCAGGGCACTCATGGACATGCACAAGGGTAGCCCAGACTGAGCGCTCATAGGTGAGCTCCGCACCACATCCGACCTCGCCCTCCGGGGCAGGAGTGTCGTGGCGTTGCGCGATCAGTCTGGCGATGTCCACCTTAGTGGTCCAGGAGCGCCATCGTTGGCTCAACCTGGGTGATATGGCGGATGCGGACAAGGTTTCAGTTCCTGGTCTCCCCAACTTCCCAAGTTGGGCTGATCGGCGACGCGGTGGAGAACTGCGCCCTACAGTTCTCTGCTGCCCAAGCGCAGACGGAGGACTTCCGGCACATCCTGCCCCGGCGGTTCGCTGCTGCCTCCACCCCGCCGGTGGCAGTTCATCCGCCTGCTCATCGCCGAGGGTGTCCCCCTGCCGCCGGTACTGCTCCCGCTGGGCCTCCGCAGCAACCTTCAGCCAGGCCTCAGCGTGGAGCCGGCCACAGTAGGCGCTGCCAAGCCAGGTGGCAAGCGACAGCGAAAGCATTCCTGAGCGGGCCACTCAGGGATGGAGAAGGATGCTCTTGGAGTTGGTCCAATCCACTCCCTTCCCCCAGGGAGGTCCAGGTGGAGGCTGGTGTGTGTGTGTGTGTGTGTGTGTGTGTGTGTGTGTGTGTGTGTGTGTGTGTGTGTGTGTGTTGACTGTTCCGCTGCTGGTTCCCAAAAACAGCAGAGCCGGCGGTACCCACACTTCAAAGAAAGAGCAGTTTTCTCTGTTCCTGGGTTCAAAGAGGGCCAGACTGGCGGTGTAATGGCGGACCACTCTTAGCTGGGACGTATTGCTTAGCTTCTTTGACAAGCTATCCAACACAGAGAAACTTAAATTGTACCTTTTTTGAGGTGGATGAAACGGGATTCCAGCAGATAGGTAAACAGGGCAGGTAAGCAGAGCAAAGCAGGCAGCAGGCAGGTAAGCAGAGCAAAGCAGGCAGCAGGCAGGTAAGTAGGTTGGTAGTAGCAGACAAAGCATGGACTCCAGTAATCCAACAACCGATTGGTAAGTGGTTGAAAAATGGTGGTTAAAAAAGGCACAACTTAATAACAAAAATAATGTCCAAATAGTGTTCAATAGAGATTCAGTAGCGATGTAAAGAACTGTATGCTTAATACGTTCCAACAGCTTCCTTGTTCTTTTTGTTTTAGAAAGGTGAGAGGTGGCCATCTTTAACTTCAAACATTCTCACCGACCGTCAAACTAAAAGTCCCTACAAAATAAAGGACCCTAAATCTAACCAAATATACCAGTGCTCCGATAGCACAACAATTTAGATTAAACTCAAAATGGCTCCTACAGGCGGTGTGCGACCCTGTAAAGCCTTGCACCCCTCAGCTACCTCTTGTATCGCCAGCCGGCAGTTGGGTGCGGTTCGAGGACCCGGTCACGCCTTCTCACGCACTTTCTGCCGCCATGAACAGACAGGTAAGAGTCACACTACACACTCAGACCCTGCTTCGGCTGCCTTCGGGCCTTCCGAGCTGGGTCCCTGTTTTTTGCCTAGAAGTCTATGGTATCCGTGGTTCCCCTGCATCACTCAGTTGTAGCACTAAATGGTGCTCCTGGCTGAACCAGTGGTTCCCCCGTACCAATAGACTCGGCTACATTAGCTGGCATTGAGTGCATTTGAGGACCCGGTCACGCCTTTTCACACACTCTCTGCCGCTACCTAGAGACAAGTGTTTACAACTCAGACCCTGCTTCATGCCGCCTTCAGGCCCCCCTAGCTGGGTCCCTGTCTCTAACCCGCTGCCTCAATCTGAGTACGTCTCTGATACCTTGGGTCCCCTGTGTTGGTCCATTCTAGCACTGAAAGGTGCTCCCGACCGAATCAGCCAGTTCTTGTATCATCAGACTTTGCTAGAAGATTCAGTTTGTCCGGCACCCGCCCATGTGCAGTGCTGTTTATTACACATCTGTGTTCCGAATTGTGCTGCCGTGTATGCAGTCGTCGCTTCCAACTGACGAAGGTTGCGATCAAGCTGTTCCTCCAGCCGATATGAAGATAGGCTTCTAAGTTAGGCCTGTTCTTCATTGTAGTCAAACTATAGTGAGTTAGACCATCAGGTATCTGTGTGCTTGATTCGGGTCCTTTTTCAAGCCTCTGTTCAAGTTACTACACAGTACGCATTACTAATGCTCATCCCTAAGATTGGTCTGCAGCGTCGGACCTGAAGGACGCGTACTTCAGATATCCACTCCTCCGTAAACACGGGCCATCCTGTGTTTTGCGTTGAGGGGTCGAAATCTCAGTACAAGTCCCTCCCTTCAAGTGCTACATAGCCAGTTGGGTCTTAAGGTCAACTGGAGAAGAGTAACTCGTCTTCGGACTGAGGAGCTTTTTTACAGTATGGAGGTGGACTTGGTTTACATGTTTCTCAACTGGAATGTGTCCGGTTGGTGCTTAGAGGTGAGAAAGGGTCCCACTGAATAAACTTCAGAGGCTCCTGGAGCATATGTGAGACGCAGCCGCATATAAATGGTTTCCTCCATATGATGACCGCTTCAGCACTGACTTTATGACCAAGTTCCTAAGTGGCCATGGCAGAGCAGCACGCTCCGTGTGTTAACAAAACCTGGTACGCTGCCAAACTCTTAGTGTTCAGACCTTTTGTATCTCCGGGCTAATCACTCCTAGAACGAGTGTCTATTAAACACTATCTCAGGGACCATGTATAACGGGCATGCAGTAAGGAGGGCTTGGGCTTACCTCACACTGCATTGGCATTAAGTTGCCTCGAGTTGTAGCTGTTTCCTTGCTTGATGCCACTGCTCAGCAAGATGCACTGCCCAGTACAGCGACCGTTGCTCATACGCTTCCCTCGCATTCGGAGTGTGGCTGTTCCGCTTCACCTTCAAAATGATGTTGCACTTAAAGCACATCAGGATGCAGTTGAGATATAGGAAGTACGACTTGATCGTCAGGTTCCTGAGCGGTGCAAGTAGATGAAATCTTCCTTGCGCCCCCTCTATACCTTCTTGGGATCTCTCTCCAGTGCTACTGCACTCTGAGACCTCCCCTAAATACTACAGGTAGTTGAGTTAAAAATCTGTTTTTAAAGAAACAGTTCTCCTACTTGCTTACTCTATCGAGAAGGTAGGGGACCTGTACACATTTTCGGTCAACAAATCGTACCTGGTTTCGGGCCGGCTAACTCTCATTAATTGAGACCCCGGCCTGGATTGTGCCCAAGGTTCCTACCTCTCCCTTAAAACAGGACCAGGTGGTGAGCCTGCAAGCGCTGCCCCGGAGGAGGCAGACCCAGCCCTGACTTTTCTCTGTTCCTCCCGCTAGTGCAGTTATATAGGACAGAATGCAAAGTCTCAGGACCTCTCCAGCTCTTGTCTGTTGCGGAAACCAGCCAAAGGGAAGACGGTTTTCATGCGGAGGTTGTCCTACTAACATAAGTTATAGCACTGGAGAGAGATCCCAAGAAGGTATAGAGGGGGCGCAAGGAAGATTTCAGCTACTTTCATCTAGCCAGCAGCCATGTCACCCTGTAGCCCAAGACTGGTTGCCCACTGAAGCTAAGCAGGGCTGAGCCTGGTCAGTACCTGGATGGGAGACCTCCTGAGAAAACCAGGTTGCTGCTGGAAGAGGTGTTAGTGAGGCCAGCAGAGGGTGCTCATCCTGTGGTCTGTGTGGGTCCTAATGCCTCAGTGTAGTGATGGGGACACTATACTGTCAAAGAGCACCATCCTTCGGATGAGACGTAAAACCGAGGTCCTGACTCTCTGTGGTCATTAAAAATCCCAGGATGTCCTTCGAAAAAGAGTAGGGGTGTAACCCCGGCATCCTGGCCAAATTTGCCCAGTGGCCTCTGTCCATCATGGCCTCCTAATCATCCCCATATACTGATTGGCTTCATCACTGTCTCCTCTCCACCAGTAAGCTGGTGTGTGGTGGGCGTTCTGCCGCAATATGGCTGCCGTCGCATCATCCAGGTGGATGCTGCACATTGGTGGTGGTTGAGGAGATTCCCCCTTCTATGTAAAGCGCTTTGAGTGCCGAGAAAAGCACTATATAAATGTAATGAATTATTATTATTATTATTATAAGTTAGTGTGGCTATCATCTTGATGAAATTCCAAGGTGCACCGTGCCCACTTGGGTAATGAGCTCCTGAGAGAGTGTAGCTCTTTCCTTGGTGTTGACACGAGTGACTCGCTGACAGATTAAGAGTTGTGGGCTGGGTGACACCAGCACATTCGCTAAGAAATTAGCCTATGTGTCGAGCCGGTAATGCTTCCGTGGGCTCCCTTCTCACGAAGCCAGCTTCACCTTAGCTCGGTTTGTAGTGTCGACTTGCTGCGCCATTCCCCTCCTATGGACTGGATAAGTGCGCCTTTTGCTCCTGTTGAGTTCCCTCTTCCTCACTCTGTTGAGTTCCTACTCACCCCATCGGTGTTGGACGTGGCGGAGCGTCCAATACTAGACCTATCACTTGTATGCTTGTGTAACTTGTGTTGGGTGGGGTCCATATGTTGTGATCCCTACGGTGATCCCATATCAGGTGAGCCATTCTTCCACGGGTTGACTCCCCGCGGCGAGCCCGTTCCCTTGGCAGAGCCTGCTCTGCCGTCACTGACCGGTTGCGTCTCCCCCCGTTATTGGCTGGAGCCACCTCAGTGACATGCCATATATTGTACTGCCCGCTAAGTTCGCTCAGTCCATATGTGTTTCTCTACATGTTACCTCCTTTAGGCAGGATGTGGCTTCCGCAGCGTAGACCTTCCAACGAAAGGTACGCTTTCCCAGTGGTCCTGTGGAACAGCAGTGACTTTCCTGGCCTAAGCCCTGTCATATTCGCAAGTCCGGAAGATCTGGAAGCTTTTGTCGTGGCACTGGAAGGTAGCAGCACTAGTGGCGTCTTAGTAGGGATCCCAATCAGTCGACATGTCGACTACGTCGAACGTGCCCTACTGAAAGGGAACGTCTCAGTTACGTATGTAACCCTCGTTCCCTGAAGGAGGAAACGGAGACGTAGTCCCCCAGCCACTATTGCTGTACCAACGTTAACCGTCCACTTGGCTCGTCAGCAAAAAACAACTGGTGCGTGCATCCACTTCCGTATTTATACCCACGCTGCGGGGCGGGGTGTGTGATGCGATTCACGCACGCCAATGTCCATTGGCTCGTTTTTTACAATACTCGAAGATGACAGGCTCCATAGCATGATCCCAATCAGTCGACACATCAACTACGTCTCCATTCCCTCCTTCAGGGAACGAGGGTTACATACATAACCGAGACGATGTATTACTCTTATCTGTATTTTAAATTGAAAAAATGCAAGTGATCGCGCCATTACCTCCATGTCGTGCAGTAAAGTGTGCTATACTTCAGCTTCCAAATTCCACACAAACACTGGTATATGCGCCTAACAATAGCACACATTTATCTGTTAATGTTAGAGCGAGCAGCCATGTAAAGTTGCTACTTACATGTTTCAAATGATAAGCCATATTTGAGGTTTATAGATGATAGGTGAATATTTGGATTTCCTGCCCAACATACTGTAATTTCCACAAGGACCCTCCGTTAGCGATCTGTGTGTCAGACTGCTTGACTTCACCACTTCCTGTGTATTTTTTTTTTGTGTGTGTGTTTTTGTGTGTGCATCTTCTGAAGCAGTGCTGCTCACAAAGGTACACAAAATGCTGTGCAAGAGTAAAACCTGACTGCTGAACACTGAGGGGCGGCGCGGCATAATATTTTCAGCTCATATTTTCGCCTTTTTTCTCTTTCAGCCAAAAATAAAAATTCCGACGGCCGAAATTTTGGTGCATCCCTACTTCTAGGTATCTGTTAACAGAATAAAACCTTCCTGGGTTCTGTAAAGCAAGAGTATGTATTCTAAAGAAAAGATTCTACTGTGGCATAAGGCTATACTTGCTGGAAAATCTATTTTTAAAGGGTACAGTAGTGAATTTACAGACCTTGAGTTTGTCAAACTCCAATTTGTTATAGATGTGTATGAGCTCCTCCATTTGTTTCATCTGCCCAACCTGTGTGTTTGCCTGCGTGATAAGCTACAAACAAGAAAAGAGAGATCAAAGCTGGACATGAATGGTAGAACAAATGCATATAGAGATATTTAAGAGTTATGAATCATTTTTTAAAAGGTGCTTATATTTAGTTTTAGTGTCTCACTTTACAGTGGTTTTACACACAATCAGAATTATGACATCAATGTTCAGTAAATAATCACAATCTTCCATCAAGTAAAACATTCCATTAGCCTATCTGCAGATGGTTTATGTTGCTAAGAAAAGTTGCAACTCAGCATTTTATTTTATTTACCAGATGTTATATTGATATTTGGGTCAATGACATGATGGTCAGATCTATTAATTTATTCTAAATTACATTTAAAAAAATGAAATTCACACACAATGGATGCACCTCTTCTGTTATGAACATACTCTTCATTTCTGAATTAAATTCATATAAGCAAAAGTATTAAAAACATTGGAATTATATGTAGCCAACAATAAAATGTTTCACTTCTGTTATTCTAGATATCAGCACTCGGCTAATCAAACTCAAAGGTCAATGTTGATTTTATCCATTTTACCTCAGACACTGAAGCAAGGGCCTTGGAAGCAGTTTCTTCCTCTTTAGTGCCCTTTGCAGTCCGCTTCTGGATATTCTACAAAAGGTTGAAATTGATCCAGGCACTATCGTCTGCTGATTTCACATTTACAAATGAGAGGAACAGGTATTTTTGAGAGCATTATAACGTTAAATCTCACCTGTATAAGGATTTTGATGCGTGTGATTCGCTGGAAGGGCAGAAGCATAAAGGATGTGAAGGGCAGACGTTTGCAGAGTGGAGATAACTCCAGCCGCCTCATCACAACTGAAAAATCCCTGTTACTCTCCCTGCCAGTACATAGGTATAAACAACATGCTCTTCAATACAACATTTAATTATCACTTTTTTGGTCATGGTACTCTAAAAGTAAATGTATTGTAAAATGTATTTTAGGCATTTAGAAGCTTTCACTGTTGTGAAGCTTTCAAAACAAAGCTGAAAGTTTTAGTTTCTCTACAAATGGATTTAGGTATGTATAAAAGTCTCACATCAGTCTGCTGTAGATCTTTTCTTGGTAATGCTGATTTCGGACATAATCACTGAAGACTGAGAAATAGTTCTCTGCATGCTCATAAATTATGTCACACACGTCAGATATCACCACACTCTCATCAACTCGCTTCAGCAGATCACCTATAAACCTAAGAAGAACAGATATGTTTACTCATTCCCATGGCCGTGGGGTAGTTCTTTGGTTAATGTTTAAGTTTACTCAAAAATGATAATTGCGTCATCATTTACTCTTGTCAAAGCCATTCCAAATCCATATGACCATGTCATGTTCGATCATATGACCTTGACTGATATTTTTTTCAGTGACAAATTACATACATTTCGGTCTGTTCCTCAACTGAACTATGCACATGACATGCACTTTGTTATGTTCTTGCTCCGTCCATGCAATAAATTCACACTCTTAAATGAGTGAGGTTTTCTAGCGTATTTCAACTACTCAGGTAAGTGCAATAAGGGCCACAGCTAGGGTATCTGGGGCCCTGGTGCAGGTTGTTGCCTTGATAGCACGCAAAAATTTCTGCCTGTTATAGCTTGTGTAATTGCCAGTCTCTGATTTTCTGCTACAGACTGAAGTGTGAGTGTATAACGTGCCATGCTGTTACATTCAGCTATTAACAGAAAAATTGATTATTGAAAATTTAACTAATTTTGATTTTGGTTGGGGCATTCTACAGCCCTTTATCAAACTTCTCAACACAATAAATGATTGACTTTCATTTTGAGTAAATGATTGACTTTCATTATGGGTAAACTATTCCTTTAAGATTACTTTTCAAAGATTTCATTATGAGTGAACAATGAAAATGTCATGCTGTTCCACACACAAAGCTTCAGAAGACTTGGCATAAAGTTCACAAGTTTAGACATCTTTTATGGTACCTTTTTGGAGTTCGAGTTACAATCTATTTTTGAATAGAAAAGAGTAGCTCATTTTGTGGTCCACAGAAGAAGAAAAAAAATTCCCCTTGTTTCTCTTCTATCTCTCTCACCTCTCGCTGACGTCATAGACCTGCAGGATGTTGGAGAAGAGGGCCTTCCTATCATGAATGACCAGAGTCTCTTTGAGTTCCCGTGACCCCAGGAAGTGATCCTTCAGAACCCGCAGGGAGCGCAGGTAGGAGGCCTCAGAGGTGAGCACCTCAAACATGCTCTAAAAAGACACAAAGATTTAAATAAAGATATGTACAAACTGAACTTGACAATTTTTTTTTTTAATTATTCCTAAGAGTGTTAAACTATTACTCTAACCTCTTGTCTTTGTATTTCAGTGCGAGTGAGTTTGTATAAAATTCCACTTTCCTTCACCACCGCTAAGTCTTGCCAGAGAGTAATCTCTTCGGGGCCTCTTTTGGATCGGGGGTCAACCACCCCCAGCCCTCCGGGACCCTCAAGACCCAGAGTTTCACTAACACTTTTCCTGTTGCAATCAGGGCTATCAGTCTGGATCTGACTGGCTTCTTTTGAGACCTTAGCCTGGTAGATCTGATACAGAGGTTCTAAGGATGACATGTGTTTGAGAAAGTTTGGGTGAATCACAAAAGATCCAAAGAATCATTATTGCACCTAATGCTCATGCAACTTATCCAGTGAACTATAAATCCTGCTCCAATACCATCATATTAAATAAACCAGAAAACCACTGGTTAAAAACTCTTGAAAAACTCTTGTTTTAAGATGAAAATATTTTTCTGGTAAACCCTTTCAGACAAAATGTCCTCTCAATATCTGAAAATCCTTTTCCTTGCAGGGACGTTTTTTGGTCCCCATGAGGAAAACAGTGTTTTCTGTAATGAGTAGGTTTACAGGTAGGGGTAGGGTTAAAGTTAGGGGATATATGTCAATGGAATGTCCCCATAAAAACATGGAAACCCAACATTGTGTGTGTGTGTGCGTGCGTGTGTGTGTGTGTGTATTTGGAGTACTTCTTTATTGCACAATGCACATTTCTTAAAGGGATATTTCACCGCTGGAAAGATGAATGTGTATTTAAATTGGGTCATTTATGTAGTAGAAATGTGAAATTATTCTAGAAGTTGGTGCCTTCTAGACTGAGAAAAGCCAGAAAATGTCATTTTGGCTCGTATGGATGAAAGACAACAACTCCCAGAATGCACTTACAATGCAGAATTTCTATGCAATACCGTGCTTAGCACTTACCTAACCATCACTGCCCTATGAGGCCACTCCCAAGCTACGCCTACCGGTTACAGACGGCAGTATAGGAAGAATTGATACAACTAGGCTACTAGTTGATTCGAAACTGAAAAGACGCTGTTTTATCGTGAGATCCCACCCCCTATGGGCGGGTTGAAAACATGCAGAACTAGCTCCAACTACTGGCTGTAGTCTCTAGCCTCTGGCCAAAAAAGCCTCGGATGATGCTAAATAACGAATTTTGCGCCATCTGAGTTTTTTTTCCATACACACAATACAGAATACAATCTCTCGTCTCAGGGGGACATGAGGGAGGGAAGCACGGTCATTCGAAAATACTACCGGGCTTCTACTGATACAAAGCTTAATGCTAATTGGTGAAGTATCCCTTTAATATTAAGCCTAAAATGTGTTTAATATCACTATTAGTAAGGATAGTATGATCTCTGTATAATATCATTCTTTAAATGCAAGATATTTAAAGTGTACCTAAAGTATACTTGCAATAGTTCCATAAGCACAATCAAATATACTAAGTATTTCTTTAGTTGGACCTTAGCACTATTTCTGGATAACCAAAGTACACTAAGTACAAAATTAGTTGTTCCAATTTAGCAGACTTTAAAGTAACAACATGTAGCTTTTCAACCTTCATAATATATTTCCAAGACCCATGTGATAGTACATCGACTTACAATAGGTTGAATGAGGCGTCTGCCAGAGCCTGACGGGGTCTGTATCGCTTTTACTGGCACTATGTAACTTCGCGGTGCGGGTAGTAACCAGCGCTCAAAAAGAACTACAAAATTCGACTGCTTTACGGCATACGTCACTTCGCCCACCACTTCCTCAAATGTGGCCAACCAGCGCGTTTGTTTTCGTGGGTCTGTTTTCGTCATGGCTGAAGCAGCAGCGAAACGTAAGAAGTCCAAGGTTTTGTCGAGTAGAGTCGGAAGAGGAAAAGGGAGAATGATAAACTGAAAGGCAGGAGGAGGATCAATATGGGTCGAGCGTTTGCTCGCTGGCGTGAGCTAATGGAGGAGGAGTGTTACCAGACCGATGCTGACTTGGCCGTCATGCTGTTGAACTAGTAAGTAACTGTAAATTGCTTGCATACTATCTTTAGTTTTTCTAATCTGTTGTCTGCCTGGCTACGTTACGGAAACTATCTGGTCCTCCATTTATTTATCTTCATGAATCAGCTAGTAGATGAGCGAATTATCAATCTGGTAGCTAGTAAACACTAACATGCGTTAGTTTTAGATGGTTAGGATGCTATCGCTATCATTCTCGTTCAGATTTGAGCATTGTAATCGACATGCAAATCGCAAATGTTTGAGTTAAAATGTTTAGTCTACTAAATATGTATAAATTATAAAAGGAGGAAGATTAATAATATTATCATTGCCCATATGAAAAAAAACCTACATGCTTCATATACAGTAACCGTAAATCATTTTACGACAGCGGTAATGGACAATTCCGCTTCCAACCTGTAGGGCGACCGCAGAGGAAAAGTTCCATGTTGTTGCTTTAAGTATACCAATTTAGTTCACCAAAAGTTCTCGCGAGAGCACAATTAGAATTTGCTCAGCGAGTCACTCTGGCATTGAGTAATGATGCTCATTAACTATGCCCTTGTAGCTGAGCTGCACCAATCACATCGGTGTATCTGATATAGATGGGCCAGAGGCGAGCTAAACAGATGACGACTGTGCTAGTGACAGCGCAATCACGACAGTGATTGGTCGTAGTGTTATCAAATTGCGTGCAGTGAGATTTTCAAATGCATGCTTGGTGCCGCCCCTCGAGTTGGCCGATTTTCATTACTCAATGCCAGACCCTTAATCTTTCAGATTTGGGTCTGGATTTCCAGGCTAATTGCAGGGTATTTAGTACATAATATGTAAATGTATTTGTAGTGTACTTAGAATAAAATAAATGTATTTCAAATATATTGTAGCATATTTATTTTTCACTATAGGGGATCGAGTGTATGTGTACAGTATAAAAATCATTATGTCTAAGGAGAGTCCCCACGAAGATAGCTAAATCGTGTGTGTGTGTGTGTGTGTGTGCGTGTGTGCGTGCGTGTGTGTTTGTTTGTGTGTCTTATGTATACAGTCATTTAGGTATCTCACCATAGTCACTGTTTGGCTCCCAGTCACTGGAGATCCTCCGTGGGCTTTCTGTTTTGTCACACAGCCTGCAATAGACCTACAACTATTTAACCTGGCCACACATTACTGGGCTCAAACTAGTATCAGTTACAAATCATAAAGGCCAAATGACAAAGAGTGTTCTTTTTAAATTGTAATTTCTCATCAAAAAAGATGCCTAAACTCACAACAAACCTGGGAGACAAAAAAGGTAATTCTCACCACCTTGTACTTTCACTTTGACCAGACTTTCCAGCTAGCAGTGAGTCAGAAATTAAACCTCTCTTTTTCAAATCCGTAAAAGTTGGATATGTTAGGTTTTTATTTCAGGGAAAGAGGATGTGTAAATTAAACTCATAGAATATTAATTGAAAGATGGTGTATTAAAGCAAGTCAGAATAAAAAGTGTGTGTGTGTGTGTGTGTGTGTGTGTGTGTGTGTGTGTGTGTGTGTGTGTGTGTGTGTGTTATTTATCTCTTACATTTATGTGTATCACATTTAAATAACAACAAAAGTTAGTTTGCAAAGTGCACTAAAAATAGTCAAAAACAGTCCTGTTCACAAGAGGGGGTAACAACAATATCTGACAGTACACCAACAAAAGATTAGTAAGGTACTGTCATTATCATTTCATTATTTTCACACAATATCAAAAACCTTTAGTGTTTTGCTTACTCTCTTGTCTATGCTAAAAGAAAGACACAACTTTTAACGGCCTACTGAGTCAACAAAAATAATTTGCACACTTTTGAGAACTGTAAACTTACTCTTTCGTGTCAATAGACTCCCAGTCTTCGAAATTCCCATTTTCATAGCTCTCACCTAGAAAAAAAAAAAAAAACCTTTCCAGAAATCTAGACATATATCTGTTTCATTTTTGAGTAATGAATAAAGCATTTAAAAGCAGATATTTGAAAAATAATAATTAATAAATAGCATTACTGATAGCATATCTTGATGTCCACAATGGTTTCAGCAAGAAGGACATATTCCTGGAGCAATTAGGGTAGGGTCTAGGCTGGTTTTAGGCGCTTGGACAATGTTACTATTCTTAATGTTTGGGATTACGAATAGGGTTGAGACTATGTTTATTTGACAAGAATGTTGTTCTAGGGTCAACACAAGTCATTAATTCAAGAAGATGTCATTCTTGGCAAAATCTTAACCATTAAAAGTGGACAGTAAATGTTAAAGTCATGCACACTTTTTGTCTAATAAAACTTCTGTGCTCACCTGATGGGTTTAGCACAGGCATAGGGCGTGACAATCTTCCACTCTCACAATTGCTGGTGTTTCTGATAAGTAGACCACCTCCTCGAAGAGAGACCACACAGGCCAATGCTGGCTGAGAAGTCCGCCTCTCTGTCTTTTGCTTTAGTGGAGGGTGCCGAGGAAGTCTTGGGGGAGGACGAGGAGGGACAGCTGGAGCAGTAACTTTATTGTCGTTTGATGGCAAAAGATCCAAGTATATATGAGCATCGTTGTGGTCAAGCTGTGTATATTGTTGGCTATTTTGATACTCAGAGGACTGATAAGTCCTTGGTGGTACAGGGGGTTTTGAGTGGTTTTGAAATGACTCATCAGCACATACAAACCCTTTTCCTGCTAATTTGTTAGGGCTGTGGTGAAGCAGAAAGCTTTGGCAATTTACACACGGAGGCAATACTTGGGGTTTTGTATGGCAAGATGGGCTATTTTGTGGCCTACTGACTTCATTGCTGGTTAAGTGTAAAACATCCTCCTTTTTTAGAAACTCATTTCTCTTGATTTCCTTTGATTCAGTTACCGTATCCTGTAGAGGTACCCAGACCAGTTTCATACCAGGCCTTTGAAGGTGGCAGATGCAATGACAGTGTTTCTCCTCTGAGGTTTTTGGTGGTGCAGTGGAGCCCTGATGATTTTCTATGGTGCCACTTACAGAGTTATTCATTTCACTGCCATCAGGAGCTGAGGGAATGAAGGGTGGTCAGGTGCTTTATTAAGCTTATTAACAGGCCCAGACAGAATTTTTTACTGGTAAAGTAATAGGCTATTAAAAATTGTATAATGTATATTCTTATTGGTTTGTGAGAACATTAACAGATTAGCCAAATATTTAATTTATTTTGTTCTTAATTAACTATGACTATGATAAGGGACTGGGGATTTGTGATCTTTGTGAATGATGGGTTATCCAAAGCGAGTTCTGTAGCGCAGACTTGCATAATAGTTGCCTTCTACGATGCTCTAAGCCAGTGGTCCTAAGTTGGTTTTGCTTTAATACCTATATTTTACATTGTACACCAATTTGCATCCCAAAGAAAAAAATAGTAACACTTTCTATGAAGCCTATGCTTATAATGAATTATAACCCCATATATACTATAAGTAAGTAAATTTATATTCTATAAAAATATTTAAATAAAAAACAAAGAACTCCCACACACTATCCATACTTGCAAAAAAGTATAAAAAATTCTTTATTGGCAACGTTTCGGTCTCATGACCTTCATCAGGCACATCCAAACATTACAAACTCAATCACATTTAAAATAGTCACATGAACAATCAATGTAAGGATCCATTTGTATCCAATTAGGCTAAGTTGCAAGTACGGATAGTGTGCGGGAGTTCTTTATTTTTTATTTTACTTGACCTACCTACATGGTCTTTTTTTCCCACGCACCTATCACCTGCAGGTGTGCAATGGTGTTTGCGTTCTGATAAAAATATTTTTAAAAAATCTATAAAATATAATTACTTATAAGTCATGCATTTGCTTTTTCAATGTGCATGCTTATAATCCATTATACACTTATTTATTAATGATCAAATATAAAATAGTTCCAGAGACACTGTACCAATTAGTTATCAATTATGTCTTTAATGGCTAATGTTTGCATTAAATGTCATGAATACTAATTTTGATGTGTTAAAATCTATATCTCAGCCATATGCATATATAGCGGTTTGGAATTATTCTTTAAAAAATACTGTTGCAGTACTGCCCCCCCCCCCCCCCCCCCCCTCACTTCTATATACTCACTTCTACTTCTTCATAGCACAATGCACATTTCTTAATATTAAGCCTAAAATGTGTGTTAATGCCAATATTAGTAAGGATACTATGGTTTTTGTATAATATCAGTCTTTAAATGCAAGATATTTAAGATTATCAATAAAGAAATAGGAAGATATGCATTTCAACATAAAGCACCGTATGAGTGGAATAACCTTCCAACTTCAATTCGCTCTTTGACTTCCTTTCCAATGTTTAAAAATGCCCTAGGTCAATATCTTCAGAATACATGCAAATGGGTTTAAGTAAAAAAAAATTTTTTTTTTTTTTTTTGGATATCTCTGTGCTGGTTTGAGGGCACAGGTCAGGACAGATGCTGGAGCATTATCGGTGGTCACTACTGCACTACTGCTCTACAGTGGTTACCACTGATAGATTTGATACCCTTAAACGGGATTAAATTAAACCTATTTTAAGCATGGTGCATTAATCCTTTACATTTATGTGTGCATACGTGTTTACTGGTGTCTAGGTGTGTGTTTCGGTACATATACAGTCATGGCCAAAATTGATGGCACCCCTGATAAATATGATAAAAAATGGCTGTAAAAAATAAATCTGCATTGTTTATCCTTTTGATCTTTCCTTCAAAAAATTCACAAAAATCTAATCTTTCATTGAAGTAAAAGAATTGAAAGTGGGGGTAAATCACATTATAAAATAAATGTTTTTCTCCAAAACACGCTGGCCATAATTGTTGGCACCCTGTTATTAAACACTTTCTGCAACCTCCTTTTGCCAAGATAACAGCTCTGAGTTTTCTGCTATAATGCCTGATGAGTTTGGAGAACACCTGACAAGAGATCAGAGACCATTCCTCCATACAGAATCTCTCCAGATCCTTCAGATTCACAAGTTCATGTTGGCGCTTCTTCTCTTCAGTTCACCCCACTCATTTTCTATATGGTTCAGTTTAGGGGACTGGGACGGTCATGGCAGAAGCTTCATTTTGTGCTCAGTTGCCCATTTTTGTGTTGATTTTGATGTTTGTTTTGGACCGTTGTCCTGATGGAAGATCCAACCAGGCCCATTATAAGATTTCTAGCAGAGACAGTCAGGTTTTGATTTTTTATCTGTTTGTATTTGCTAGAATCCATAATACCATGTATCTGAACAAGATGTCCAGAACCTCCAGCAAATAAATAGGCCCACAACATATAAGATCCAGCAGTATATTTAACCGTAGGCATGGGGTACTCTTCATCCCTGTTTGCACCAAACACATCAGCTGGGTTTGCTGCCAAAAATCCTTTTTTTTATTTCATCTGACCACAGAATCTGGTCCCTTTTGAAGATCCAGTCGTGTCTGACCACTGAATATGCTGGAGTTTGTTTTTGGAGGAGCGAGGAGGATTTTTCTTGAAACCCTCCCAAACAACATGTGGGGATGTAGGGGTTGTTTGATATTTTTTTTTTTAGGCTTTCTGACCCCCAAGACTCAGCTAATCTCTGCAATTCTCCATCTATGATCCTTGAAGAGTCTTTGGCCACTCAAACTTTCCTCCTCACCATCCATTAAGACAATATAGACACACGTCCTCTTCCAGGCAGAATCGTAACATCTTTAGTTGATTATAACTTCTTAATTATTGCCCTGATGGTCAAAATGGGGATTTTCAATTCTTTAGATATTTTCTTACAGCCACTTTCTATTTTGTGAAGCTCAACAATCTTTTGCTGCGCATCAGAACTATATTCTTTGGTTTTACTCATTGTGATGGATGATTAAGGGAATTTGGCGTTTGTGTTTCCTCATATTTAAACTCCTGTGAAACAAGAAGTCATAGCTGGACAATTTCATGTCCCTAGTCACCCTGGTGTGCTTAAAAATGTAAATATTAATGGGAATATACTTCAGAGATATTTTTCTCATAAAAAATTCTAGGGGTGCCAACAATTATGGCCAGCGTGTTTTGGAGAAAAACATTTATTTCATAATGTGATTTACCCCCAATTTCAATTCTTTTACTTCAATGAAAGGTTAGATTTTTGCGAATTTTTTGAAGGAAAGATCAAAAGGATAAACAATGCAGATTTATTTTTTACAGCCATTTTTTATCATATTTATCAGGGGTGCCATCAATTTTGACCATGACTGTATATTACATGTGTTTACTCTGTTGAGGGATGAGTGAGCAACCTTTGGAGAGTCTTGTATGAGTGAATGTCTTGTTTGTATGAGTTATGTATTATATATTTCTGCACTTACCATTATCGTAAAGTAAGTTGCTGTTTTTTGTTGTTGTTGTTTGTTTTTCTTCTTTTTTTGTGTGTGAATGTGTTTTCTGTTTCATTTGTGTATGTATTTTCTGTTTTATTTGACTGCCGCTGTAAGGTCAATGTCAATTTCTGTACCTGGACTCGAGGATCCCCTCGAAAACGAGATTGTTCATCTCAAGGGGTTATTCCTCTTCAATAAATAATGGTCAAATAATGTACCTAAAGTATACTTGCAATAGTTCCACTTTAGCAAGCAAACATAAGTGTATCTTTAGTTGGACCTCAGCATTATTTATGGTTCTTATAATACAGTATAGGTCTTAATGAGTCTTTATGTATATTTATAAAATTATAATACTAATATTACTTATTAATATTAGATATAAATAAGTATAAATGGAGCTATAATTCATTATAACCATGGTCTTCATAGAAAGTGTTACCAAAAACGGTAACTTATACAAATGTAGGCAAAATTTGAACATTTAACATTGAAATATGTCTTGAATCTCAATGGTTTCATGCTCTCAGCAGCCAGTAATGCACTGCATATAACATGTTTATCCTCCTTGCAAGTTACCTGCATTTACGTCAATGACAAATATTGTAAAGGTTTACATAATAGAGGAAAGGAAATCTTCAAGGAAAGTGTCAAGTTGTTAAATGTACTCCTCCTATTTATGTTGGTTTCAAATAATAGCCTACTTATATACCTTATTCAACTGTTTTAATTGAATTACTCTAAACCTATATCACATACAATATAAAGCACACACAGATTCATATTAAAAAAATTAATTACCTGATCGACCCACATCCACATCATCTACTGCCAGCTGACAATTTTTTTCCAGGATCTGTTTTTTATCCAATACTCTACATCCACTTTTATTAGGTCTTGAGAATGAAGATATATCCTGGTCCTCTATCCTGGTTGGACATCTAGCTTCAACCATCAAAGCCCTTCTATTTTGGGTCATATCTTCAGAGTATCTTCTTTCTTTACTGTTGAAGTTTATTGCTGTTTGCTTGCCTTTTCCTGGTTCAAAGTTAAGCAAAGCCTGAGCCACTCTGCAAGATGAACCAACGAGTCTTGACTGGTGTAAAGCATTAAGGTTTGGTTTTGGTGGAAGTTTGGGTTTCTGTGGAATGGTAGGTTTTCCACTGGATGGTTTACAGATTGATTTATCCATTTGATTCTCTAAAAGAATTTTCGTGTCCAAATGAGCAAGATTCACACATTAAAATTCATAATAATGGACTACTGCACAATATTACACACTATTAAACTGCCAAACACAATAACTAATGCAACAAAATCCCTTATTTTGCTGAATTCAGCATAAAAAATTTAGAGTCTTCTTAGTCAGTGAAGCCTGTGTTGTCACTCTTTGTTCAACATCTTTAAAACAAGAAAATAAGTTTGTTTACCTTTCATTGAGCAATCAGGGCTGCCATACACAATATGTCAAGAAATGTTTTATCTCCGCTGGTGTGTTATCCTAACTTGTGAGCAAACTTGCTCTAAGTGTTGTTAATAAATGTCGCTAATGATGGTTACTTCTCCTTTCAGATGTTGTCATTTTGGTATTTCACATTGCCTAGAGGGAAGTAGGTCACCACACCAAATGGACTGTTTGTACAATATATAGTGACATACTGTAGACATACTGATGCAGTTATTTTAAAATTTATAATCCAAAATATTTTTTTTTCTAATTTCTACAAGCATTGTGACTTACATAAGGAAGCTATCTGCTGATGTTTAGGATGTTTTTACATGTATAGGATGCTGGTGTCCCCCTTTTAATTAACTTAACCAGCAAGACTTCCTTTGCTAACCTGCCTCACAATAAATACTTGTTCACCATTTTCAAATGCTGCCAATATATTATATTATATTATATTATATTATATTATATTATATTATATTATATTATATTATATTATATTATTTTATATTATTATCCATCCATTCTCCAAAATGCTGATCCTCTGTAGGGTCACGGGAGGGCTGGAGCATATTATATTATATAAATGTTGTTGAGCTATTCAAAGACAGTTCCTGTGGAAACTGAATACCACAAAAAGTGCACAAATTTCCATGTCTTGCTTCAGTTTTAAACTAACTGAAAACTCCCAGTTCAACATTTCAGCAAAGCAGCTGATTGTTGACCATAATAGTTGACCATAAAAGCACAAGACTCTATTTTCCTACATACAATTATTTTATTGTTATTGTCAAGTTTATAATGACACTGCTATACAACCAAATGTATCATATATTCAAAGAATCTATTAATTGACAAACAGTAAACATGATATCTTTTGAAATGTCTAAAAAATATATTCTTTTAACCATAAAAGTAAACAAGGATCTCACTTCCTCTATGACACGTAAGCTTATATGTGTTACTTTTTCGGTTCCTTCATTTTACATTTACTAGATTTAATTCCTCTTTTTATGGCAACATCCTCCATGACCAAAAATTCCCTCATGAAACTGTAAATAATATACAAATACAGATAACATTATGTACATTACAATAATTTTGCATTTCCACCAGAGCTACTTATATCAGGAAAATAAATCTGAATTTTTACAATATGTGAATAGACTTGTGGTAATTTGCTAACTGTTTAGTAATAGTTTTAAGAATCTCATGTGTCCATGTACATAGGTCTACATGTGAAGACCTTACACAATCATTACATTTAGTGTACTTGGCATTGAGTTACACAATCATTATTCGATTACATAATTCATGCCTTTGTTGTTCACCATGAATTATTTCCTGTGCACCCATTAGTTTCTTTTTTTCATTTTGTGTTTTGCTTCTTTCTAGTTTACAGTAGCACACACCCCCCTCCTTTCGCTTCCACATAGCTGGGATCCAGATCATTCGGGAGTTTTCCATTTTGTCCCCATATGTTAAGCTCCCCATACACGCCTGTCTCGATCATCTCATCCTGCCATGGAATTGGTACGTTCCCAGTTGCAAACTCACCGTAGAATTCATTGTCTTTGTTGTCGATCACAACACCTTTGATAGTGCTGAATGCTCCCACATCATCAATGTCCTTGGCATAGACCATTTTAGGATCCGGAACAAAAGGAGGAGGAAGCATACCTGTGTGAAAGATGGAAAGAAAGAAAAAAAGATTATTTTCTTTAAACTGAAGTACAATGTTCCAGTGATGGTATAAGATGTCATTTGATATTTATTATATGATTTTATGATTACCATAATACATAATGATTTTATTCATATACCACTCACATATTGGTACTTTAAAGAATACAATGTCTAAAAAACCTTGTTAATACCATAGTACTTTTTCTTAAGTGGTTTATGATGCATATTCTTCACTAATTATAACTCTAATGGACCATACCAGCCTCTAGTCTCCCCCAATTGAGCTCTTTAAAGAAGGACTGGTTCTTTAGCTCAGCGCATTCATTGTTCTTAAAGCCAAGTCTCTTGTCTGGTTCTTTCTCCATCAGTCCTTCACAGAGGTCTTTGAGCTCCTGACTGAAGGTTGGGGGGTATGAGACAGGGTCATTCAGAATGCGGCGTGTCACTTCATTGTTGTCCACCTATGATACAGAAAAAAACAGTGTTATGTTGAGTTCACTTCAAATTACTTTAATTTAATTTCTCTCACTGATAATCAATGACTTCAGCTTCATCACTGCAAATCGCTGTCCGTGTGAAGGCCCCTTAACAGAGAGCCAAAGTGTATGCATGAGTGTGTGTACCTGCTCTCCACGACACCTGAAAGGTCCCTTGGCAGCAACCATCTCATACAGAGTGACCCCAAGAGTGAAGTAGTCTACAGTGTAGTCATACTCTTTCTTCTGTAGTAGTTCTGGAGCCATGAAACCTGAGGAGGAGACATACAGTTTATGTTACTTGCAACTCTAACTAGGTCCATCATTGCCTTAGAATCTTTCACCTTCAAGACAATGCTCTTTTCGCCCCTCTCTTTCAGCGATCCGGTGACAAGGAAAATGGCCCTAAAGGTATGTTGAGCAAGCAGGGGACCTATCCAGCTCCCAGACAGACGTGACACATGCATCTTGTGCCTGGGTCACTCCCACGCCGAGATGGCACTGGATAGACCAGACTGTCCTCACTGAGAGGAGATTAAAGTTGGGGTCCTCATCGATGCCCATGTGTTCCCTGGTAACCTGAGCCTAAGTTCTCACATGCTAAGGACAGTCTTTGCCCCTCCGATGAAGCTTGCAAGCTGATCTCATTTGGTGCTTTGGACGATGACACCATGTCCACTACACTGTAAAAATTAATACGCTATCTATTTATCTAATCAATAAAATTGTGGCAACAGATTACAGGCAATATTATTAATTACATTTAACAAATTAGAATTGAGTAATAATTAATCAAATTAATTCCTTAAAAGTTAACCATTTAAAATGAGTAAAATTTACAACAATTTTTTTTAAACAAATTTTTTTTATTGCCAACATTGAAGACACCTGATGTTAACAAGCAGAATCACTGAAGGAGAAAACCGTAAGTTTAAGTCACCATTATTGTAATCATTGTTTGTTTTAGTTGGGCTCTTGACCCTTAAATCATTAGGGCCCAAGCCCTGAAAGGGCGAAGGCCCTATTGTTTTCGTTAGGATTATTATTATTAGGGCCCAAGCCCTGAAAGGGCGAAGGCCCTATTGTTTTCGTTAGGATTATTTTTAGGGCCCAAGCCCTGAAAGGGCGAAGGCCCTATTGTTTTCGTAAGGATTATTAGGGCCCAAGCCCTGAAAGGGCGAAGGCCCTATTGTTTTCGGTAGGATTATTTTTTTCTATTATTAGGGCCCAAGCCCTGAAAGGGCGAAGGCCCTATTGTTTTCGGTAGGATTATTAGGGCCCAAGCCCTGAAAGGGCGAAGGCCCTATTGTTTTCGTAAGGATTATTTATTATTATTAGGGCCCAAGCCCTGAAAGGGCGAAGGCCCTATTGTTTTCGGTAGGATTATTGTTTATTATTATTAGGGCCCAAGCCCTGAAAGGGCGAAGGCCCTATTGTTTTCGTAAGGATTATTTATTATTATTAGGGCCCAAGCCCTGAAAGGGCGAAGGCCCTATTGTTTTCGGTAGGATTATTGTTTATTATTATTAGGGCCCAAGCCCTGAAAGGGCGAAGGCCCTATTGTTTCCGTAAGGATTATTAGGGCCCAAGCCCTGAAAGGGCGAAGGCCCTATTGTTTTCGGTAGGATTATTAGGGCCCAAGCCCTGAAAGGGCGAAGGCCCTATTGTTTCCGTAAGGATTATTTTATTTTTTTTTATTTTTCTTTTTATTTTTATTTTTCTTCATTATTTTTTTTTTTTGCCTTTTTGCCACTTTTGGGGCCCTTAACATGCTCAAAAACTCTTGAAATTTTGCACACACGTCAGAACCTGCGGCCATCAGGGCCGGGCTGAAGCTGGTACCGGGGCGTGGCAGGGGGGCTCGACAGCACCCCCTGGAATGGGGTCCGAAAACTTGGTCCATAAATCAAACACGCTTGCATGTAATAATATGAAACTCAGTACACATATAGATCTCATCGGGCCGAACAACTTTCGTGCTCTAAGTTTTACAAAAGCCCAACAGGAAGTCGGTTATTATACGTTGTTTGGAAAACGCATACAATGGAATGTGAAATACTCCTCCTAGGGATTTCATCCGATCGCCACCAAACTCGGTGAGAATAAAGTCAAGACATTGAGGATGAATTCTTGCGAACAGATTTTTGATATCTCGAACGGTTTGGCCGTGGCGAGGAAACGAATTTATGGCGAATAATGGGACACAGGAAGTGTGTTATAACTTCTGCATACATTATCTGATCTTGCTGAAACTTCAGCAGTGTATTCGTTGTAAGAGGCCGATCACATGGATGTGACCTTTGTGAGTCAAAGTTATAGCGCCACCAACTGGCAACAGGAAGTGTGTCACTTTCAAAATGCTTTGAAATCACTTTCTTATTTTTTACCCGATTTGCTTAAAACTTTATGTGTATAATGTAGACACACGGCAGATGTAGACCTGTGAAAGGATTATTGATATCTTAGATACTGTTGCCGTGGCAACGCATCAAACTTTAATATTCTTTTCGGATGCTTTTGAGACTCTTCACATGCTTGAAAATGCATGAAACTCCACAGACACATCACATTTATTATACAGTATACATGTGCAAAGTTTCAGAAACGGGCGTGGTGGAATGGCTCAGTAGCGCCACCTTTAGTCAAAAATGGGGGCTTAGTTTTTCCTAGAATCACAAAACTTGGTAGGTGTATTGTTCTCATCAAGCAGGACACCTTTCTAATTTACAGTCATAACCTCAGACCCACAGGAAGTCAGATATTTTGGTTTGAATGTGGATTTTCTGGAGAATTTTCTCTCTCTCTCTGTGTGTCTGTGTGTGTGTGGGGGGAGGGGGATTTGTCTATTCCATTTAATCTTTGTTTTTCAAGGTTTCAGGGGCTTTTGGGGCCCTTAACGTGCTCAAAAACTCTTGAAACTTTCCACACAGGTCAGAACCCACGGTCATCAGAGCCGGGCTGAAGCTGGTACCCGGGCGTGGCAGGGGGGCTCAACAGCGCCCCCTTGGACACGGTCTGCAAAACTTGGTCCATATATCAAACACGCTTGCATGAATTAATATGAAACTCGGTACACATATAGATCTCATCGGGCCGAACAACTTCCGCACTCTAAGTTATTAGCTCCGCCCAAAAGGAAGTCGGCTATTATGGGTTGTTTGAAAAACGCATGCTGTGGAATTTAATGTACTCATCCTAGAGAATTCATCCAATCGCCTCCAAACTCGGTCAGCATGAAGTCAAGACATTGAGGATGCTAAATTCAGGACGGATTTTTGATATCTCGAACGGTTTGGCCGTGGCGAGGAAACAATGGCGAGAAAAGAGAAACACAAAGTAATATAACTTCTGCATACGTTAACTGATCTTGATGAAACTTCAGCAGTGTGTTCGTGGTAAGAGGCCGATCAGATGGATGTAACTATTGTGAGTCAAAGTTATAGCGCCACCAACTGGCATATATATATATATATATATATATATATATATATATAAATATAGCTGCGAGCAGCGATGGAGGGCCCAAGCCGGTGACAACGCCACCCCGGTGGCTTTAGTGTAACTAAAGGCACCAGGGTGGCGGTGCCAACGGCTTGGGCCCGCAATCGCTGCTCGCAGCTATATTTTTTTTTTTTTTTTTTTTTTTTTTTTGCCTTTTTGCCACTTTTGGGGCCCTTAACATGCTCAAAAACTCTTGAAACTTTGCACACAGGTCAGAACCCGCGGCCATCAGGGCCGGACTGAAGCTGGTACCCGGGCGTGGCAGGGGGGCTCGACAGCGCCCCCTGGAATGGGGTCCGAAATCTTGGTCCATATATCAAACACGCTTGCATGTAATACTATGAAACTCGGTACACATATAGATCTCGTCGGGCAGAACAATTTTCGTGCTCTAAGTTTTACACCAGCCCAACAGGAAGTCGGTTATTATACGTTGTTTGGAAAACGCATACAATGGAATGTGAAATACTCCTCCTAGGGAATTCATCCGATCGCCACGAAACTCGGTGTGAATGAAGTCAAGACACTGAGGATGAATTCTTGCGAACAGATTTTTGATATCTCGAACGGTTTGGCCGTGGCGAGGAAACGAATTTATGGCGAATAATGGGACACAGGAAGTGTGTTATAACTTCAGCATACATTATCTGATCTTGCTGAAACTTCAGCAGTGTATTCGTTGTAAGAGGCCGATCACATGGATGTGACTATTATGAGTCAAAGGTATAGCGCCACCAACTGGCAGCAGGAAGTTTGTCACTTTCAAAATGCTTTGAAATCACTCTCTTATTTTTACCCGATTTGCTTCAAACTTTATGTGTATAATGCAGACACACAGCAGATGTAGACCTGTGAAAGGATTATTGATATCTTAGATAGTGTTGCCATGGCAACGCATTGAACTTTAATATTCTTTTTTGATGCTTTTGAGACTCTTCACATGCTTGAAAATGCATGAAACTCGACAGACACATCACATTTATTATACAGTAGACATGTGCAAAGTTTCAGAAATGGGCGTGGTGGAATGGCTCAGTAGCGCCACCTTTAGTCAAAAATGGGGGCTTAGTTTTTCCTAGAATCACAAAACTTGGTAGGTGTATTGTTCTCATCAAGCAGGACACCTTTCTAATTTACAGTCATAACCTCAGACCCACAGGAAGTCATATTTTGGTTTGAATGTGGATTTTCTGGAGAATTTTCTCTCTCTCTCTGTGTGTCTGTGTGTGTGTGTGTGTGTGGGAGGGGGGGGGGGGATTTGTCTATTCCATTTAATCTTTGTTTTTCAAGGTTTCAGGGGCTTTTGGGGCCCTTAACATGCTCAAAAACTCTTGAAACTTTCCACACAGGTCAGAACCCACAGTCATCAGGGCCGGGCTGAAGCTGGTACCCGGGCGTGGCAGGGGGGCTCAACAGCGCCCCCTTGGACAAGGTCTGAAAACTTGGTCCATATATCAAACACGCTTGCATGAATTAATATGAAACTCGGTACACATATAGATCTCATCGGGCCGAACAACTTCTAAGTTATTAGCTCCGCCCAACAGGAAGTCGACTATTATGAGTTGTTTGAAAAACGCATGCTGTGGAATTTAATGTACTCATCCTAGAGAATTCATCCAATCGCCTCCAAACTCGGTCAGCATGAAGTCAAGATATTGAGGATGATAAATTCCGAACGGTTTGGCCGTGGCGAGGAAACAATGGCGAGAAAAGAGAAACACGAAGTAATATAACTTCTGCATACATTAACTGATCTTGATGAAACTTCAGCAGTGTGTTCGTGGTAAGAGGCCGATCAGATGGATGTAACTATTGTGAGTCAAAGTTATAGCGCCACCAACTGGCATATATATATATATATATATATATATATATTAGGGGTGTAACGGTTCACAAAATTCACGGTTCGGTTCGATACGATACACTCGTCTCACGGTTCGGTACGGTTCGGTTCGGTACGTTTTCCATACATCAAAAATAAATAAATGCCAGGGAAATTTCCTTGAATTAATTTTTTTTTATTATTGTTTTATTTATTAAAACTAACATCATAAAGTATGATTTTTTTTTTTTTTTTTAGCAATAATGGAGCTATACTTGACTCTTCTTATGAGCATATAAAACAAAACAGCTCCTTGGACAAAATGAAATGTATTATAGTAGTAGGCTAGTTTAGTTCAGATTACATTTGAGGGCAGCAATTGTATTCATAATGTCAAAATAAAACCGACGTAATGTTACTTGAAAGCATTATAGCCCACTATTCCTGACAAACTTCCATACCTTGCAGTTAGTGTTAAGCAAATCCATTCCACGGTGAATGTTGCTGATCTGTGACACCGGCCAGTTCATTCATGGCACGATGTTTCTTCCTGGTTTCCACGTCAGCGCTGTTTGATCCGTTAACAGAGAAATGTCCATATTTCTCACTAGATCTCGCAGCGATGTTATTACTTCAGTGGCGAATTCAAAAAGCATTTGAAATTCAAATGCTTTCTTTATTGGTCTGGATCTCTTAGCGCTGTGTGGTAGTGTTGCTTGATCAGGCTCGCGCATAGGGCTCGCGAGTCCCGCTTCACAGGTCAAAACTGATAAACGGTCCACACAAACACATAGCTCAGTTTCGTTCCTTACATTGCGTTTGCCAGTTGATGTTGTGGTCGCGCCAGCCTCTATGAGCGCGCTTGCCACCCGCGACGCGCCTTCATTTGAAATAACAAAATTTTGGTCGGCAGAAAAAATGGTCCAGCGAACCGTTCGGTACGTAATGCGTACCGAAAACCGAACCGAAAGCCTCGTACCGAACGGTTCGATACGAATACGCGTATCGTTACACCCTTAATATATATATATATATAAATATAGCTGCGAGCAGCGATGGAGGGCCCAAGCCGGTGACACCGCCACCCCGGTGGCTTTAGTGTAACTAAAGGCACCAGGGTGGCGGTGCCACCGGCTTGGGCCCGCAATCGCTGCTCGCAGCTATATATATTTTTTTTTTTCTTCATTATTTTTTTTTTTGCCTTTTTGCCACTTTTGGGGCCCTTAACATGCTCAAAAACTCTTGAAATTTTGCACACACGTCAGAACCTGCGGCCATCAGGGCCGGGCTGAAGCTGGTACCGGGGCGTGGCAGGGGGGCTCGACAGCGCCCCCTGGAATGGGGTCCGAAAACTTGGTCCATAAATCAAACACGCTTGCATGTAATAATATGAAACTCAGTACACATATAGATCTCATCGGGCCGAACAACTTTCGTGCTCTAAGTTTTACAAAAGCCCAACAGGAAGTCGGCTATTATAGGTTGTTTGGAAACGCATGCTGTGGAATTTGATGTACTCCTCCTAGGAAATTCATCCATTCACCTCCAAACTCGGTCGGCATGAAGTCAAGACATTGAGGATGCTAAATTGCGGACGGATTTTTGATATCTCGAACGGTTTGGCCGTGGCAAGGAAACGAATTTATGGCGAATAATTCAAACAGGAAGTGTGTTATAACTTCTGCATACATTAACTGATCTTGATGAAACTTCAGCAGTGTGTTAGTTGTAAGAGGCCGATCACATGGATGTGACATTTGTGAGTCAAAGTTATAGCGCCACCAACTGGCAACAGGAAGTGTGTCACTTTCAAAATGCTTTGAAATCACCCTCTTATTTTTACCCGATTTGCTTCAAACTTTATGTGTATAATGTAGACACACGGCAGATATAGACCTGTGAAAGGATTATTGATATCTTAGATACTGTTGCCGTGGCAACGCATCAAACTTTAATATTCTTTTCGGATGCTTTTGAGACTCTTTACATGCTTGAAAATGCATGAAACTCGACAGACACATCACATTTATTATCCAGTAGACATGTGCAAAGTTTCAGAAACGGGCGTGGTGAAATGGCTCAGTAGCGCCACCTTTAGTCAAAAGTGGGGGGGGTTAGTTTTATCAACAGCAACAAAACTTGGTATGTGTATTGTTCTCATCAAGACGGACAACTTTCTAATTTACAGTAACTAGCTCGGACCAAGAGGAAGAGAGATATTTTGGTTTGAATGTGGATTTTCTGGAGAATTTTCTCTCCCTCTCTCTGTGTCTCTGTGTGTGTGAGGGGAGGGGGGGATTTGACTATTGCTTTTATATTGTTAATCAAGGTTTCAGGGGCTTTTGGGGTCCTTAACGTGCTCAAAAACTCTTGAAACTTTGCACACAAGTCAGAACCCCCTGGCATCAGGGCCGGGCTGAAGCTGGTACCCGGGCGTGGCAGGGGGGCTCAACAGCGCCCCCTTGAACTGGGTCTGAAAACTTGGTCCATAGATCAAACACGCTTGCATGAATTAATATGAAACTCGGTACACATATAGATCTCATCGGGCCGAACAACTTTTCCCCGGTCAAGTTTTACGCCAGCCCAACAGGAAGTCGGCTATTATGGGTTGTTTGGAAAACGCTTGCTGTGGAATGCGAAGTACTCCTCCTAGAGAATTCATCCAATCCCCACCAAACTCGGTGTGCATGAAGTCAAGTCATTGAGGATGCTAAATTGCGGAAGGATTTTTGATATCTCGAACGGTTTGGCCGTGGCGAGGAAACGAATTTATGGCGAGAAAAGAGAAACACAAAGCGGTATAACTTCTGCATACATTAACTGATCTTGATGAAACTTCACCAGTGTGTTCGTGGTAAGAGGCCGATCAGATGGATGTAACTATTGTGAGTCAAAGTTATAGCACCACCAACTGGCAGCAGGAAGTGTGCCACTTTCAAAATGCCTTTGACAATAGTGTGTGTGTGTGTGTGGGGGGGGGGGGGGGGGGGGGGTTAGTTGTATACAGTAACAAAAATCAGTACGTACATTGGTCTCATCGAGCCGGACAACTTTCTAATTTAAAGTAATTTGCTCCGACCAACAGGAAGTCAGATATTTAGGTCTGAATGTGGATTTTTGGGATATTTCAGACTCTGAGTTTTTAGCTACTCCTCCTAACTGGTTTATTTTTTTCACACCAAAAGTTTTCAACACGATGGAAATACATTAAAGATGCTAAATTGTGAACGGATATTAAATATTTCAAACAGTTTTGATATAGTGAGGGATTAAAGTAATGTACAAAAAGGAAACGCTAAAAGTGTGTCATCTTCTAAAAATGTAATTATACACCATTTATTTCTATATAAAAGTATACAAATATCACAACTAAACCCATTTTATTCTTTTTTTTTTTCAATTTAAGAATTACTTATACTTTTAAAAATAGCAATTGTACTCTTTAGTCCCATAAAAGTCAAGTCATACATAGGACTATACTGCCCTCTTGTGTTCAAAATCAGGTAGGCCTATTGTATCTATATAAAAATATACTAGGTATGTGACGGTGAGAATATTTTACCACCGGTTAATCAACGGGTTAATCAGCATTAATCAATGTTGTGGAGTATTTTGAGTGTATCATAAAATCAGAATAAAGTAAGACAAGTAATATTTTCTGTCTTCTATATATATATATATATATATATATATATGTGTGTGTATATGTATGTATGTATGTACAGTGTGTGCAGAATTATTAGGCACATTGATTTTCTGATCATATTTTATTTCCAGGAACATTTTGCCAATTCCAAACCATATTAATCTTAATAACTACTATTAATTTTGTATTTAATCATGTATAAGTGATATATAATTGTTCATGAAGGCTGGAAATGAAAAATGTCGTATTTTCAGGTGTGCAGAATTATTAGGCAAGTTTTCTTTTACTGATAAAATAAGCCAAAAAAGAGATTTAACTAAGACTGAAAAGTCAAAAATTATTAAATCCCCATGAGAAGAATGCAATACTAGTGCAATACTAGAGATTACAGTTAAGGCATGACCATTGGACAGTGAAATGCTCATTAGGTCAGCAGGGTCAGACAAAAACAGGTGGAGAAGAAAAGACGCGTTAACTGCAAAAGAATGAAGAAATATAGCTGCGAGCAGCGATTACGGGCCCAAGCCGGTGGCACCGCAACCCCGGTGCCTTTAGTTACCTAAAGGCACCGGGGTGGCGGTACCGCCGGCTTGGGCCCTCCATCGCTGCTCGCAGCTATATTTATATATATATATATATATATATATATATACACATACATACACACACATACATATATATGTACATATATATATATATATATATATATATATATATATATATATATATATAAATTATTGTTCAAAAGTTTGGGGTCAGTAAGATTTTTAATGTTTTTAGGAGAAGTCTCTTCTGCTCACCAAGGCTGCATTTATTGATTAAAAATACAAACAAAAACAGTAATGTTGTGAAATATTATTCCAATTTAAAACAGCTGTTTTCAATTTTTAAATATTTTACATAGTAATTCATTTCTGTGATCAAAGTTGAGTTTTCAGCATCATTACTCCAGTCTTCAGTGTCACATGATCCTTCAGAAATCATACTAATATGATGATTGATGCTCAATAAATATTCATTATTATTTTCAATGTTGAAAACAGTTGTGTACAGATTTTTTTTTTCAAAATGCTTTGATGAATGTTAGTTCAAAAGAACAGCATATATTTCAAATATATATATTTGTAACATTATAAATGTCTTTACTGTAACTGTTGATCAGTTTAACTCATCCTTCATAAATAAAAGTACTGATTTATTTTATTTATTTACCCCAAAAATAAAATTTTAATTATTACTAACCCAAAACTTTTGAGCGGTAGTGTTTAACGTTACAAAAGCTTTAGATTTCAGATAAATGCTGTTCTTTTGAACTTTCTATTCATCAAAGACTGTACACAACTGTTTTCGACATTTAAAATAATAATGAATGTTTCTTGAGTATCAATCATCATATTAGAATAATTTCTGAAGGATCATGTGACAGTGACAACTGGAGTAATGATGCTGAAAACTCAGCTTTGATCACAGGAATAAATAACAGTTTAAAATATATTAAAATAGAAAGCAGCTGTTTTAAATTGGAATAATATTTTACAATATTACTGTTTTTGTTTGTATTTTTAATCAAATATATGCAGCCTTGGTGAGCAGAAGAAACTTCTCTGTTATGTGCGCGCCACAGACTGCACGCACGTCCGCTTAGAGTTCCGCCTTTTGCCTTCCGTCAATATTACGTTATTAGAAAAATATTTTTTTAGAGAATCGATTTTTTGACATTTGTGAATCGATTCAGAATCGTCCACGTCCGCATCGCGATGCATCTAAGAATAATTTTTTTCTCCCACCCCTAGATTTCATACAAATAAACAGTTACAATTAAGTCACTTACATTTTAGATGCAATGTTGACTGTTTTTGTTCTGTTTCAGCAGCGAAAATAGTTAAACAAAGATCACGGCAGAACCATCACTTATCACGTGTTTTCTCATAACTGAACGATTCAGCATTTTTAACGAATCGGTTGACTCAAAGATTGAATGATCAATCCATAAACATCTGTCTTAATCATGATCGACTCATTCGAACGAATCGTTTGAACGAATGAATCAATGACTCGCTTATTAAGATGGATGCCTGGCGACACCTAATGGCGGTTTAGTGTTGTTTATTCTTTCCCACATGTGTGTGATTTGTGTGTGCAACATTATCATTATTTTTCTTTCACTATTATATTAGCGATTTAAAAGCACCCACTCGTGTCACACATCGATTAACCGGTGGGAAAATATCCTCAGACACATACCTAATAAATGTATATTTAAATACAATATTGGCCTACCTGGTTAAAAGTTTTATATACTATTTTGATGTCCTTTTGGACACAAGAGGGCAGTATAGCCCTATATGTTTGCTTTTTTGTTGAACCAAATAGCACTAAATAGCCTGTTTTAACTTTTTCATTCTTCTTGAATTGCAAAAACAGAATAAAATGGGTTTAGTTGTGATATTTGTATTCTTTTATATAGAAATAAATGGTATATAATTACATTTTTAGAAGATTTTTAGTGTTTCCTTTTTGGACATTATTTAATCCCTCGCCATAGCAAAACAGTTTAAGATATTTATTATCCATTCACAATTTAGCATATTTAATGTAGTTTCATCATGTTGAAAAAGTTTGGTACGAATAAAATAAATAGTTTAAGAGGAGTGGCTAAAAATTCAGAGGCTGATTTAGCAAAAAAAAATCACATTCAGACCAAAATATCTGACTTCCTGATGGCCAGAGCTATTGAATGTAAATTAGAAAGTTGTCCGGCTTGATGAGAACAATATACAAACTATTTTTTCTTTACTGTAACCCCCCCACTTTTGTCAAAAGCATGTTGAAAGTGACACACTTCCTGCTGCCAGTTGGTGGCGCTATAACTTTGACTCACAATAGCTACATCCATCTGATCGGCCTCTTACCACGAACACACTGCTGAAGTTTCATCAAGATCAGTTAATGTATGCAGAAGTTATTCCACTTCCGTGTTTCTCTTTTCTCGCCATAAATTCGATTCCTCGCCACAGCCAAACCGTTCGAGATATCAAAAATCCGTCCGCAATTTAGCATCCTCAAAGTCTTGACTACATGCACACCGAGTTTGAAGGGGACACGGTGAATTTTCTAGGAGGAGTATTTCACATTCCACAGCAAGCGTTTTCCAAACAACCCATAATAGCCGACTTCCTGTTGGGCTGGCGTAAAACTTGACCGGGGTAAAGTTGTTCGGCCCGATGAGATCTATATGTGTACCGAGTTTCATATTAATTCATGCGAGCGTGCTTGATATATGGATCAAGTTTTAGAACCCCGTTCAAGGGGGCGCTGTTGAGCCCCCCAGCCACGCCCGGGTACCAGCTTCAGCCCGGCCCTGATGGCCGTGGGTTCTGACCTGTGTGCAAAGTTTCAAGAGTTTTTGAGCACGTTAAGGACCCCAAAAGCCCCTGAAACCTTGATTAACAATATAAAAGCAATAGTCAAATCCCCCCCTCCCCTCACACACACACAGACACAGAGAGAGGGAGAGAAAATTCTTCAGAAAATCCACATTCAAACCAAAATATCTCTCTTCCTGTTGGTCGGAGATGGTTCATGTAAATTAGAAAGTTGTCCGTCTTGATGAGAACAATACACATACCAAGTTTTGTTGCTGTTGATAAAACTAACCCCCCCACTTATGACTAAAGGTGGCGCTACTGAGCCCCTCACCACGCCCGTTTCTGAAACTTTGCACATGTCTACTGGATAATAAATGTGATGTGTCTGTCGAGTTTCATGCAATTTCAAGTATGTTAAGAGTCTCAAAAGCATAAAAAAAGAATATTAAAGTTTGATGCGTTGCCACGGCAACAGTATCTAAGATATCAATAATCCTTTCACAGGTTTACATCTGCCGTGTGTCTACATTGTACACATAAAGTTTGAAGCAAATCTGGTAAAAATAAGACAGTGATTTCAAAGCATTTTAATAGTGATGTACTTCCTGCTGCCTGTTGGTGGCGCTATAACTTTGACTCACAATAGTCACATCTGTGCGATCGGCCTCTTACAACGAACACACTGCTGAAGTTTCATCAAGATCAGTTAATGTATGCAGAAGTTATAACACACTTCCTGTTTCATTTTTTCGCCATAAATTCGTTTCCTCGCCACGGCCAAACCGTTCGAGATATCAAAAATCCGTCCGCAATTTAGCATCCTCAATGTCTTGACTTCATGCACACCGAGTTTGGAGGCGAATCGATGAATTCCCTAGGAGGAGTACATTAAATTCCACAGCATGCGTTTCCAAACAACCCTAAATAGCCGACTTCCTGTTGGGCTGGCGTAAAACTTAGAGCACGAAAGTTGTTCGGCCCGATGAGATCTATATGTGTACCGAGTTTCATATTATTACATGCAAGCGTGTCTGATTTATGGACAAGTGTTCGGATCCCGTTCCAGGGGGCGCTGTCGAGCCCCCCTGCCACGCCCGGGTACCAGCTTCAGCCCGGCCCTGATGGCCGCGGGTTCTGACCTGTGTGCAAAATTTCAAGAGTTTTCGAGCATGTTAAGGGCCCCAAAAGTGGCCGAAAGGTTGACAAAATAATAATAATAATAATAATAATAATAATAATAATAATAATAATCCTACCGAAAACAATAGGGCCTTCGCCCTTTCAGGGCTTGGGCCCTAATTAAGGTGAATAATTAAGTGTGAAACCATCGGGAACCCTTTAGTCTTCAGCGCCACCATTTTCCAGAACTGCAACCTACATGGAGTCTCCAGAAGAGCAAGGTGTCAGGCAGGGACGTGCACAGACATTTTGAGGGGCAGGGGCTCAAGTAAAATAAAGGGCACTTCTCATAATTACGTATTTTTTTCTTTTTTTAAACAAAAAAGTATATATATTAACGCAACTCTGACTTCATTTAAAAAAAATAATTTAAAAAGTTAATTCATTTTAGGCTATCTTCCTCAAACTCACGCAATTGTTTCATTTTCAAAAGATGTCAACAAAATAATCAGTTCACACAGAAACCATGGTCTCCTTAGTATTATAGAGCAGCAAAGGAAACCATTCCACAATGTGTATGTTTTGAAAACATTTTCTATAGTTTCAAGTATATATGAAGAGTTCAGATGCAAAAGCCTCTGTGCCATCTGAAATTTTCTTCTAAAATGAGCATTTTTTTTTCAAGCTCGTATATTTAAGTTGAGTAATTTAACTTAAATGACAATTAATAGGTAATTTTCATTGCCAGTATGTGAAATAAGTGAATATAAACATACAAGCTTGATAAAAATGATAATATTGAAGGAAATTTCAGATGGCACTTGGCTTTTTCATCTGAACTCTTCATATTTAGAATAACCTAAACAACTGCATCAAGCATGTTTTACTATGTGGTGTGTTTTACTAACAATTTGATTATTTTTGCACAAGGCACTACATCGTTTTAATTATTTTGGTGTTATCAGAATACATAACACTTTCAAATTAAACTTACCAAAATACAAAAAAAACAATAAAAGCCAATGTCATATATGTATTTGTGGTTGTATGGAATAGCCTACTATTTTATAAAGGTTTAGAGGAAATAAAAAAAGTTAAATTACTCATAAATAAAAAGTTAATTTATAAATATTGTTATTTTTAATGTTTAATGTTAACTTATTTCTATTCAGTTTTATTTATTAATGTACCAGATGCAGTTACTCAGATTTACTACATTTTTTAGAGTGTATCCTCCATCTGTTTGCATCTGTAGATTTTTTCTAAATTCACCAATTTAGATTTCTAAATTTCAGGGGGAAAGACTCTTGATGCAAGTCATTAACTGGGGACGTTCTGTATGCAAATTAGGCGTCAACTAGTAAAAATGCGCACATTTGCATCTAATTGACAGGGCAATGCAGGTAAATAGGATAAACAAAATAACTAAAGCATATCACCTGGTGGTGATATATGCTTGTTTTATTAACTTATTTTATTACATGGCTTGGTTGAATTCCAATGTAGAATGCGGTCTGTTATAACAAACAGACCGCTGTGCGGAGTATAACAGACCGTTGCCATGATAAACAGAGCGTTGCTATGGACTCACAGGATTCTAACCGTAGAGACGGAGCGTACTATTTTCTTTAGCGGAAGCTAAATCGGGTTTAACAATCGGGGGAGAGGGAGCGCTTCAGAATTTCTGACCTGATACTATTCTTCAATAAATATATTTGTTTGAGAGGGAAGCTGTGCGCAAACAGAAACATATATTATTTTTCAAAAAAAAAAAAAAAAAAAAAAAAAGCACCCCAGAAAAAAAGGGCACTTTCTCTCCAGGAATAAAAAGGGCAGGTGCTCAAGCCCCCTTTCATGTCTATGTGTGCACGTGCCTGGTGTCAGGGTCTCAGAGACTTGGGTTAGGCAAAGAATCCTAAAAAATGACCCCCTCTTAATAAGAATCACAAGCTGAAGTGTTGTGAAATACATGAAGACTGTTTTTATAGGCTTTATAGACGGGCAGATTGAGAGTGACTCTTGAAGGACCAGCACCACATCCTCTTCTACCACTGTTTGAAGAATTCATCTTCCAGAATACATTTTAATAAGTTTTCTGAGTTTATTTTTAGTCCATCTCCTACCCTGAAGTCCGTTTTGCAGAGATGGACTAAAAATTAACTCACAAAACTTATTAAAATGTATTCTGGAAGATGAATTCTTCAAACAGTGGTAGAAGAGGATGTGGTGCTGGTCCTTCAAGAGTCACTCTCAATCTGTCTGTCTATAAAGCCTATAAAAACAGTCTTTATGTATTTTACTACACTTCAGCTTGTGATTCTTATTAAGAGGGGGTCATTTTTTAGGATTCTTTGCCTAACCCAAGTCTCTGAGACCCTGACACCTTGCTCTTCTGGAGACTCCATGTAGGTTGCAGTTCTGTAAAATGGTGGCACTGAAGACTAAAGGGTTCCCGATGGTTTCACACTTAATTATTCACCTTAATTCTTCATTCTTTTGCAGTTAACATGTGTCTTTTCTTCTCCACCTGTTTTTGTCTGACCCTGCTGACCTAATGAGCATTTCACTGTCCAATGGTCATGCCTTAACTGTAATCTCTAGTATTGCACTAGTATTGCATTCTTCTCATGGGGATTTAATAATTTTTGACTTTTCAGTCTTAGTTAAAACTCTTTTTTGGCTTATTTTATCTGAAAAAGAAAACTTGCCTAATAATTCTGCACACCTGAAAATAAGGCATTTTTCATTTCCAGCCTTCATGAACAATTATATATCACTTATAAATGATTAAATACAAAATTAATAATAGTTATTAAGATTAATATGGTTTGGAATTGGCAAAATGTTCCTGGGAATAAAATATGATCAGAAAATCAACGTGCCTAATAATTCTGCACGGCCTGTATGTATGTATATATATATATATATATATATATATATTATATATATATATATATATATATATATATATATATATATATATATATATATAGCTGCGAGCAGCGATGAAGGGCCAAAGCTGGCGGCACCGCCACCCCGGTGCCTTTAGGTAACTAAAGGCACCGGGGTGGCGGTGCCACCGGCTTGGGCCCGTAATCGCTGCTCGCAGCTATATATATATTTAGGGCCCGAGCACCGATGGTGTGAGGACCCTCTTGGAATTGCTCTGTTTATTATTATTATTAGGGCCCGAGCACCGATGGTGTGAGGACCCTCTTGGAATTGCTCTGTTTATTATTATTATTATTATTCTTCTCCGCATTGAATTGCATTTTTGAGGGCCTAAACATGCGCGAAAACTCACGAAACTTTGCACACGCGTCAGAACTGGCGAAAATTTACATCTGATATAGGTTTCAGAATTGGACGGGGCAAAATGGCTCGATAGCGCCACCTATAAAAGTTCAACGGAGTGCGCCTCCTGCAACGTTCCACGTACGTGCACGAAATTCGGTACATACGTGTAATGACCTAATACCTACAAAAAAGTCTCTTGGAGCATAGCCCTAAACACAACAGGAAGTCAGCCATTTTGAACTTCCTCTCAGATTTTTGTGCAGTTTTTGCCATTTTCAGGCCTCGTACTTTAACGAACTCCTCCTACAGTTTTAATCTGATCATCTTCAAATTTGGTGAGTGTAATCTTAAGGCCTTTGCGACGTTAAATTGCGAAGATCTTGAGTTTTCGTCGAAGGGCGGGTCCTCGGCGGCCTTACAAATTTCGATGTTTCGCCATGAAACAGGAAGTTGCTGTAACTCAGGCATGGAATGTCCAATCTCCCCCAAACTTCACACGTTTGATAAGAGTTCTGTCCTGAACACATGGCCATGCTCATATTCAGTTATAGTCATAGCGCCACCTGCTGGCAACAGGAAGTGACATGTTTAACACTGTTATGGACTCCTAATAACATATAAAAAAGTGCCAGCAAGTGCGAAACATGCTAACAACATACTAGAAGCATGCTAAAACATGCTAGCAAACTCTTAGCTAAGTGCTAAAGCATGCTATTATTGCAATTAAATAGGAATTTGCTGTAACTCAGGCATGGAATGTCCAATCTGCCCCAAACTTCACACTTTTGATAAGCGTTCTGTCCTGAACACATCTACATGATAATATTCAGTTATAGTAATAGCGCCACCTACTGGCAACAGGAAGTGTCATGTTTAACACGTTGATGCCATTCTAGCAACATGTTAAAAATGCCATTGAGGTCTAAACATGCTAGAAACATGTTAAAACATGCTAGCAATACTTAGCTAAGTGCTAAAGCATGCTAATTCAATGAAACAGGATGTTGTTGTTACTCAAGAAGGCAATGTCCAATATGCGCCAAACTTCACACTTTTAATAAACGTTCTGTCCTGAACACATGACCATGCTCATATTCAGTTACAGTCATAGTGCCACCTGCTGGCAACAGGAAGTGACATGTTAAACACTGTTGTGGACATATAAAAACATATAAAAAAAGTGCCAGCAAGTGCTAAACATGCTAACAACATACTAGAAACATGCTAAAACATGCTAGCAAACACTTAGCTAAGTGCTAAAGCATGCTATTGCTGCAATTAAATAGGAATTTGCTGTAACACAGGCATGGAATGTCCAATCTGCCCCAAACTTCACACGTTTGATAAGAGTCATGGCCTGAACACATCTACATGAGAATATTCAGTTATAGTAATAGCGCCACCTGCTGTCAACAGGAAGTGACATGTTTAACACTGTTGTGGTCTCCTAATAACATATATAAAAGAGCCAGCAAGTGCTAAACAGGTTAGCAACATACTAGAAACATGCTAGCAAACACTTAGCTAAGTGATAAAGCATGCTATTACTGCAATTAAATAGGAATTTGCTGTAACTCAGGCATGGAACGTCCAATCTGCCCCAAACTTCACATGTTTGATAAGAATCATGGCCTGAACGCATGCCTATGCTCAAATTCAGTTATAGTAATAGCGCCACCTACTGGCAACAGGAAGTGACATGTTTAACACGTTGATGCCGTTCTAGCAACATGTTAAAAATGCCATTGAGTTCTAAACATGCTAGAAACATATTAAAACATGCTAGCAATACTTAGCTAAGTGCTAAAGCATGCTAATTCAATGAAACAGGACTTTGTTGTTACTCAAGAAGGCAATGTACAATCTACCCCAAACGTCACACGTTTGATAAGAGTTATCTCTTGAACACATGTCCATGCTCATATTTAGTTATAGTCATAGCGCCACCTGCTGGCAACAGGAAGTGACGTTTAACACTGTTCTTGACTCCTAATAACATATAAAAAAATGCCAGTAGGTGCTAAACATCCTACCAACATACTAGAGACATGCTAAAACATAATAGCAAACACTTAGCTAAGTGCTAAAGAATGATATTACTGCAATTAAATATGAATTTGCTGTAACTCAGGCATGGAATGTCCAATCTGCCCCAAACTTCACACTTTTGATAAGCGTTCTGTCCTGAACACATGACCATGCTTATATTCAGTTACAGTCATAGCGCCACCTGCTGGCAACAGGAAGTGACATGTTTAACACTGTTGTGGACTCCTAATAACATATAAAAAAGTGCCAGCAAGTGTTAAAAATGCTAACAACATACTAGAAACATGCTAAAACATGCTAGCAAACTCTTAGCCAAGTGCTAAAGCATGCTATTATTGCAATTAAATAGGAATTTGCTGTAACTCAGGCATGGAATGTCCAATCTGCCCCAAACTTCACACTTTTGATAAGAGTCATGGCCTGAACACATCTACATGAGAATGTTCAGTTATAGTAATAGCGCCACCAACTGGCAAGAGGAAGTGACATGTTTAACACGTTGATGCCGTTCTAGCAACATGTTAAAACATGCTAACAATGCTTAGCTAAGTTCTAAAGAATGCTAATTCAATGAAACATGACTTTGTTGTTACTCAAGAAGGCAATGTCCAATTTGCACCAAACTTCACATGTTTGATAAGAGTTCTGTCCTGAACACACATCCATGCTCATATTCAGTTATAGTCATAACGCCACCTACTGGCAACAGAAACTGACATGGTTAACACAGTAATGCAGTACTAACCACATAATTATTGTGTACTAAGCATGCTAGAAACAGACTGAACATGCTAGCAACACTTAGCTGAGTCATGAAGCATGCTATTATCACCATTATACAAAACATTTTGTAACTGACTTTGACATACTCTTACTATATATACCTCCTTAAATGTACATTTCCCAACCATGCTCTGCCTTCCTAAAGCCACCGAGTGTTGATGGCACGGGTGCGAGGGCCCTTTCATCGCTGCTTGCAGCTTTAATTATTATTATTCTCCGCATTGAATTGCATTTTTGAGGGCCTAAACATGCGCGAAAACTCACGAAACTTTGCACACGCGTCAGAACTGGCGAAAATTTACATCTGATATAGGTTTCAGAATTGGACGGGGCAAAATGGCTCGATAGCGCCACCTATAAAAGTTCAACGGAGTGCGCCTCCTGCAACGTTCCACGTACGTGCACGAAATTCGGTACATACGTGTAATGACCTAATACCTACAAAAAAGTCTCTTGGAGCATAGCCCTAAACACAACAGGAAGTCAGCCATTTTGAACTTCCTCTCAGATTTTTGTGCAGTTTTTGCCATTTTCAGGCCTCGTACTTTAACGAACTCCTCCTACAGTTTTAATCTGATCATCTTCAAATTTGGTGAGTGTAATCTTAAGGCCTTTGCGACGTTAAATTGCGAAGATCTTGAGTTTTCGTCGAAGGGCGGGTCCTCGGCGGCCTTACAAATTTCGATGTTTCGCCATGAAACAGGAAGTTGCTGTAACTCAGGCATGGAATGTCCAATCTCCCCCAAACTTCACACGTTTGATAAGAGTTCTGTCCTGAACACATGGCCATGCTCATATTCAGTTATAGTCATAGCGCCACCTGCTGGCAACAGGAAGTGACATGTTTAACACTGTTATGGACTCCTAATAACATATAAAAAAGTGCCAGCAAGTGCGAAACATGCTAACAACATACTAGAAGCATGCTAAAACATGCTAGCAAACTCTTAGCTAAGTGCTAAAGCATGCTATTATTGCAATTAAATAGGAATTTGCTGTAACTCAGGCATGGAATGTCCAATCTGCCCCAAACTTCACACTTTTGATAAGCGTTCTGTCCTGAACACATCTACATGATAATATTCAGTTATAGTAATAGCGCCACCTACTGGCAACAGGAAGTGTCATGTTTAACACGTTGATGCCATTCTAGCAACATGTTAAAAATGCCATTGAGGTCTAAACATGCTAGAAACATGTTAAAACATGCTAGCAATACTTAGCTAAGTGCTAAAGCATGCTAATTCAATGAAACAGGATGTTGTTGTTACTCAAGAAGGCAATGTCCAATATGCGCCAAACTTCACACTTTTAATAAACGTTCTGTCCTGAACACATGACCATGCTCATATTCAGTTACAGTCATAGTGCCACCTGCTGGCAACAGGAAGTGACATGTTAAACACTGTTGTGGACATATAAAAACATATAAAAAAAGTGCCAGCAAGTGCTAAACATGCTAACAACATACTAGAAACATGCTAAAACATGCTAGCAAACACTTAGCTAAGTGCTAAAGCATGCTATTGCTGCAATTAAATAGGAATTTGCTGTAACACAGGCATGGAATGTCCAATCTGCCCCAAACTTCACACGTTTGATAAGAGTCATGGCCTGAACACATCTACATGAGAATATTCAGTTATAGTAATAGCGCCACCTGCTGTCAACAGGAAGTGACATGTTTAACACTGTTGTGGTCTCCTAATAACATATATAAAAGAGCCAGCAAGTGCTAAACAGGTTAGCAACATACTAGAAACATGCTAGCAAACACTTAGCTAAGTGATAAAGCATGCTATTACTGCAATTAAATAGGAATTTGCTGTAACTCAGGCATGGAACGTCCAATCTGCCCCAAACTTCACATGTTTGATAAGAATCATGGCCTGAACGCATGCCTATGCTCAAATTCAGTTATAGTAATAGCGCCACCTACTGGCAACAGGAAGTGACATGTTTAACACGTTGATGCCGTTCTAGCAACATGTTAAAAATGCCATTGAGTTCTAAACATGCTAGAAACATATTAAAACATGCTAGCAATACTTAGCTAAGTGCTAAAGCATGCTAATTCAATGAAACAGGACTTTGTTGTTACTCAAGAAGGCAATGTACAATCTACCCCAAACGTCACACGTTTGATAAGAGTTATCTCTTGAACACATGTCCATGCTCATATTTAGTTATAGTCATAGCGCCACCTGCTGGCAACAGGAAGTGACGTTTAACACTGTTCTTGACTCCTAATAACATATAAAAAAATGCCAGTAGGTGCTAAACATCCTACCAACATACTAGAGACATGCTAAAACATAATAGCAAACACTTAGCTAAGTGCTAAAGAATGATATTACTGCAATTAAATATGAATTTGCTGTAACTCAGGCATGGAATGTCCAATCTGCCCCAAACTTCACACTTTTGATAAGCGTTCTGTCCTGAACACATGACCATGCTTATATTCAGTTACAGTCATAGCGCCACCTGCTGGCAACAGGAAGTGACATGTTTAACACTGTTGTGGACTCCTAATAACATATAAAAAAGTGCCAGCAAGTGTTAAACATGCTAACAACATACTAGAAACATGCTAAAACATGCTAGCAAACTCTTAGCCAAGTGCTAAAGCATGCTATTATTGCAATTAAATAGGAATTTGCTGTAACTCAGGCATGGAATGTCCAATCTGCCCCAAACTTCACACTTTTGATAAGAGTCATGGCCTGAACACATCTACATGAGAATGTTCAGTTATAGTAATAGCGCCACCAACTGGCAACAGGAAGTGACATGTTTAACACGTTGATGCCGTTCTAGCAACATGTTAAAACATGCTAACAATGCTTAGCTAAGTTCTAAAGAATGCTAATTCAATGAAACATGACTTTGTTGTTACTCAAGAAGGCAATGTCCAATTTGCACCAAACTTCACATGTTTGATAAGAGTTCTGTCCTGAACACACATCCATGCTCATATTCAGTTATAGTCATAACGCCACCTACTGGCAACAGAAACTGACATGGTTAACACAGTAATGCAGTACTAACCACATAATTATTGTGTACTAAGCATGCTAGAAACAGACTGAACATGCTAGCAACACTTAGCTGAGTCATGAAGCATGCTATTATCACCATTATACAAAACATTTTGTAACTGACTTTGACATACTCTTACTATATATACCTCCTTAAATGTACATTTCCCAACCATGCTCTGCCTTCCTAAAGCCACCGAGTGTTGATGGCACGGGTGCGAGGGCCCTTTCATCGCTGCTTGCAGCTTTAATTAGGGCCCGAGCACCGATGGTGTGAGGACCCTCTTGGAATTGCTCTGTTTATTATTATTATTATTATTCTTCTCCGCATTGAATTGCATTTTTGAGGGCCTAAACATGCGCGAAAACTCACGAAACTTTGCACACGCGTCAGAACTGGCGAAAATTTACATCTGATATAGGTTTCAGAATTGGACGGGGCAAAATGGCTCGATAGCGCCACCTATAAAAGTTCAACGGAGTGCGCCTCCTGCAACGTTCCACGTACGTGCACGAAATTCGGTACATACGTGTAATGACCTAATACCTACAAAAAAGTCTCTTGGAGCATAGCCCTAAACACAACAGGAAGTCAGCCATTTTGAACTTCCTCTCAGATTTTTGTGCAGTTTTTGCCATTTTCAGGCCTCGTACTTTAACGAACTCCTCCTACAGTTTTAATCTGATCATCTTCAAATTTGGTGAGTGTAATCTTAAGGCCTTTGCGACGTTAAATTGCGAAGATCTTGAGTTTTCGTCGAAGGGCGGGTCCTCGGCGGCCTTACAAATTTCGATGTTTCGCCATGAAACAGGAAGTTGCTGTAACTCAGGCATGGAATGTCCAATCTCCCCCAAACTTCACACGTTTGATAAGAGTTCTGTCCTGAACACATGGCCATGCTCATATTCAGTTATAGTCATAGCGCCACCTGCTGGCAACAGGAAGTGACATGTTTAACACTGTTATGGACTCCTAATAACATAAAAAAGTGCCAGCAAGTGCGAAACATGCTAACAACATACTAGAAGCATGCTAAAACATGCTAGCAAACTCTTAGCTAAGTGCTAAAGCATGCTATTATTGCAATTAAATAGGAATTTGCTGTAACTCAGGCATGGAATGTCCAATCTGCCCCAAACTTCACACTTTTGATAAGCGTTCTGTCCTGAACACATCTACATGATAATATTCAGTTATAGTAATAGCGCCACCTACTGGCAACAGGAAGTGTCATGTTTAACACGTTGATGCCATTCTAGCAACATGTTAAAAATGCCATTGAGGTCTAAACATGCTAGAAACATGTTAAAACATGCTAGCAATACTTAGCTAAGTGCTAAAGCATGCTAATTCAATGAAACAGGATGTTGTTGTTACTCAAGAAGGCAATGTCCAATATGCTCCAAACTTCACACTTTTAATAAACGTTCTGTCCTGAACACATGACCATGCTCATATTCAGTTACAGTCATAGTGCCACCTGCTGGCAACAGGAAGTGACATGTTAAACACTGTTGTGGACATATAAAAACATATAAAAAAAGTGCCAGCAAGTGCTAAACATGCTAACAACATACTAGAAACATGCTAAAACATGCTAGCAAACACTTAGCTAAGTGCTAAAGCATGCTATTGCTGCAATTAAATAGGAATTTGCTGTAACACAGGCATGGAATGTCCAATCTGCCCCAAACTTCACACGTTTGATAAGAGTCATGGCCTGAACACATCTACATGAGAATATTCAGTTATAGTAATAGCGCCACCTGCTGTCAACAGGAAGTGACATGTTTAACACTGTTGTGGTCTCCTAATAACATATATAAAAGAGCCAGCAAGTGCTAAACAGGTTAGCAACATACTAGAAACATGCTAGCAAACACTTAGCTAAGTGATAAAGCATGCTATTACTGCAATTAAATAGGAATTTGCTGTAACTCAGGCATGGAACGTCCAATCTGCCCCAAACTTCACATGTTTGATAAGAATCATGGCCTGAACGCATGCCTATGCTCAAATTCAGTTATAGTAATAGCGCCACCTACTGGCAACAGGAAGTGACATGTTTAACACGTTGATGCCGTTCTAGCAACATGTTAAAAATGCCATTGAGTTCTAAACATGCTAGAAACATATTAAAACATGCTAGCAATACTTAGCTAAGTGCTAAAGCATGCTAATTCAATGAAACAGGACTTTGTTGTTACTCAAGAAGGCAATGTACAATCTACCCCAAACGTCACACGTTTGATAAGAGTTATCTCTTGAACACATGTCCATGCTCATATTTAGTTATAGTCATAGCGCCACCTGCTGGCAACAGGAAGTGACGTTTAACACTGTTCTTGACTCCTAATAACATATAAAAAAATGCCAGTAGGTGCTAAACATCCTACCAACATACTAGAGACATGCTAAAACATAATAGCAAACACTTAGCTAAGTGCTAAAGAATGATATTACTGCAATTAAATATGAATTTGCTGTAACTCAGGCATGGAATGTCCAATCTGCCCCAAACTTCACACTTTTGATAAGCGTTCTGTCCTGAACACATGACCATGCTTATATTCAGTTACAGTCATAGCGCCACCTGCTGGCAACAGGAAGTGACATGTTTAACACTGTTGTGGACTCCTAATAACATATAAAAAAGTGCCAGCAAGTGTTAAACATGCTAACAACATACTAGAAACATGCTAAAACATGCTAGCAAACTCTTAGCCAAGTGCTAAAGCATGCTATTATTGCAATTAAATAGGAATTTGCTGTAACTCAGGCATGGAATGTCCAATCTGCCCCAAACTTCACACTTTTGATAAGAGTCATGGCCTGAACACATCTACATGAGAATGTTCAGTTATAGTAATAGCGCCACCAACTGGCAACAGGAAGTGACATGTTTAACACGTTGATGCCGTTCTAGCAACATGTTAAAACATGCTAACAATGCTTAGCTAAGTTCTAAAGAATGCTAATTCAATGAAACATGACTTTGTTGTTACTCAAGAAGGCAATGTCCAATTTGCACCAAACTTCACATGTTTGATAAGAGTTCTGTCCTGAACACACATCCATGCTCATATTCAGTTATAGTCATAACGCCACCTACTGGCAACAGAAACTGACATGGTTAACACAGTAATGCAGTACTAACCACATAATTATTGTGTACTAAGCATGCTAGAAACAGACTGAACATGCTAGCAACACTTAGCTGAGTCATGAAGCATGCTATTATCACCATTATACAAAACATTTTGTAACTGACTTTGACATACTCTTACTATATATACCTCCTTAAATGTACATTTCCCAACCATGCTCTGCCTTCCTAAAGCCACCGAGTGTTGATGGCACGGGTGCGAGGGCCCTTTCATCGCTGCTTGCAGCTTTAATTAGGGCCCGAGCACCGATGGTGTGAGGACCCTCTTGGAATTGCTCTGTTTATTATTATTATTATTATTCTTCTCCGCATTGAATTGCATTTTTGAGGGCCTAAACATGCGCGAAAACTCACGAAACTTTGCACACGCGTCAGAACTGGCGAAAATTTACATCTGATATAGGTTTCAGAATTGGACGGGGCAAAATGGCTCGATAGCGCCACCTATAAAAGTTCAACGGAGTGCGCCTCCTGCAACGTTCCACGTACGTGCACGAAATTCGGTACATACGTGTAATGACCTAATACCTACAAAAAAGTCTCTTGGAGCATAGCCCTAAACACAACAGGAAGTCAGCCATTTTGAACTTCCTCTCAGATTTTTGTGCAGTTTTTGCCATTTTCAGGCCTCGTACTTTAACGAACTCCTCCTACAGTTTTAATCTGATCATCTTCAAATTTGGTGAGTGTAATCTTAAGGCCTTTGCGACGTTAAATTGCGAAGATCTTGAGTTTTCGTCGAAGGGCGGGTCCTCGGCGGCCTTACAAATTTCGATGTTTCGCCATGAAACAGGAAGTTGCTGTAACTCAGGCATGGAATGTCCAATCTCCCCCAAACTTCACACGTTTGATAAGAGTTCTGTCCTGAACACATGGCCATGCTCATATTCAGTTATAGTCATAGCGCCACCTGCTGGCAACAGGAAGTGACATGTTTAACACTGTTATGGACTCCTAATAACATATAAAAAAGTGCCAGCAAGTGCGAAACATGCTAACAACATACTAGAAGCATGCTAAAACATGCTAGCAAACTCTTAGCTAAGTGCTAAAGCATGCTATTATTGCAATTAAATAGGAATTTGCTGTAACTCAGGCATGGAATGTCCAATCTGCCCCAAACTTCACACTTTTGATAAGCGTTCTGTCCTGAACACATCTACATGATAATATTCAGTTATAGTAATAGCGCCACCTACTGGCAACAGGAAGTGTCATGTTTAACACGTTGATGCCATTCTAGCAACATGTTAAAAATGCCATTGAGGTCTAAACATGCTAGAAACATGTTAAAACATGCTAGCAATACTTAGCTAAGTGCTAAAGCATGCTAATTCAATGAAACAGGATGTTGTTGTTACTCAAGAAGGCAATGTCCAATATGCGCCAAACTTCACACTTTTAATAAACGTTCTGTCCTGAACACATGACCATGCTCATATTCAGTTACAGTCATAGTGCCACCTGCTGGCAACAGGAAGTGACATGTTAAACACTGTTGTGGACATATAAAAACATATAAAAAAAGTGCCAGCAAGTGCTAAACATGCTAACAACATACTAGAAACATGCTAAAACATGCTAGCAAACACTTAGCTAAGTGCTAAAGCATGCTATTGCTGCAATTAAATAGGAATTTGCTGTAACACAGGCATGGAATGTCCAATCTGCCCCAAACTTCACACGTTTGATAAGAGTCATGGCCTGAACACATCTACATGAGAATATTCAGTTATAGTAATAGCGCCACCTGCTGTCAACAGGAAGTGACATGTTTAACACTGTTGTGGTCTCCTAATAACATATATAAAAGAGCCAGCAAGTGCTAAACAGGTTAGCAACATACTAGAAACATGCTAGCAAACACTTAGCTAAGTGATAAAGCATGCTATTACTGCAATTAAATAGGAATTTGCTGTAACTCAGGCATGGAACGTCCAATCTGCCCCAAACTTCACATGTTTGATAAGAATCATGGCCTGAACGCATGCCTATGCTCAAATTCAGTTATAGTAATAGCGCCACCTACTGGCAACAGGAAGTGACATGTTTAACACGTTGATGCCGTTCTAGCAACATGTTAAAAATGCCATTGAGTTCTAAACATGCTAGAAACATATTAAAACATGCTAGCAATACTTAGCTAAGTGCTAAAGCATGCTAATTCAATGAAACAGGACTTTGTTGTTACTCAAGAAGGCAATGTACAATCTACCCCAAACGTCACACGTTTGATAAGAGTTATCTCTTGAACACATGTCCATGCTCATATTTAGTTATAGTCATAGCGCCACCTGCTGGCAACAGGAAGTGACGTTTAACACTGTTCTTGACTCCTAATAACATATAAAAAAATGCCAGTAGGTGCTAAACATCCTACCAACATACTAGAGACATGCTAAAACATAATAGCAAACACTTAGCTAAGTGCTAAAGAATGATATTACTGCAATTAAATATGAATTTGCTGTAACTCAGGCATGGAATGTCCAATCTGCCCCAAACTTCACACTTTTGATAAGCGTTCTGTCCTGAACACATGACCATGCTTATATTCAGTTACAGTCATAGCGCCACCTGCTGGCAACAGGAAGTGACATGTTTAACACTGTTGTGGACTCCTAATAACATATAAAAAAGTGCCAGCAAGTGTTAAACATGCTAACAACATACTAGAAACATGCTAAAACATGCTAGCAAACTCTTAGCCAAGTGCTAAAGCATGCTATTATTGCAATTAAATAGGAATTTGCTGTAACTCAGGCATGGAATGTCCAATCTGCCCCAAACTTCACACTTTTGATAAGAGTCATGGCCTGAACACATCTACATGAGAATGTTCAGTTATAGTAATAGCGCCACCAACTGGCAACAGGAAGTGACATGTTTAACACGTTGATGCCGTTCTAGCAACATGTTAAAACATGCTAACAATGCTTAGCTAAGTTCTAAAGAATGCTAATTCAATGAAACATGACTTTGTTGTTACTCAAGAAGGCAATGTCCAATTTGCACCAAACTTCACATGTTTGATAAGAGTTCTGTCCTGAACACACATCCATGCTCATATTCAGTTATAGTCATAACGCCACCTACTGGCAACAGAAACTGACATGGTTAACACAGTAATGCAGTACTAACCACATAATTATTGTGTACTAAGCATGCTAGAAACAGACTGAACATGCTAGCAACACTTAGCTGAGTCATGAAGCATGCTATTATCACCATTATACAAAACATTTTGTAACTGACTTTGACATACTCTTACTATATATACCTCCTTAAATGTACATTTCCCAACCATGCTCTGCCTTCCTAAAGCCACCGAGTGTTGATGGCACGGGTGCGAGGGCCCTTTCATCGCTGCTTGCAGCTTTAATTATTAGGGCCCGAGCACCGATGGTGTGAGGACCCTCTTGGAATTGCTCTGTTTATTAGGGCCCGAGCACCGATGGTGTGAGGACCCTCTTGGAATTGCTCTGTTTATTATTAGGGCCCGAGCACCGATGGTGAGAGGACCCTATTGTTTTTGCTCCGTTTATTATTATTCTTCTTCTCCAAAGTGAATCGCTTTTTAGAGGGCCTAAACATGCTCGAAAACTCATGAAACTTTGCACACGCTTCAGAAGTGGTGAAAATTTACGTGTGATATGGTTTTCAGAATTGGGGGGGGCAAATTCGGTAAATTATTGCCCCCACATTTTGCCCCGGCTCCTGGTTTCACGTACAGGTATGAAATTTGGTACATACATGTAATGACCCAATACCTACAGAAAAGTCTCTTGGAGCATAGCCCTAAACACAACAGGAAGTGAGCTATTTTGAACTTCCTCCTGGATTTTGGGCATTTTTCGTAATTTCCTGATGTTGTACTTTAACGAACTCCTCCTACAGATTTGATCTGATACTCTTCAAATTTGGTGAGTGTAATCTTAAGGCCTTTGTGACGTTAAATTGCGAAGATCTAGAGTTTTCGTCGAAGGGTGTGCCCTCGGCGGCCTGACAAACATCTATCTATAAATTACAGGAACGTCTGTCTGTCTGTCTGTCTGTGTGTGTGTGTGTCTGTTCCTCGCATATCTCTCGAACCGTTAGTCCGATTGATTTCAAACTCGACAGGTGTCTCGCCACGGGCACGAGTAAGTGCAGTGCCAAGTTTGACATTGTTTGGATGAGAAATGCAAAAGATATCGTTAAATATATCATTTTTAGAAGGTTGTGGTTTAAAAATAAACATTCTGACATTAGAGAGTTGTATCGGTCAAAGAAGCCCCAAGAAGGCTGTGGTTTAAAAATAAACATTCTGACATAAACACTCAGTCAGCTACACTGTTTACTTCTGAATATTATAGTTTGGTTCCCGAACGTGATAAATCCATCTATCTATAAATTACAGAAACGTCCGTCTGTCTGTCTGTGTGTTATTCGCATATCTCTCGAATGTGAGATAACCACTAAATGTGTGAAAACCACTATTTTCTGTTTCAAACTTTCACATAGCATCTTTAGGTTATAACAACATTGAAAATCAAAATCTGGATTTGAATTTTTTAAGATTTATTATAAAAACGGATTATTTTTTCCCAAAAATGCAATAAATTCATGACTTTTTTTTTTTTTCAAAATGCTATTAATCCATTGAATCAATATAAAGTTATTTTTGATCATATTGCCATCGCAAGAAATATCTCCTGAACTTTTTTGACGGCGATCAGCTCACAAAAACTGATTTTGCACGGGCACTTTGCACTGCTCCCTGAATCGAGGTGCTTATTCATTTGTGGATGTAAACTGAATCTGTAAGTCAGCTATGCTGTTAGTGTTTACTTCTGAATATTATATTTCATTCTGGTGCGCTTAACGTTGTCGCTACTGTGTAATAGTAGCCTATGCTATTCACCAACTAAACATATCCTATTCAATGCGTTCACAGTCTCTTTCACGGGCATCATTTGTAGTTGCCTATTCACAAACTGTTTGCTCAAGCATAGCGTTTTCTCGGAGTTCACTGTGTGCTTTTTACCATGCACAAATAAAAATATCACTGAACTTTTGCTGTGTAATTGTAACAATGAGCACACACCAAACCAACAATTACTAAAAACACACACAAAAACTGATTTTGCACGGGCATTTTTTGCACTAGTTCACCCAATTTCGGCCTTTTGGTGATATATGCATGATCAGATAAGTTCAATATTAATGTTGCTTGCAGTTCTGATGTTGCTAGGCAACCACAGACAGCCTGCAGTAACTCAGGCATACAATTTTCAATCTGCCCCAAACTTCACATGTTTGATAAGAGTCCTGTCCTGAACACATGCCAATGCTCATTATGATTATAGCAATAGCGCCACCTGCTGGTAGCAGGAAGTGTGGCAAATACAAAACGTGCTCGAAAAATCATGAAACTTTGCACACGCTTCAGAAGTGGTGACAATTTACGTGTGATGTGGTTTTAAAAATTGGATGGGGCAAAATGGCTTACTTATTGCCCCTACATTTTACCCCGGCTCGACGTTTCACGTACAGGTATGAAATTTGGTACACACATGTAAGGACCCAATACCTACAAAAAAGTCTCTTGGAGCATAGCCCTAAACACAACAGGAAGTCAGTTATTTTGAACTTCCTGTCAGATTTTGGGCAGTTTTTGCCATTTCCTGATGTTGTACTTTAACAAACTCCTCCTACAGTTTTGATCTGATCCTCTTCAAATTTGGTGAGTGTAATCTTAAGGCCTTTCCTAAAGGTGCCGGGTGGCGGTGGCAGGGGTGCGAGGGCCCTTTTCATCGCTGCTTGCAGCTTTAATTATTATTATTATTCTTCTCCGCATTTAATTGCATTTTTGAGGGCCTAAACATGCTCGAAAACTCACAAAACTTTGCACACGCGTCAGAACTGGCGAAAATTTACATCTGATATAGGTTTCAAAATTGGACGGGGCAAAATGGCTCGATAGCGCCACCTATAAAAGTTCAACGGAGTGCGCCTCCTGCAACGTTCCACGTACGTGCACGAAATTCGGTACATACATGTAATGACCTAATACCTACAAAAAAGTCTCTTGGAGCATAGCCCTAAACACAACAGGAAGTCAGCCATTTTGAACTTCCTCTCTGATTTTTGTGCAGTTTTTGCCATTTTCAGGCCTCGTACTTTAACGAACTCCTCCTAGAGTTTTAATCTGATCATCTTCAAATTTGGTGAGTGTAATCTTAAGGCCTTTGCGACGTTAAATTGCGAAGATCTTGAGTTTTCGTCGAAGGGCGGGTCCTCGGCGGCCTGACAAATTTCGATGTTTCGCCATGAAACAGGAAGTTGCTGTAACTCAGGCATGGAATGTCCAATCTGCCCCAAACTTCACACTTTTGATAAGCGTTCTGTCCTGAACACATGGCCATGCTCATATTCAGTTATAGTCATAGCGCCACCTGCTGGCAACAGGAAGTGACATGTTTAACACTGTTATGGACTCCTAATAACATATAAAAAAGTGCCAGCAAGTGCTAAACATGCTAACAACATACTAGAAGCATGCTAAAACATGCTAGCAAACTCTTAGCTAAGTGCTAAAGCATGCTATTATTGCAAATAAATAGGAATTTGCTGTAACTCAGGCATGGAATGTCCAATCTGCCCCAAACTTCACACGTTTGATAAGAGTCATGGCCTGAACACATCTACATGAGAATATTCAGTTATAGTAATAGCGCCACCTGCTGTCAACAGGAAGTGACATGTTTAACACTGTTGTGGTCTCCTAATAACATATAAAAAAGAGCCAGCAAGTGCTAAACAGGTTAGCAACATACTAGAAACATGCTAGCAAACACTTAGCTAAGTGCTAAAGCATGCTATTACTGCAATTAAATAGGAATTTGCTGTAACTCAGGCATGGAATGTCCAATCTGCCCCAAACTTCACACGTTTGTTAAGAATCATGGCCTGAACACATGTCTATGCTCAAATTCAGTTATAGTAATAGCGCCACCTACTGGCAACAGGAAGTGACATGTTTAACACGTTGATGCCGTTCTAGCAACATGTTAAAAATGCCATTGAGTTCTAAACATGCTAGAAACATATTAAAACATACTAGCAATACTAAGCTAAGTGCTAAAGCATGCTAATTCAATGAAACAGGACTTTGTTGTTACTCAAGAAGGCAATGTACAATCTACCCCAAACTTCACACGTTAGATAAGAGTTATCTCTTGAACACATGTCCATGCTCATATTTAGTTATAGTCATAGCGCCACCTGCTGGCAACAGGAAGTGACGTTTACACTGTTCTTGACTCCTAATAACATATAAAAAAATGCCAGTAGGTGCTAAACATCCTACCAACATACTAGAGACATGCTAAAACATACTAGCAAACACTTAGCTAAGTGCTAAAGAATGATATTACTGCAATTAAATATGAATTTGCTGTAACTCAGGCATGGAATGTCCAATCTGCCCCAAACTTCACACTTTTGATAAGCGTTCTGTCCTGAACACATGACCATGCTTATATTCAGTTACATTCATAGCGCCACCTGCTGGCAACAGGAAGTGACATGTTTAACACTGTTATGGACTCCTAATAACATATAAAAAAGTGCCAGCAAGTGTTAAACATGTTAACAACATACTAGAAACATGCTAAAACATGCTAGCAGACTCTTAGCTAAGTGCTAAAGCATGCTATTATTGCAATTAAATAGGAATTTGCTGTAACTCAGGCATGGAATGTCCAATCTGCCCCAAACTTCACACTTTTGATAAGAGTCATGGCCTGAACACATCTACATGAGAATGTTCAGTTATAGTAATAGCGCCACCTACTGGCAACAGGAAGTGACATGTTTAACACGTTGATGCCGTTCTAGCAACATGTTAAAAATGCCATTGAGTTCTAAACATGCTAGAAACATGTTAAAACATGCTAACAATGCTTAGCTAAGTGCTAAAGAATGCTAATTCAATGAAACATGACTTTGTTGTTACTCAAGAAGGCAATGTCCAATTTGCACCAAACTTGACACGTTTGATAAGAGTTCTGTCCTGAACACACATCCATGCTCATATTCAGTTATAGTCATAACGCCACCTACTGGCAACAGAAACTGACATGGTTAACACAGTAATGCAGTACTAACCACATAATTATTGTGTACTGAGCATGCTAGAAACATACTAAACATGCTAGCAACACTTAGCTGAGTCATGAAGCATGCTATTATCACCATTATACAAAACATTTTGTAACTGACTTTGACATACTCTTACTATATATACCTCCTTAAATGTACATTTCCCAACCATGCTCTGTCTTCCTAAAGCCACCAAGTGTTGATGGCACGGGTGCGAGGGCCCTTTCATCGCTGCTTGCAGCTTTAATTAGGGCCCGAGCACCGATGGTGTGAGGACCCTCTTGGAATTGCTCTGTTTATTATTAGGGCCCGAGCACCGATGGTGAGAGGACCCTATTGTTTTTGCTCCGTTTATTATTATTCTTCTTCTCCAAAGTGAATCGCTTTTTAGAGGGCCTAAACATGCTCGAAAACTCATGAAACTTTGCACACGCTTCAGAAGTGGTGAAAATTTACGTGTGATATGGTTTTCAGAATTGTGGGGGGCAAATTCGGTAAATTATTGCCCCCACATTTTGCCCCGGCTCCTGGTTTCACGTACAGGTATGAAATTTGGTACATACATGTAATGACCCAATACCTACAGAAAAGTCTCTTGGAGCATAGCCCTAAACACAACAGGAAGTGAGCTATTTTGAACTTCCTCCTGGATTTTGGGCATTTTTCGTAATTTCCTGATGTTGTACTTTAACGAACTCCTCCTACAGATTTGATCTGATACTCTTCAAATTTGGTGAGTGTAATCTTAAGGCCTTTGTGACGTTAAATTGCGAAGATCTAGAGTTTTCGTCGAAGGGTGTGCCCTCGGCGGCCTGACAAACATCTATCTATAAATTACAGGAACGTCTGTCTGTCTGTCTGTCTGTGTGTGTGTGTGTCTGTTCCTCGCATATCTCTCGAACCGTTAGTCCGATTGATTTCAAACTCGACAGGTGTCTTGCCACGGGCACGAGTAAGTGCAGTGCCAAGTTTGACATTGTTTGGATGAGAAATGCAAAAGATATCGTTAAATATATCATTTTTAGAAGGTTGTGGTTTAAAAATAAACATTCTGACATTAGAGAGTTGTATCGGTCAAAGAAGCCCCAAGAAGGCTGTGGTTTAAAAATAAACATTCTGACATAAACACTCAGTCAGCTACACTGTTTACTTCTGAATATTATAGTTTGGTTCCCGAACGTGATAAATCCATCTATCTATAAATTACAGAAACGTCCGTCTGTCTGTCTGTGTGTTATTCGCATATCTCTCGAATGTGAGATAACCACTAAATGTGTGAAAACCACTATTTTCTGTTTCAAACTTTCACATAGCATCTTTAGGTTATAACAACATTGAAAATCAAAATCTGGATTTGAATTTTTTAAGATTTATTATAAAAACGGATTATTTTTTCCCAAAAATGCAATAAATTCATGACTTTTTTTTTTTTTTTTTTAAATGCTATTAATCCATTGAATCAATATAAAGTTATTTTTGATCATATTGCCATCGCAAGAAATATCTCCTGAACTTTTTTGACGGCGATCAGCTCACAAAAACTGATTTTGCACGGGCACTTTGCACTGCTCCCTGAATCGAGGTGCTTATTCATTTGTGGATGTAAACTGAATCTGTAAGTCAGCTATGCTGTTAGTGTTTACTTCTGAATATTATATTTCATTCTGGTGCGCTTAACGTTGTCGCTACTGTGTAATAGTAGCCTATGCTATTCACCAACTAAACATATCCTATTCAATGCGTTCACAGTCTCTTTCACGGGCATCATTTGTAGTTGCCTATTCACAAACTGTTTGCTCAAGCATAGCGTTTTCTCGGAGTTCACTGTGTGCTTTTTACCATGCACAAATAAAAATGTCACTGAACTTTTGCTGTGTAATTGTAACAATGAGCACACACCAAACCAACAATTACTAAAAACACACACAAAAACTGATTTTGCACGGGCATTTTTTGCACTAGTTCACCCAATTTCGGCCTTTTGGTGATATATGCATGATCAGATAAGTTCAATATTAATGTTGCTTGCAGTTCTGATGTTGCTAGGCAACCACAGACAGCCTGCAGTAACTCAGGCATACAATTTTCAATCTGCCACAAACTTCACATGTTTGATAAGAGTCCTGTCCTGAACACATGCCAATGCTCATTATGATTATAGCAATAGCACCACCTGCTGGTAGCAGGAAGTGTGGCAAATACAAAACGTGCTCGAAAAATCATGAAACTTTGCACACGCTTCAGAAGTGGTGACAATTTACGTGTGATGTGGTTTTAAAAATTGGGTGGGGCAAAATGGCTTACTTATTGCCCCTACATTTTGCCCCGGCTCGACGTTTCACGTACAGGTATGAAATTTGGTACACACATGTAAAGACCCAATACCTACAAAAAAGTCTCTTGGAGCATAGCCCTAAACACAACAGGAAGTCAGTTATTTTGAACTTCCTGTCAGATTTTGGGCAGTTTTTGCCATTTCCTGATGTTGTACTTTAACAAACTCCTACAGTTTTGATCTGATCCTCTTCAAATTTGGTGAGTGTAATCTTAAGGCCTTTCCTAAAGGTGCCGGGTGGCGGTGGCAGGGGTGCGAGGGCCCTTTTCATCGCTGCTTGCAGCTTTAATTATTATTATTATTCTTCTCCGCATTGAATCGCATTTTTGAGGGCCTAAACATGCTCGAAAAGTCACGAAACTTTGCACACGCGTCAGAACTGGCGAAAATTTACATCTGATATAGGTTTCAGAATTGGGCGGGGCAAAATGGCTCGATAGCGCCACCTATAAAAGTTCAACGGAGTGCGCCTCCCGCTATGTTCCACGTACGTGTACGAAATTCGGTACATACATGTAAGGACCTACTACCTACAAAAAAGTCTCTTGGAGCATAGCCCTAAACACAACAGGAAGTCAGCCATTTTCAACTTCCTCTCAGATTTTTGTGCAGTTTTTGCCATTTTCATGCCTCGTACTTTAACGAACTCCTCCTACAGTTTTAATCTGATCATCTTCAAATTTGGTGAGTGTAATCTTAAGGCCTTTGCGACGTTAAATTGCGAAGATCTTGAGTTTTCGTCGAAGGGCAGGTCCTCGGCGGCCTGACAAATTTCGATGTTTCGCCATGAAACAGGAAGTTGCTGTAACTCAGGCATGGAATGTCCAATCTGCCCCAAACTTCACATGTTTGATAAGAGTTCTGTCCTGAACACATGACCATGCTCATATTCAGTTATAGTCATAGCGCCACCTGCTGGCAACAGGAAGTGACATGTTTAACACTGTTATGGACTCCTAATAACATATAAAAAAGTGCCAGCAAGTGCTAAACATGCTAACAACATACTAGAAGCATGCTAAAACATGCTAGCAAACTCTTAGCTAAGTGCTAAAGCATGCTATTATTGCAATTAAATAGGAATTTGCTGTAACTCAGGCATGGAATGTCCAATCTGCCCCAAACTTCACACTTTTGATAAGCGTTCTGTCCTGAACACATCTACATGAAAATATTCAGTTATAGTAATAGCGCCACCTACTGGTAACAGGAAGTGTCATGTTTAACACGTTGATGCCATTCTAGCAACATGTTAAAAATGCCATTGACTTCTAAACATGCTAGAAACATGTTAAAACATGCTAGCAACACTTAGCTAAGTGCTAAAGCATGCTAATTCAATGAAACAGGATGTTGTTGTTACTCAAGAAGGCAATGTCCAATCTGCGCCAAACTTCACACTTTTAATAAACGTTCTGTCCTGAACACATGACCATGCTCATATTCAGTTACAGTCATAGTGCCACCTGCTGGCAACAGGAAGTGACATGTTAAACACTGTTGTGGACATATAAAAAAATATAAAAAAAGTGCCAGCAAGTGTTAAACATGCTAACAACTAGGGCTGTAGTCAAGACCACCTTTGTCGAGTCCAAGACAAGTCCAAGACCAGGACTAGTCGAGTCCAAGTCAAGACCGAGTCCAAAGAGGTTCGAGTCCTAGTCAAGACCGAGTCCAAAAAGGTTCGAGTCCGAGTCAAGACCGAGTCCAGGACAGGAAAAAAAAAAAGTCTGCTAAAAAAATATAGGCTATAGCCTATAGAAATTAAATCACTATGTAATAATGAAATAATGAATAATTTTAATTTTATTTAAAATAATTGACAAATTCAAAGAACAAAAAAAAAAAAAAAAAAAAAATTATATAGGCCTAAAGGAGCACACACATTCGTTTCGACTGTCTGACTCTGATCAGCCTCACATTCTGTTCCTGTCAATCATACACGCGATGTCAACCAATTAAACTGCATGAGGGAAGGCCGAGCCAACTCACAGACACACACACACACACACACACACACTAGAGATGCGGATAAACCGCGGATCGGGCGGATGACGTGACGAAAAATAATATTTTAATTAAATTCAGGCGGGTGGCGGCTGAAGCAATCAAATGAAAAAAGTTTGCCACTAAGCAAACCTGCAAGTTATGAGCTGGGTTATTTTGTTTCGATATTAGCTATATTTTAAAACAGCCAGTCATTGGAGCCTAACGTTACCACTCTTGGAATAGGCAAAGAAAGAAAGGTAAGAAAAAAAGTCGGAAACCTTTGCCCATTAATTAGATGTGCAAGGCAAGCAGGCTAGTTTTCGGGGTGTTATGGACAATCAAAAATGTGAATATTCACATTGCACTAGCGGTGGACTTTCAGCGAGTTTATTTAAACATTTATTTTTTAAAGAGCCGTTTGTGAGTCAAAAGAGCCGGCTCTTTTCAGTGAGCTGAGTGAAACGAGCCGGCTCACGAAAAAGACCCGAAATGCCCATAGTTATTAAGTGGCCAGTGTTTCACTTTCCCTCCAATAATATTTTGTTTTAATATCGCGGCGACGTATGTGTGATTACTGGGAACATAATAAAGACTCCTGGACTCGGTCGAGACCAAAAGCCATATTTGGCAAGACCAGTGGCCGAGACCGAGACAAGTCCGAGTCCGAATACCAGCGAGTCCGAGACAAGTCCGAGACCATAGAAAAACGGTCTCGAGTCCGGACTCGAGTCCAAGACCGGACTCGAGTACTACAGCCCTACTAACAACATACTAGAAACATGCTAAAACATGCTAGCAAACACTTAGCTAAGTGCTAAAGCATGCTATTGCTAACAACATACTAGAAACATGATAAAACATGCTAGCAAACACTTAGCTAAGTGCTAAAGCATGCTATTGCTGTAATTAAATAGGAATTTGCTGTAACACAGGCATGGAATGTCCAATCTGCCCCAAACTTCACACATTTGATAAGAGTCATGGCCTGAACACATCTACATGAGAATATTCAGTTATAGTGATAGCGCCACCTGCTGTCAACAGGAAGTGACATGTTTAACACTGTTGTGGTCTCCTAATAACATATAAAAAAGAGCCAGCAAGTGCTAAACAGGTTAGCAACATATTAGAAACATGCTAGCAAACACTTAGCTAAGTGCTAAAGCATGCTATTACTGCAATTAAATAGGAATTTGCTGTAACTCAGGCATGGAATGTCCAATCTGCCCCAAACTTCACACGTTTGATAAGAATCATGGCCTGAACACATGTCTATGCTCAAATTCAGTTATAGTAATAGCGCCACCTACTGGCAACAGGAAGTGACATGTTTAACACGTTGATGCCGCTCTAGCAACATGTTAAAAATGCCATTGAGTTCTAAACATGCTAGAAACATATTAAAACATGCTAGCAATACTTAGCTAAGTGCTAAAGCATGCTAATTCAATGAAACAGGACTTTGTTGTTACTCAAGAAGGCAATGTACAATCTACCCCAAACTTCACACGTTTGATAAGAGTTATCTCTTGAACACATGTCCATGCTCATATTTAGTTATAGTCATAGCGCCACCTGCTGGCAACAGGAAGTGACGTTTAACACTGTTCTTGACTCCTAATAACATATAAAAAAATGCCAGTAGGTGCTAAACATCCTACCAACATACTAGAGACATACTAAAACATACTAGCAAACACTTAGCTAAGTGCTAAAGAATGATATTACTGCAATTAAATATGAATTTGCTGTAACTCAGGCATGGAATGTCCAATCTGCCCCAAACTTCACACGTTTGATAAGCGTTCTGTCCTGAACACATGACCATGCTTATATTCAGTTACAGTCATAGCGCCACCTGCTGGCAACAGGAAGTGACGTTTAACACTGTTCTTGACTCCTAACAACATATAAAAAAGTGCCAGCAAGTGTTAAACATGTTAACAACATACTAGAAACATGCTAAAACATGCTAGCAAACTCTTAGCTAAGTGCTAAAGCATGCTATTATTGCAATTAAATAGGAATTTGCTGTAACTCAGGCATGGAATGTCCAATCTGCCCCAAACTTCACACTTTTGATAAGAGTCATGGCCTGAACACATCTACATGAGAATTTTCTGTTATAGTAATAGCGCCACCTACTGGCAACAGGAAGTGACATGTTTAACACGTTGATGCCGTTCTAGCAACATGTTAAAAATGCCATTGAGTTCTAAACATGCTAGAAACATGTTAAAACATGCTAACAATGCTTAGCTAAGTGCTAAAGAATGCTAATTCAATGAAACATGACTTTGTTGTTACTCAAGAAGGCAATGTCCAATTTGCACCAAACTTCACACGTTTGATAAGAGTTCTGTCCTGAACACACATCCATGCTCATATTCAGTTATAGTCATAACGCCACCTACTGGCAACAGAAACTGACATGGTTAACACAGTAATGCAGTACTAACCACATAATTATTGTGTACTGAGCATGCTAGAAACAGACTAAACATGCTAGCAACACTTAGCTGAGTCATGAAGCATGCTATTATCACCATTATACAAAACATTTTGTAACTGACTTTGACATACTCTTACTATATATACCTCCTTAAATGTACATTTCCCAACCATGCTCTGTCTTCCTAAAGCCACCGAGTGTTGATGGCACGGGTGCGAGGGCCCTTTCATCGCTGCTTGCAGCTTTAATTATTATTATTATTATTATTGTTGTTCAAGGGTTCGGGGGCTTTTGGGGCCTTTAACATGCTCAAAAACTCATGAAACTTTGCACACAGGTCAGAACCCGCGGCCATTAGGGCCGGGCTGAAGCTGGTACCCGGGCGTGGCAGGGGGGCTCAACAGCGCCCCCTGGAACGGGATCCGAACACTTGTCCATAAATCAAACACACTTGCATGTAATAATATGAATCTCGGAACAGATATAGATCTCATCGGGCCGAACAACTTTCGTGCTCTAAGTTTTACGCCAGCCCAACAGGAAGTCGACTATTATGGGTTGTTTGGAAACGCATGCTGTGGAATTTAATGTACTCCTCCTAGGGAATTCATCTAATCGTCTCCAAACTCGGTCAGCATGAAGTCAAGACATTGAGGATGAAAAATTGCCAGGGGATTTTTGATATCTCGAACGGTTTGGCCGTGGCGAGGAAACGAATTTATGGCGAATAATGGAAACAGGAAGTGTGTTATAACTTCAGCATACATTAACTGATCTTGATTAAACTTCAGCAGTGTGTTCGTTGTAAGAGGCCGATCAGATGGATGTGACTATTGTGAGTCAAAGTTATAGCGCCACCAACTGGCAACAGGAAGTGTGTCACTTTCAAAATGCTTTGAAATCACCCTCTTATTTTTACCCGATTTGCTTCAAACTTTATGTGTATAATGTAGACACACGGCAGATGTAGGCCTGTGAAAGGATTATTGATATCTTAGATACTGTTGCCGTGGCAACGCATCAAACATCAATATTATTTTCGGATGCTTTTGAGACTCTTCACATGCTTGAAAATGCATGAAACTCGACAGACACATCACATTTATTATCCAGTAGACATGTGCAAAGTTTCAGAAACGGGCGTGGTGAGGGGCTCAGTAGCGCCACCTTTAGTCAAAAATGGGGGCTTAGTTTTACATAGAGACTTAAAACTTGGTATGTATATTGTTCTCATCAAGCCGGACAACTTTCTAATTCATAGTCATAAGCTCTGACCAACAGAAAGTGAGATATTTTGGTTTGAATGTGATTTTTTGGAGAATTCTCTCTCTCTCTCTCTCTGTATCTGTATCTCAGTGTGTGTGTGTGGGGTGTGGGGGATTTGTCTGTTAGGAGAGATTTGCTTTTATAATTGTTTTTCAAGGTTTCAGGGGATTTTGGGGCCCTTAACGTGCTCGAAAACTCTTGAAACTTTGCACACAGGTCAGAACCCGCGGCCATCAGGGCCGGGCTGAAGCTGGTACCCGGGCGTGGCAGGGGGGCTCAACAGCGCCCCCTTGAATGGGGTCCGAAAACTTGGTCCATATATCAAACACGCTTGGATGAATTAATATGAAACTCGGTACACATATAGATCTCATCGGGCCGAACAACTTCCGTGCTCTATGTTATTAGCTCCGCCCAACAGGAAGTCAGCTATTATGCGTTGTTTGAAAAACGCATGCTGTGGAATTTAATGTACTCCTCCTACAAAATTCATCCGATCCCCACCAAACTCGGTCAGCGTGAAGTCAAGACATTGAGGATACTAAATTGCGGACGGACTATTGATATCTCGAACGGTTTGGTCGTGGCGAGGAAACGAATTTATGGCGAGAAAAGAGAAACACAAAGTGTTATAACTTCTGCATACATTAACTGATCTTGATGAAACTTCAGCAGTGTGTTCGTGGTAAGAGGCCAGTCAGATGGATGTAACTATTGTGAGTCAAAGTTATAGCGCCACCAACTGGTAGCAGGAAGTGTGTCACTTTCAAAATGCTTTTGACAAAAGTGGGGGGGGTTACCTTTACCCACAGTTACAAAAATCAGTACGCATATTGGTCTCATCGAGCCGGACAACTTTCTAATTTACAGTCGTTAGCTCCGAGCAACAGGAAGTCAGATATTTTGGCTTGAATGTGGATTTTTTGGATATGTCAGACCCTTGAGTTTTTAGCTACTCCTCCTAAGTGGTTTATTTTATTCACACCAAACTTTTTCAACATGATAAAAATACATTAAAGATATATATATATATATATATATATATATATATATATATATATATATATATATATATATAAATATAGCTGCGAGCAGCGATGAAGGGCCTAAAGCCGGGGGCACCGCCACCCCGGTGCCTTTAGGTAACTAAAGGCACCGGGGTTGCGGTGCCACCGGCTTGGGCCCGTAATCGCTGCTCGCAGCTATATTTATTATTATTATTATTATTTTGTCAAACTTTCGGGCACTTTTGGGGCCCTTAACATGCTCGAAAACTCTTGAAATTTTGCACACACGTCAGAACCCGCGGCCATCAGGGCCGGACTGAAGCTGGTACCCGGGCGTGGCAGGGGGGCTCGACAGCGCCCCCTGGAACGGGATCCAAACACGTGTCCGTAAATCAAACACGCTTGCATGTAATAATATGAAACTCGGTACACATATAGATCTCATCGGGCCGAACAACTTTCGTGCTCTAAGTTTTACGCCAGCCAAACAGGAAGTTGGCTATTTAGCGTTGTTTGGAAACGCATGCTGTGGAATTTAATGTACTCCTCCTAGGGAATTCATCGATTTGCCTCCAAACTCGGTGTGCAGGAAGTCAAGACATTGAGGATGCTAAATTGCGGACGGATTTTTGATATCTCGAACGGTTTGGCCGTGGCGAGGAAACAAATTTATGGCGAAAAAATGAAACAGGAAGTGTGTTATAACTTCTGCATACATTAACTGATCTTGATGAAACTTCAGCAGTGTGTTCGTTGTAAGAGGCCGATCACATGGATGTGACTATTGTGAGTCAAAGTTATAGCGCCACCAACAGGCAGCAGGAAGTACATCACTTTCAAAATGCTTTGAAATCAGTGTCTTATTTTTACCCGATTTGCTTCAAACTTTATGTGTATAATGTAGACACACGGCAGATGTAAACCTGTGAAAGGATTATTGATATCTTAGATACTGTTGCCGTGGCAACGCATCAAACTTTAATATTATTTTTTGATGCTTTTGAGACTCTTAACATACTTGAAATTGCATGAAACTCAACAGACACATCACATTTATTAGCCCGTAGACATGTGCAAAGTTTCAGAAACGGGCGTGGTGGAATGGCTCAGTAGCGCCACCTTTAGTCAAAAATGGGGGCTTAGTTTTTCCTAGAATCACAAAACTTGGTATGTGTATTGTTCTCATCAAGACGGACAACTTTCTAATTTACATGAACCATCTCCGACCAACAGGAAGAGAGATATTTTGGTTTGAATGTGGATTTTCTGAAGAATTTTCTCTCTCTCTCTCTGTGTCTGTGTGTGTGTGAGGGGAGGGGGGGATTTGACTATTGCTTTTATATTGTTAATCAAGGTTTCAGGGGCTTTTGGGGTCCTTAACGTGCTCAAAAACTCTTGAAACTTTGCACACAGGTCAGAACCCACGGCCATCAGGGCCGGGCTGAAGCTGGTACCCGGGCGTGGCTGGGGGGCTCAACAGCGCCCCCTTGAACGGGGTTCTAAAACTTGATCCATATATCAAACACGCTCGCATGAATTAATATGAAACTCGGTACACATATAGATCTCATCGGGCCGAACAACTTTACCCCGGTCAAGTTTTACGCCAGCCCAACAGGAAGTCGGCTATTATGGGTTGTTTGGAAAACGCTTGCTGTGGAATGTGAAATACTCCTCCTAGAAAATTCACCGTGTCCCCTTCAAACTCGGTGTGCATGTAGTCAAGACTTTGAGGATGCTAAATTGCGGACGGATTTTTGATATCTCGAACGGTTTGGCTGTGGCGAGGAATCGAATTTATGGCGAGAAAAGAGAAACACGGAAGTGGAATAACTTCTGCATACATTAACTGATCTTGATGAAACTTCAGCAGTGTGTTCGTGGTAAGAGGCCGATCAGATGGATGTAGCTATTGTGAGTCAAAGTTATAGCGCCACCAACTGGCAGCAGGAAGTGTGTCACTTTCAACATGCTTTTGACAAAAGTGGTTTTATGGTGTTAAGTGGTTAGTTTTAACTACAGTAAAGAAAAAACAGTTTGTATATTGTTCTCATCAAGCCGGACAACTTTCTAATTTACATTCAATAGCTCTGGCCATCAGGAAGTCAGATATTTTGGTCTGAATGTGAATTTTTTTGCAAAATCAGCCTCTGAATTTTTAGCCACTCCTCTTAAACTATTTATTTTATTCGTACCAAACTTTTTCAACATGATGAAACTACATTAAATATGCTAAATTGTGAATGGATAATAAATATCTCAAACGGTTTTGCTATGGCGAGGGATTAAAGTAATGTCCAAAAAGGAAACACTAAAAATCTTCTAAAAATGTAATTATATACCATTTATTTCTATATAAAAGAATACAAATATCACAACTAAACCCATTTTATTCTGTTTTTGCAATTCAAGAAGAATGAAAAAGTTAAAACAGGCTATTTATTGCTATTTGGTTCAACAAAAAAGCAAACATAGGGCTATACTGCCCTCTTGTGTCCAAAAGGACATCAAAATAGTATATAAAACTTTTTACCAGGTAGGCCAATATTGTATTTAAATATACATTTATTAGGTATGTGTCTGAGGATATTTTCCCACCGGTTAATCGACGTGTGACACGAGTGGGTGCTTTTAAATCGCTAATATAATAGTGAAAGAAAAATAATGATAATGTTGCACACACAAATCACACACATGTGGGAAAGAATGATGCTTTTAAACAACACTAAACCGCCATTAGGTGTCGCCAGGCATCCATCTTAATAAGCGAGTCATTGATTCATTCGTTCAAACGATTCGTTCGAATGAGTCGATCATGATTAAGACAGATGTTTATGGATTGATCATTCAATCTTTGAGTCAACCGATTCGTTAAAAATGCTGAATCGTTCAGTTATGAGAAAACACGTGATGCGTGATGGTTCTGCCGTGATCTTTGTTTAACTATTTTCGCTGCTGAAACAGAACAAAAACAGTCAACATTGCATCTAAAATGTAAGTGACTTAATTGTAACTGTTTATTAACCTGTTGTATGAAATCTAGGGGTGGGAGAAACAAATTATTCTTAGATGCATCGCGATGCGGACGTGGACGATTCTGAATCGATTCACAAATGTCAAAAAATCGATTCTCTAAAAAAATATTTTTCTAATAACGTAATATTGACGGAAGGCAAAAGGCGGAACTCTAAGCGGACGTGCGTGCAGTCTGTGGCGCGCACATAACAGAGAAGTTTCTTCTGTTCACCAAGGCTGCATTTATTTGATTCAAAATACAAACAAAAACAGTAATATTGTAAAATATTATTCCAATTTAAAACAGCTGCTTTCTATTTTAATATATTTTAAACTGTTATTTATTCCTGTGATCAAAGCTGAGTTTTCAGCATCATTACTCCAGTCGTCACTGTCACATGATCCTTCAGAAATTATTCTAATATGATGATTGATACTCAAGAAACATTCATTATTATTTTAAATGTCGAAAACAGTTGTGTACAGTCTTTGATGAATAGAAAGTTCAAAAGAACAGCATTTATCTGAAATCTAAAGCTTTTGTAACGTTAAACACTACCGCTCAAAAGTTTTGGGTTAGTAATAATTAAAATTTTATTTTTTGGGGAAATAAATAAAATAAAACAGTACTTTTATTTATGAAGGATGAGTTAAACTGATCAACAGTTACAGTAAAGACATTTATAATGTTAAAAATATATATATTTGAAATATATGCTGTTCTTTTGAACTTTACATTCATCAAAGCATTTTGAAAAAAAAAAATCTGTACACAACTGTTTTCAACATTGAAAATAATAATGAATATTTATTGAGCATCAATCATCATATTAGTATGATTTCTGAAGGATCATGTGACACTGAAGACTGGAGTAATGATGCTGAAAACTCAACTTTGATCACAGAAATGAATTACTATGTAAAATATTTAAAAATTGAAAACAGCTGTTTTAAATTGGAATAATATTTCACAATATTACTGTTTTTGTTTGTATTTTTAATCAATAAATGCAGCCTTGGTGAGCAGAAGAGACTTCTCCTAAAAACATTAAAAATCTTACTGACCCCAAACTTTTGAACAATAATATATATATATATATATATATATATATATATATATATATATATATATACATATATATGTATGTGTGTGTATGTATGTATGTATGTATTTATATATATATAAATATAGCTGCGAGCAGCGATGGAGGGCCAAAGCCGGCGGTACCGCCACCCCGGTGCCTTTAGGTAACTAAAGGCACCGGGGTTGCGGTGCCACCGGCTTGGGCCCGTAATCGCTGCTCGCAGCTATATTTAGGGCCCGAGCACCGATGGTGTGAGGACCCTCTTGGAATTGCTCTGTTTATTATTATTATTATTATTATTATTATTAGGGCCCGAGCACCGATGGTGTGAGGACCCTCTTGGAATTGCTCTGTTTATTATTATTATTATTATTCTTCTCCGCATTGAATTGCATTTTTGAGGGCCTAAACATGCGCGAAAACTCACGAAACTTTGCACACGCGTCAGAACTGGCGAAAATTTACATCTGATATAGGTTTCAGAATTGGACGGGGCAAAATGGCTCGATAGCGCCACCTATAAAAGTTCAACGGAGTGCGCCTCCTGCAACGTTCCACGTACGTGCACGAAATTCGGTACATACGTGTAATGACCTAATACCTACAAAAAAGTCTCTTGGAGCATAGCCCTAAACACAACAGGAAGTCAGCCATTTTGAACTTCCTCTCAGATTTTTGTGCAGTTTTTGCCATTTTCAGGCCTCGTACTTTAACGAACTCCTCCTACAGTTTTAATCTGATCATCTTCAAATTTGGTGAGTGTAATCTTAAGGCCTTTGCGACGTTAAATTGCGAAGATCTTGAGTTTTCGTCGAAGGGCGGGTCCTCGGCGGCCTTACAAATTTCGATGTTTCGCCATGAAACAGGAAGTTGCTGTAACTCAGGCATGGAATGTCCAATCTCCCCCAAACTTCACACGTTTGATAAGAGTTCTGTCCTGAACACATGGCCATGCTCATATTCAGTTATAGTCATAGCGCCACCTGCTGGCAACAGGAAGTGACATGTTTAACACTGTTATGGACTCCTAATAACATATAAAAAAGTGCCAGCAAGTGCGAAACATGCTAACAACATACTAGAAGCATGCTAAAACATGCTAGCAAACTCTTAGCTAAGTGCTAAAGCATGCTATTATTGCAATTAAATAGGAATTTGCTGTAACTCAGGCATGGAATGTCCAATCTGCCCCAAACTTCACACTTTTGATAAGCGTTCTGTCCTGAACACATCTACATGATAATATTCAGTTATAGTAATAGCGCCACCTACTGGCAACAGGAAGTGTCATGTTTAACACGTTGATGCCATTCTAGCAACATGTTAAAAATGCCATTGAGGTCTAAACATGCTAGAAACATGTTAAAACATGCTAGCAATACTTAGCTAAGTGCTAAAGCATGCTAATTCAATGAAACAGGATGTTGTTGTTACTCAAGAAGGCAATGTCCAATATGCGCCAAACTTCACACTTTTAATAAACGTTCTGTCCTGAACACATGACCATGCTCATATTCAGTTACAGTCATAGTGCCACCTGCTGGCAACAGGAAGTGACATGTTAAACACTGTTGTGGACATATAAAAACATATAAAAAAAGTGCCAGCAAGTGCTAAACATGCTAACAACATACTAGAAACATGCTAAAACATGCTAGCAAACACTTAGCTAAGTGCTAAAGCATGCTATTGCTGCAATTAAATAGGAATTTGCTGTAACACAGGCATGGAATGTCCAATCTGCCCCAAACTTCACACGTTTGATAAGAGTCATGGCCTGAACACATCTACATGAGAATATTCAGTTATAGTAATAGCGCCACCTGCTGTCAACAGGAAGTGACATGTTTAACACTGTTGTGGTCTCCTAATAACATATATAAAAGAGCCAGCAAGTGCTAAACAGGTTAGCAACATACTAGAAACATGCTAGCAAACACTTAGCTAAGTGATAAAGCATGCTATTACTGCAATTAAATAGGAATTTGCTGTAACTCAGGCATGGAACGTCCAATCTGCCCCAAACTTCACATGTTTGATAAGAATCATGGCCTGAACGCATGCCTATGCTCAAATTCAGTTATAGTAATAGCGCCACCTACTGGCAACAGGAAGTGACATGTTTAACACGTTGATGCCGTTCTAGCAACATGTTAAAAATGCCATTGAGTTCTAAACATGCTAGAAACATATTAAAACATGCTAGCAATACTTAGCTAAGTGCTAAAGCATGCTAATTCAATGAAACAGGACTTTGTTGTTACTCAAGAAGGCAATGTACAATCTACCCCAAACGTCACACGTTTGATAAGAGTTATCTCTTGAACACATGTCCATGCTCATATTTAGTTATAGTCATAGCGCCACCTGCTGGCAACAGGAAGTGACGTTTAACACTGTTCTTGACTCCTAATAACATATAAAAAAATGCCAGTAGGTGCTAAACATCCTACCAACATACTAGAGACATGCTAAAACATAATAGCAAACACTTAGCTAAGTGCTAAAGAATGATATTACTGCAATTAAATATGAATTTGCTGTAACTCAGGCATGGAATGTCCAATCTGCCCCAAACTTCACACTTTTGATAAGCGTTCTGTCCTGAACACATGACCATGCTTATATTCAGTTACAGTCATAGCGCCACCTGCTGGCAACAGGAAGTGACATGTTTAACACTGTTGTGGACTCCTAATAACATATAAAAAAGTGCCAGCAAGTGTTAAACATGCTAACAACATACTAGAAACATGCTAAAACATGCTAGCAAACTCTTAGCCAAGTGCTAAAGCATGCTATTATTGCAATTAAATAGGAATTTGCTGTAACTCAGGCATGGAATGTCCAATCTGCCCCAAACTTCACACTTTTGATAAGAGTCATGGCCTGAACACATCTACATGAGAATGTTCAGTTATAGTAATAGCGCCACCAACTGGCAACAGGAAGTGACATGTTTAACACGTTGATGCCGTTCTAGCAACATGTTAAAACATGCTAACAATGCTTAGCTAAGTTCTAAAGAATGCTAATTCAATGAAACATGACTTTGTTGTTACTCAAGAAGGCAATGTCCAATTTGCACCAAACTTCACATGTTTGATAAGAGTTCTGTCCTGAACACACATCCATGCTCATATTCAGTTATAGTCATAACGCCACCTACTGGCAACAGAAACTGACATGGTTAACACAGTAATGCAGTACTAACCACATAATTATTGTGTACTAAGCATGCTAGAAACAGACTGAACATGCTAGCAACACTTAGCTGAGTCATGAAGCATGCTATTATCACCATTATACAAAACATTTTGTAACTGACTTTGACATACTCTTACTATATATACCTCCTTAAATGTACATTTCCCAACCATGCTCTGCCTTCCTAAAGCCACCGAGTGTTGATGGCACGGGTGCGAGGGCCCTTTCATCGCTGCTTGCAGCTTTAATTAGGGCCCAAGCCCTGAAAGGGCGAAGGCCCTATTGTTTTCGGTAGGATTATTAGGGCCCAAGCCCTGAAAGGGCGAAGGCCCTATTGTTTCCGGTAGGATTATTTATTAGGGCCCAAGCCCTGAAAGGGCGAAGGCCCTATTGTTTTCGTAAGGATTATTTTTTTTCTTTTTCTTTTTCTTTTTCTTCATTATTTTTTTTTTTTGCCTTTTTGCCACTTTTGGGGCCCTTAACATGCTCAAAAACTCTTGAAACTTTGCACACAGGTCAGAACCCGCGGCCATCAGGGCCGGACTGAAGCTGGTACCCGGGCGTGGCAGGGGGGCTCGACAGCGCCCCCTGGAATGGGGTCCGAAATCTTGGTCCATATATCAAACATGCTTGCATGTAATTATATGAAACTCAGTACACATATAGATCTCATCGGGCCGCACAACTTTCGTGCTCTAAGTTTTACAAAAGCCCAACAGGAAGTTGGTTATTATACGTTGTTTGGAAAACGCATACAATGGAATGTGAAATACTCCTCCTAGGGAATTCATCCGATCGCCGCCAAACTCGGTGTGAATGAAGTCAAGACATTGAGGATGAATTCTTGCGAACAGATTTTTGATATCTCGAACGGTTTGGCCGTGGCGAGGAAACGAATTTATGGCGAATAATGGGACACAGGAAGTGTGTTATAACTTCTGCATACATTATCTGATCTTGCTGAAACTTCAGCAGTGTATTCGTTGTACGAGGCCGATCACATGGATGTGACCTTTGTGAGTCAAAGTTATAGCGCCACCAACTGGCAGCAGGAAGTGTGTCACTTTCAAAATGCTTTGAAGTCACCCTCTTACTTTTACCCGATTTGCTTCAAACTTTATGTGTATAATGTAAACACACGGCAGATGTAGACCTGTGAAAGGATTATTGATATCTTAGATACTGTTGCCATGGCAACGCATCAAATTTTAATATTCTTTTCGGATGCGTTTGAGACTCTAAGCATGCTTGAAATTGGATGAAACTCGACAGACACATAACACTTATTAGCCAGTAGACATGTGAAAAGTTTCAGAAACGGGCGTGGCAGAGGGGCTCAACAGCGCCCTCTTGAACAGGGTCTGAAAACTTGGTCCATATATCAGACACGCTTGCATGAATTAATATGAAACTCGGTATACATATAGATTTCATCGGGCCGAACAACTTTCCCTCTGTCAAGTTTCACGCCAGCCCAACAGGAAGTCGGCTATTATGAGTTGTTTGGAAAACGCTTGCTGTGGAATGTGATGTACTCCTCCTAGAGAATTCATTCAATCACCTCCAAACTCAGTCAGCATGAAGTCAAGACATTGAGAATGCTAAATTGCGGACGGATTTTTGATATCTCGAACGGTTTGGCCATGGCGAGGAAACAAATTTATGGCGAGAAAAGAGAGGAGACGAAGTGTTATAACTTCTGCATACATTAACTGATCTTGATGAAACTTCAGCAGGGTGTTTGTGATAAGAGGCCGATCAGATGGATGTAACTATTGTGAGTCAAAGTTATAGCGCCACCAACTGGCAGCAGGAAGTGTGTCACTTTCAACATGCTTTTGACAAAAGTGGGGGGGTTAGTTTTACCAACAGTTACAAACATGAGTATATATATTGGTCTCACCGAGCCGGACAACTTTCTAATTAACAGTCATTAGCTCAGAGCAAAAGAAAGTCAGATATTTTGGTTTGAATGTGGATTTTTTGGATATTTCAGACTCTGAGTTTTTAGCTACTCTTCCAAACTGGCTTATTTTATTCACACCAAACTTTTTCAAAATGATGAAAATACATTAAAGATGCTAAATTGTGAACGGATATTAAACATCTCAAATGTTTTTGCTATAGTGAGGGACTGAAGTAATGTACAAAAATTAAACACTAAAAGCCTCATCTTCTAAAAATGTAATTATACACCATTTATTTCTATAAAAGTATACAAATATCACAACCAAACTCATTTTATTCTTTTTTTTTTAAATTTAATAATTATTTATAAGTTTAAAAATAGTAATTGTACTATTTAGTCTCATAAAAGTCAAGTCATACATAGGGCTATACTGCCCTCTTGTGTTCAAAATAAGGTAGGCCTATTGTATTTACATAAAAATATACTAGGTATGTGACGGTGAGAATATTTTACCACCAGTTAATCGACGTGTGACACCGCTGGGGGCTTTTGAATCGCAAACTTAAAAACGAAAGTAAAATATTTTCGTCCGCACTGACATTGATAGTGGTTGATAATAATAATAATAATTTGTTACATTTATATAGCGCTTTTTCTGAGACCTCAAAGCGCTTTACATAGATGGGGGGAATCTCCTCAACCACCACCAATGTGCAGCATCCACTTGGATGATGCGACGGCAGCCATATTGCGCCAGAACGCCCACCACACACCAGCTTACTGGTGGAGAGGAGACAGTGATGAAGCCAATCAGTATATCAGTACATGGGGATGATTAGGAGGCCATGATGGATAGAGGCCAAGGGGCAAATTTGGCCAGGATGCCGGGGTTACACCCCTACTCTTTTTCGAAGGACATCCTGGGATTTTTAATGACCACAGAGAGTCAGGACCTCGGTTTAACGTCTCATCCGAAGGACGGTGCTCTTTTGGCAGTATAGTGTCCCCGTCACTACACTGGGGCATTAGGACTCACACAGACCACAGGGTGAGCGGTTGAGCGGGCGTTTCAAATGAATTCCTATGGAAGTAGGAATAAACTGAAAAACATTCACTCTGTTCTGCTCGTTCCTTGTCGTGGATGCGCACCATGAATGCCCGTGCAGCCATGAGCATTTTAGTTTAATTTTAAAATTAGTGCCTTTCGGGGGGTGGATTGCTTGAAATTATTTTACAAAAGCACAATGTTGTGTCTTATTGCGACAGTACACAAATATAAGTTAACACTTTGCAGTTTGAATGTGGTCCTGTATAATGACGTATGTTTTTATGTGTCCACTGTTCCATCGCGCCCACGCCACACACACACACACACACACACACACACACACACACACACACACACACACACACACACACACACACACACACACACACACGGTTTACTATCTTTGTGGGGACTCTCCATAGACTTAATGGTTTTTATACTTTACAAACTGTATATTCTATCTCCTCACACTAACCCTACCCCTAAACCTACCCATTACAGAAAACTTTCTGCATTTTTACATTTCCAAAAAGACTCATTCTGTATGATTTCTAAGCTTGTTTACCCATGGGGACCTCTATTTAGGTCCCCACTGTGACACGAGTCCCCATGAGTCTGTGTGCATTCAGGTTGAAGTCCCCACCGGGATAGAAAAACATGAACACACATGCACACACACACACACACACACACACACACACACACACACACACACACACACACACACACACACACACACACACACACATTCCAGCATTGCAATCTTGACATCGCAGCCTGTTCATTATAGCCATATATATATATATATATATATATATATATATATATATATATATATATATATATATATATATATATATAAATATAGCTGCGAGCAGCGATGAAGGGCCAAAGCCGGTGGTACCGCCACCCCGGTGCCTTTAGGTAAAGGCACCGGGGTTGCGGTGCCACCGGCTTGGGCCCGTAATCGCTGCTCGCAGCTATATTTATTATTATTATTATTATTATTATTATTATTATTATTTTTCTGTCAACCTTTCGGGCA